>NW_016690185.1:6889390-6954816 GCF_001604755.1 Lepidothrix coronata | reverse complement strand
AGGGTTAATGACCTTTCCCAAATCTTCGCTCCCGAAGACTGGCCATTATTTCTTTTAAGAATATTGTGCTACAATTTCAGGAGTTTCATTAAAACTGATTTGATTATTTTGTTTTGTGTGAAGTTTTCCTCTCTGATCGTGTCTTTTGGTAGAAAATCTCATGTTGTTGATAACAGGAAAAAATTGGTGGTTTAAGGGAATTGTGCTTTTCTTAGCATCTTGAGGGGAGGAAGACCCCTAAACTATGAGCACTTGTTATTCTTCTATTTGTTTTCTACAGATGTCTCACTTTACAAGTGAAGATGAAGCTCTATTACAGTCTATGCTTAGACAGTTGCTGCAGAGCGTAAAGGAAAAAATCACTGGAGCCCCATCAGTAGAATGTGCAGAAGAGATTCTCCTGCATTTGGAGGAAACGGATGAGAATTTTCACAAGTAAAATATTTTTGCTCTTTTTAGTTTTTTAAAGAAGATGATATGTGCTAAACTGTATTATTTGTGGGAAACGTCTGCATTTCATATTGCTTTGCAAATATGTATATATTTATATATACAGATATTCCTGTCAATAATCAACTCTCAGATGATGCTAATTTAGAGAATAAAATTAATTTTGCCATTTTTCTGGTTTGCATTTTTTTTCTCCACTCTTGGTAATATATGTTAACTGTAACAGTATGAGCTGTTTATGAGAGAGGAATTTACAAAACTACCAAGCAGTCAACTGATGCATGTGCACATGTAATCTATTAAATGTGCACATGAAGAGGAGCAAGAAGAAATCCTCACTGAAGGCTGTCAGTGTTTTTGACACTTGCTAGACAATATAATCTTGCTTTTCAAAATAAAGTAAATTTTCAGAAGACTGTTTGGCTTTCGTATTTGATTGTTCCGTCTGGCCTATATTACTGAACATGTTAATTTTGTCATGTATATCATGAACATGTTTGTCTTATCTTGAACTTATCATGAACTGAACATGTTTATCTTATCTTGTTATTCTTTTAATTTATGTTTTAAATAAAGCAAAAATGTATCCTCATCACACTTCTGTTAAATCAGACTTGACAGTATGACCTCACTTACATGGGATCTAGATTTCTGGAGCGCACACTCCTCTTTCTGTGATGTTCTAACTTGATTATTTTTTTACTACATCGGAGATTTTCAGTATGGATTTTATGACAAGCCAAGAGACTGTTGAGCTGAAATGATGTTGAAGACATTTTAATGAGGCCCAGAGCTCTGCGATGTGACAGCTTCTGAAAAAGCTCGTTCCCTGACAGTTTTTTTCAGAAGTGGCACTACCTTCATTCTCTTAAATTTATGTAGTTTTTAACATTGCTTTGTCAGTGGTAGAAGTTAGGTAAAAGTAAATAAATGAAATAGAACTAGGGATTATCTAAAATTTCACTATAATTTTAAACCTTTGAAACTTGTGTGCATTCTGAAGATTCTTTAAAACATATTTTAGCTCAATTTTAATTTGTATTACAAATTGTATTGGGTGATGCTTTTGTTGGCAGTCTTGTGAATTTTGAGCACCAGGTTCCTGGGTGAGAAGCATGAGAGTAAAAGGATTTGGTTATAAACACATCAAAGATGATGCTAATTGAAAGTTACGTTTAATTCTGAAAGAAAAACATTTTTCCTTAAAAGAAGATATGTAACATAAAAAAGCTCAAACAACAAAAAACCTATGAAATTACTTCTGTCAATATTTCTTCTGAGAACATAAAAGGAGAATAGCCAGGTTGAGGGAGTAAATTCTACAGCTGGTGGAAACGATGCCTACATAGCTTTTTACTTTAGAACAGTGAAACCATGACATCCATTACTTTTTTCTCATATGTTTATATTCTTATATGGAGGTCCTAAAGATATTTTCTTTTCATGAGAATGGTTTTATGTTACATTTAATGGAAAATCAAATGATGCTTTAAATGCAGACTGTGAGTGTTACTCTCTGGTGCTGGAATATTTCTGGGGGTATTCTTGTCTCGTTCATCACCCACAGCAGTGCAGATTGGTTTTCACGGAAGGTCAGAGAAGTTCTATGGTGCTTTCTTAGTGAGGCCATTAAGAAATTTTCTCCTTGACCCTTAACCCATCCACCAAGTCTGCAACCTCCTTGTTAGTACTGTGTGCTTTTGGTCTGTCCAATACTCTAGTTCAGCTTAGCATTTTGATCAGCACTGTTTCTGCCTCATGCTTATTTTGACTCAGTAATTTTACCAAATTTTGAGGCCTTACTTTATCCTTTGTTCCCACTTTGATGTAGAAAAGACAGAAATTCAAGATCCTCAGAAAACTAATAAAAAGGATAATTGAATTGAGGATTTTAAACTATATAAGTAGCATATTTTCTGTTAGATTAGAGGTTTTTTACCACCAACCCTCATCATGCTTCCTTTGTAAGCCCCACCAGATGTCTGACTTGATTCTGCATGTGACAAAGTAGATCTGTCATTGCTGTAACACTGAATTGTTACAAAATATTTTTAAGGAAGAAGAATGATACAGAAGATCTAGATTAGGACATCAAGAAGACATAAACTTAGTGGCATGAATAATGATGTGATTGGTCTGTATTTCAGAGTGAAGCAGTCACTGCAAAAACATATACCCTGTTGCAATACCTATAGCTAATACCGAGATGGGAGAGTCTTTAGTTGGAAATCCTATTCTGATTATTCATTCTTGTTTTCACAAGTTTCTGTGAGCATCTGATCATAAGAGTCCCTAAGAGTGCTAATTTCCTTACATAATCGCAGATGGCAGTTTTGTAAGTTTGACTGAGATCTTTTGCATACTGTTAAGACATGTAGAATTTCATAAGCCTTAGATATGCTTATCTGCTCTAATTTATAAACTGAGTTTTCTTTGTTTCTTTTAATCTTGTGTGCATAACACATAAATAATAATACCAGAGAGTTATACTGAAGGACAGTGATATGTTCAGGATGCTCCAAGTAATGTTTCCTTTGGAATTTTAAATTTGAAATTTCTTGATATTCTGTGATTTTTGTCTACAAAACCTTACTCTTTTTTCTGAGTGGACTTTTACTATTTGATATTGTTTCTTCCTGCAGTATGCTGGTAATTACCATATTGAAGAAACTCAGACTTTAATGTGTTTTTATTCACTGTGTACTTCTATGCAAGTCATAACCTTTGCCTTGAAGTAACAGGTCTGCTAAGAGAGGAGATAGTGAATGTTGGTATCATGTTGAAAATGTTTCACAGTAAAGTCAAAGATACCTGTTACATTATAATTTTGTGTTTTTCTTGCAGCTATGAGTTTGTGAAATACCTTAGACAATATATAAAAAATACCGTGGGACCCGTGATTGAAGAAGAAACAGAAAAATATACTTCTGCTCAAAATCAGAGTGAAATATCTGGCTATGACACGCTTGTCCAACATCTTACTAAGAAGACCCGTGAATCAAAAGAGTGAGTATATACGTGTAATTCACAACTCTCTTTCTTCTTGGTCCTAGTCATCCTTTCTCTTTTCCATAACTCATTTTGAAAAAATAAAATCTGAACCAGTAATAATTCTGAACCTGTAACAAAAGTCAGTGCTAAGCAGTTCAGATATTCCCACCTTACATTGCAATTTGTTACACTTAGTCTCATGCTGGAATTAAGGTTATGAACTATTTCATAAAAACACTGATAGCAAATATGTGAAGTTTTTGTGGCATGTAAGATTTTAATATCAGTGGTCATTTTTATGTGTTGCAGAGGAAGAAAACGAAAAAACAAGGCTTTTACTTTCACCTGGAAAATAGATCTTAGGGTGACTGTTTTTCAGATTACACTGTTTGTATCATTTTGTTTCAAGGATCAGGACCTTAGAGTTCTTGTGCCTATTAAAATTGGTAGAAGAAACTCAAGTGAACTAAATATTTCTGTATCTCATATTTTTAATTTAACAGGAGGATATTAAAGCACAATATGATAATTCATATTTTTGATGACTGGAATAAGTAAAAGTAGCCTTAAAGTAAACAAATAATTTGGAAAAAAAAAATCAACGTTTTACAATAGGATGTTTTCCTGAAGCATTTTTTATTTTGAATTGTTTCCCTGTGGATATTATTCAATTTATGTAAGTTAGAAAACCCCTGGTTTTGTTGAAAGAAAATTATTTTGTGTGCATGTCCTGTACTCAAGATCTTGAATCAGGATGATGAGTTCTCTTCTACTGAGTCTGCTTGGGGCTTATAGCAGAAGAAAAATGGGATGTTGAAACTAGAAGAAACATGAACAGTAACAAAAATGAGAACTGTCCTGTTTTCTCAGGGACAGATCCTCCCTTTTGGCGGATTTACATTGTTCTTTCTTAACATCCCAGAACAGAATTATACTAGTGGTATTTCATTGAATGGTTTTAGAAGGACAAAAAAAAGGAATTTTATTATAATTTTAAGATACAGTTATCTGAAACGTTTAAGGTACATACATATTTTGTTGCGCATTTTGGATTTGCAGTTGGTATTCATTAATTTCTGTAAATTCAGTGAGTTTAGGTCCAATTAGCTTTATGTCATATTCAGTTATTTATGATTTAGCAATTTTTTTTTACATAGTGATTTTTATGTTCTTTAATATTAAAATCATCTTTGCTTTGAAGATACCGAGAAATGATGCATGCTTTGAAGAATGTCATGATGGTTGTGGTAGAATCTTTGATTAACAAATTTGAAGAAGATCGGATGCATAATAAAGAGCTGGATAGTAAAACAAAGAAAGAACGTCAGAGTGGCTATTTTACAGACAACTGTTCTGACAGTGACTCCTCGTTCAACCAAGTACAGTGTGTTTTCTCTCTTTGTTATGAAATAAGCATGGTACTGCTAAACTGAGTGGAGATTGAGAACAGCCCTAGAAAAAGATTCATTCTTCCTCTCTTCCAAGTTACCTTTCTTTCACTTGCCAACTAACCTTTAGGCAGCATATTCTAGATAAGGTTAATATGATGGCCATCTGCTTTGCAGTACCTATCCAAGTATTGTATAGCAAAAGATAAATTAATGGTAAATGCACTGTTATCTAACTTTTTGTTCATTTAGTTTAGGAACCAAATTACATGCAGTTCATTTCCAGATTTCTGCACTATGCTATATTGCTTACTGAATAAATTATTTTTAGGGATTTTATGAAGATACAGGAAACTTTGAGTAAAGCAAAGCAAAATGTGTAATGCTAATTTCACTGTGGTAAATTTAAGTTTGGACAAACAGCAGAAAACATTTTGAATGTTGACTTTATTGTTAAGTTACTAAAAATGTTGAAGTTCTAATTATTAAAAGTAAATTAGGTGTCAGGAAGACTGATGATTTTAATCTTCTGCTGTTCAGTTTAATAAAATATACTGATGATCATTTTATAATGTGCGTTGCAGAGTTATGCGTTCATGAGTCAAGAACAATTGCAGCTGCTCGCAGAAAGGCTTGACCCTATTCAGCCTAAGGAAGTGAGTTTAAAAGCAAAATGAAATGTTAATAGAAATGAATGTTTATGGCATATTGGAGAACAGACTGTATGTACATAAGAGTTGCCGTGTTCATAAGTGGAAACTTTGTTAGTTCATGTATCTTGGCTTCAGTGCAGCAATTGCTCTGCAGTGCAGTATTTCATTGTTTGTAGCTGTGTGGTTCAAAAAGTAGTGTTGCAGCAGGTATCTATTTTTTTTTAGAACTTTATGAACTATAGATTTGCATTTTTAATTTGAAAAAAACTTGTTCTGTGAGAAGTAAAGTTTGTCCTGTATATGTGTCCCTTGCCCTTCTTGGTAACTTTCGTACTGCCCTTTGAGTTACCCCTATCACAAGAGAGAGATGCCTGCTGATTTGCCAACGAGCTACTGCCAGATGGAATGTATAAAGTCCAAGTTAGGTTTGCTTTCCTGTCAGTGGCAGTATTAATTTGTGTCTCTAACCAGCAATCAGCACCAGCTGCTGCTACTTTAGAAGCTTGGAGAGATACCAGTTTGAGCGTGCTGTCTCAGTACGGTTTGTTTGGGATTGTCTGGCAGTTGAAAAAAGCATAGTAGGTAGGATCTGGTATAAACATTGTGATTGAGTTTTATTAGAAAGCCAGGTGAAAAGTCTGATGCTATTAAATATTGTTAAAATTTCCTGTAGTTTGTTTTAGTAAGATGAAATAAATTACTAGAGATTACAGTTGTCTGTGAATAGAACCGTGAAAAGTTACTTAAAAATATTTAGAATACAATACTGATGAAAATTCAGCAGTAAAAAGTAATGTCTAATAAGGGGAAGTGTCCACTTCCCTTAACTGACAGATTTAGACAGCTATATTCCCTGATAACAAAATATTTGATTACAAGAAGAAAGTAGAACATAAACCTTGCATCCAGTATTGAAAACCTATTTAAACTGGTTTTGTTGCTTCTCCAAATACGTGTTTTTTCCTCTCAGTGATGTAGTGTTTTGTCTAAATGACCATAAAAAGTATAGCAGAAGATAACTATTCTAGAATTCCTTATCTATTCTACAGCCAGGTTCTGTTCCTTCTTTCGTTCCTATAAATTATATTGTAAATTATGTATTTCAGAGGTTGCTCTGAATGGACGTGTCGTGTTTATCTTTTTGACCACTTCAGGTTCGACAAGAAGCATTGCAGATACTGTGCTTTGCCCCCCCCTCTGATATACTGAGCTCTGAGAATTGGCCAAATCTGCGTAAGCATCTGACAATTTCTCTGTCGGATCCTGATGCAACGTTCAGTGTAAGCAAATGTTTTCTATATAGTTATCAGACATGTACCCATAGTAAAGAGTAATGAATAGGTGTAAGAAGCTACATATGTATTACAAGTAGTCCAGCAGGGTCCCAAGACATTTTATTATTTGTGTATGGGTCACATAAACTACTTTTTTAAGTGAAAGAACTACATGATTCCAGTAAGTCTTGGTTTAAAGGATTGCAACAGGTTTTCAGTAGAATATTTAGGCACTCATTTCCATATCTTTTAATGGGAATGAAGAGGTTTGATTTTCTTATAGCAAAAAGACATGTAAAAAATTAACAAAACTATTCTGTAAAACAGTTCATGTTAATACTTTCTTTTTAAGTCAGGCTCATGCTCTATGATGATGAGAAAATGATACATAGTAATATTACACAGGCACTGATAACGAAAAAAATGGCAGCTGCTTAAGCTGCTTTTAGATTATTTATTATGTCAATTAAAATTAGTTTCTTCTCTTTGAATTTTAAAATAATTACAAAATAGATAGGAAAGTTGCCCCAGCTGCTGTCATATATTTCTCTTTCAGCTTAGTTCTACAGTTTCTTTTAAAACAGTGCTAATTACAAGTTTCTGAGGCGTAATGAAAAAGTAGAATAGCATTCCTTGAGCTACTTCTTTTTATCTCAGCGAGGCTTTGCATTGGTGCTCTCAGTTAAAGTATTTGAGTAAAATTTCCTTTGGACTGTGGATATTTCTGTGATGTATATTTTTATAAAACATATTTAACATCTCTACAGATGTCTGAGTCATATGTAATATTAAGAACGATGCCAATGCATATTAATTATTTTGCAATTGTAGTACACAGTTACATGAGTATTTAATACATTGCTTGCTTTTTCACCCTTAGGAGAAAATTCTTAGGTTCTATGCAAAAACCTTTTCTTCTTCGCCATTTAATATGACAAGAGAAGTCTATACAAGTTTAGGTATGTGCATTTAATTATATTTCAGACTTCATGACTCATGTAATTCCTGAAAATCAGTATAATACAGTCTGCTTTGTCGCTGTTGTCATGGAGGTAAAGTGTTTTTTTCTTTTTTCTTTTTTTCATTTTTAGCAAGACACTTGGAGTTGTACTTTCTTTCTGGAGAACACTCTCTTCGTATTTCAGCTGGTCTGGATGTATCTAACACAGATATAAATCGTTTACTTAAAAAGGTATAAATGAACTTTCTGTACCTTTTTTATCATTACTGAAACATCATGCAATACTTATTTTTTAATTTTAATAATTATGTTTTCAGGTTCGCCTTTTAAATGAGTACCAAAAGGAAGCACCATCTTCCTGGATTCGGCATCCAGAAAAGTATGTTACCTTCAAAACCATGTAACTGTTTCTTAATTTAATCATTTTTGACATATAATTAGACGCATGTAATTTTAGCAAAGTGTTGATTACAGGATGCACAATGGCTGGTCAGTGACAACAGGGGAAATAAAAATAGAGAGTGGGAAAATTAGAATAGGGAAGTTGCATAGTAGTCATATTAAGCTGCTTACTTAGCTTTTGAAGTGTTCTATGTACTTCTGAGCAAAAAAATAATGTGGATGTTTTAAAAGTAACAAGAGTAATATTTAGCACTTACAAAAGATGTAATAATTTAGGAGATTATACATGCATGTTAGTTTTATTTACGGTACTACAAAGAATTAATATCCCTGCAAGATAAAGTTAATATTGTTGATATTTATGATTTATCTGAACAAGGTTTTACAAGAAGTTTGTCCTGAATATTACTGGTGGAAAGACTTAAATTTTTGGTTTCATTTTTTCCTATTTGTTTCATAAGGTACATGGAAGATGTAGTGGAGAGTACCTTGTCACTTTTGTCAGTAAAACACGAGCCTAATCATCCTGCCTGTCCAGATTTTTTGGGTCCCGTGTACTTCTTGGCTCTGCTAGATATCAAAGCAGTATGGTTTAAAAAGTGGACGGTAAGGAAAAAATCCCCAACTCAACAACTTGTTCATGTCTAACATATATTTTGACAAGTCTGAGTTATGACATCACAGACCTATTGTGTCCTATAACAACTTATACCAAGAACTGTAATTAAGTAAGTCTGAGGTGTTTTAAGACATTTATTTTCACTGCTTTTTAATATTACTCTGTCCCTCAATTTTTGTTCAGTTACTAGTTTGCACAGAATTTCTGAGTATTTCTTGTGCTTTCAGTCCCTTTGGTATAATTGACTGACAACCATCAAAGGATACAAGTAGTTTTCTGGAAGAAGTGATGAGCGGGAAAGTACAGTTATATATGACACACTGCACACAACTTGCTAACTTCCAATGGACACTGGAGCTTTTTGCAGCCTACCATGTGTAAACTTATAATTTAGGATTTACATGGGAATGTCAAAACACGTAGTTTAGCATTTCAGTAGTTATTGGTTTTCTGTTTTACTGGATGTTCTACTACACTTTTTTCTAATGTCGTAATTTTTTTTGTCATCTGAAATGAACTGCAAACAAAAGTCTCAGTTGAGTATAATACTGATTTGCATGAGCTGGAGTTCAATACATTGAGTATGTATTGTGCACAGGATCCCTAATAGAAAAGAATCAGAGATCAAAATGTCTACTTTTTTGTTTAAAAAGCAAAACACGTTTGCAATTGACATTACATCTTCTTTGTCATTTAAGCATGCATATTACAGCAGAAGAGTGGTACTTAGGCTTTTGGAAAAGAAATATAAATCCTTGGTAAGTACTTCTCTTAATATACTTTATTGATTATATATTCTATATATATTTTATAAATAAAATTTATTGATAGAACAAGGAGTAATGGCTTCAAACTGTAAGAGGGTAGATTTAAATTAGTTATTAGGAAGAACTTCTTTGCTGTGTCGGTGAGGAGGTACTGGAACAGGTTACCCAGAGAAGCTGTAAATGTCCCATCCCTAGCAGTGTTCAAGGGCAGGTTGGATGGGGCTTTGAGCAACCTGGTCTAGTGAACAGTGTCCCTGTCCCTGCTCATGTGACAGTTTGGAACTAGATGATTTTTAATATCCCTTCTGTCCCAGACCATTCAATGATTCTATGATTTAGCAGGGCAAATTTACTTGCAACTTACTCTTCTTTTACACAATGTGGTTGGAACAAACGTTTTTCCTTTTATTCTGTCCCATATTTGTCTTTCCTTAAATGAATGATTGCAAATGTAGAGAAGGGTATGTGACCGGCATTATTTATATCAGGTGTTTAAGTAGGATTATTATTTATTTGTTTGTTATGTTGTATTCATATTTAGAATTATTAGAATTAGAGTTATTTCCAAAAATGCATAAAAATGGGAAATGGTGCATGAAAAAATATCATAAATACTCTGCTCTACTCGGATTTTTGATGGAAAGAGACTAAAAAAACCACAATTGTGTTCTTTGAGTTGTGATATGAAGCACTAAGGATTCAAAATGTCAGCAAGATAAATCAAAATGGGAAAATATATTCAGTAATATAGATGTTAATCCTGTGAAATATTTTGTATGGGCAGATCTCTACACTGGGATGGAAATGACTTTTTTTTTCAATAAGACAAATATGGATACGAGATCTGTTCATATAGACAGGACTTTACCTATGTTTTGTAAAATCTTTTAATACAAATGAAATATAATGTAAAACATATGGGACTGATAAAACCTTAAGATGGGAGAAAAGGATACAGACAACTGTAAAAGATCTTTATTTTGTTTATCTGTATGCATAGAACAGAGCATAGAATAAAGCATGTTCCATGCAACAAAGAGTTTATAATAGAAAGTCTATGAGCAGAGTAGTCTAATCTAATATATAAGCACAGGGTAAACATCTGATTAAGTTTAGCTTTTTTTCTTATTGTGCTTGTCTGTATATTTTACTTACACTTGTGAATAAATCTTGGCAGCTGGAAACTGTAATAAATGTAAGTGTTCTTCTCAGATCATAAGAAAACAGAAAAAATGAGCTTAATGCCAGCTGGAACTAGAACAATATGCTTTGTGTTTCCTTGCTAAAACCATGCTTATAATTTTTAAACTTTTATATACCTTGGTAAGATTATAATGGTATGATAATGATATGCCACTTCTGCAAAGATAAGTAATATCACTGTCAGCACCCAGCAACTAAACTTACAGTTTAGTAAGTGTATTCAAGACAGAGTTTTTCTCTGTGGAAAATGAAAATCTTCCATAGTAATGGCAATATGGAAATCACAGATTGCCGTTGGCTTCTCAAACCACTTGCATATTATCTGTACTCTTTTTTATAGATTGTCTTAATGCTTGTTATGTGATGATAATAATAATGTTAGTGTATTTTAATACCCTTTAAAATTTTGCCTCCTGGTGGCTAATCCATCCAAAGCACCAAAATATGAGGTCATTAAAGTGGATATTTAAGTTCTTGTCTTAAAGGACAGTACTTGCGTAAAGAGAGAATGAGTTTATTGTAAAATATCAAGTAGTCTATTATTTTGTGCTTTATTCCACAGATTAATGCAGCTGTCCAGCAATGTTTTGATTATTTTGAATTTTGCAAGGCAGAAGTTAATAAAAGTTCCGAAGTCAGTGGCTTCTTCCAGCAGCACTGTAGTGAGTATCTTTGTATGTCTCACATAATATACATATGTATCCACATTCTTTAGGTCTTTGAGCGTGCTCCCTCGAGAGGAAGACATTGCGTCCATTGTTTTTCTTCCCAAAATCTTATATGACTGTCTTTTGAGGGGACGCTAGTAGCAGTGGTTAGTTACTTAAGCTGTCTTTATATACGAAATGATCCACTTGTGTTGCAGGTAGTAGCTAGGTACTGTGAAGGAAACTAAAAGAGTAAATTTCTAATTTTTTTGCTTTATTGTTAAAGGTGATAAGCAGAATTTTTCTTACACTGGACAAGAATTGCAGTACATCTATTTTGTTCATTCACTGTGCCTCTTAGGAAGATTGTTGATCTATAAGGAAGGCCAGAATCTCTTTCCAGTACAGCTGAAAAATAGAAAAGGTAAGGGGAGGGTTGAGGAAAATGGAACCTGTTGAGAAACACTTCCTCCATACTTGATATATGTTTTCATTCCAATGTTGTGGACATTGTAGAACAACATTCTGTTCAATTTTGTGCCTGGAAACTTTCATAAACTTGGTATAGGTAATTTTGAGCACCTACGTAGTTTTTTAATCTTTGATGGATGTGGTTGAGTAGATAGTTTATGTATTTAGTTTTAATTTATTTATATTAATATATTTAATATATTAATTTCATGTTGAAGGGCAGTTGAATCAGCGTGTAAGTGTGCGTAATATTTCTGTCAAACCAGTTGATGTAATTGGTTGGAAGAGAGACATGTCCAGGGACCAAAACTGTTTTTCAGGTGTCAAACAAAATCAGTATTTCAAGCTAATTGCAAATTGAAAACAAGTGCTCTGAGTTTAACCTATTAATTAAGATAAAATAATGGTAGAAGAATAGTTTGGTACCCATGGAGCAGAGGTGTTAATAAGGACAGAAGATATGAGATGGAAGAGCCCTCAGACATCCAAAAAGTCTACATAGAGTAATACGTTGTGCAAGTGTGTGAGGGCACCTGTAGTATTCCATTACTTTAGTATCTCTGTTACTTCAGTGTAGAATTCAAAACTTTACTGGATACTAATTCTGAGCCTTCATTTTTGTCCCTCTGGTTTGAGGATCAGGACTTGATACGTCCAGTGTAGAACACTTATAAGAAACATCTGCTCATATAGTGCTTTTGTTGTTTATGGATTATCTGTATAACACCATTCAAGCAGGGATCTGTGGATGGTAGTTGCTGCTTTTCTCTCCCCTACAAACGTAACAATCTTGCTGTCTGTTTTCTTAATAGTGTCCTTCTCAGCTTTATAGATAGCAACTATTTATTCACAAGTTGTCTGATTTATTAGCATTATTAGATTAAACCTGGAGCAATAGTTCCCAACTTGCATTTAGCTACATTTGTTGGGTTTGTTTCAGACCTGAGAAGGAGTTGTCTGTCAGCCTGTCTTTTTTCCAGTTGTTTCAGCTAATCTAAAAGTAAGATAATGCTTTTTTTCTACGGCCACCTATATTGACCATTCTCAAATATTGGCTGACATTTGTTTCAGTGAAAGACATTGTAAAATTCCACTTGGCTAAACTGAGAGCCAAGATCAAGGCTTGTAAGTTGATCATGAAATACAATAGAGTCCCAGGGACATGCATGTCCTTTGCTTTGTTACTTGTACATAGCTGATTTCCTCAATACAGCAAAGCATTCTTTACATATATTCACAAAATCCATTTTATTTAGAAAATTAAAGTTATACTTTAATTTGCAGATTAATTTCCTGTGATTTGTTTTTTTTTTAATAGATGGTGTATCCATAACCGATATGTTGGTATTATTTACTCAGCTTATTTATTACTCTCCAAGTTACCCAAAGACAGCTTTGACAGCACATACAGGTAAATGCTTTTTTTTCATTATATGCTAATATATGTTATTATAATGAGGCATGGGATAACTTATTTTGCAGTTTTTAATTTGTGTCTGTTATTTGTACAGATTTTTCTTTTCCTTTCCTTTCTTGCCCTTCCTTCCTCCCTCTGTGTTAAATCAGTGCTTAACGAAATTGTAGTTCAGAAGCAACTACATAAACCATATAGATACTTTGTGTAAGTTAAAATATAAATAAATATTTCTTGTGTTCACCAGACAGTTATTCTCCAGAAGGTCTTGTTATGGAGATTCTTCAGGTTTTTTGTGATCAAACAGGATGTGTGGCTGAATGTTTATATACAGATGCAGTGATAGATGCCCTACTTCATCCTGTTCAAAGTTTGCTGAGTGGCACGGAGGTTTGTAGTAATCTTCCAAGAAATTTTTACATTATAGAATATTACCATTTTTCTGTGTAGATTTATTTACTCACATGGTATGGTAGCTTCTGTGGTATTTTTTGCATTAGCTATTGTGGTATGTATTAACTAGCTTAAGCTGTCATTATGATTGATCTGACAAACTTGGTTTTCTTCAAATCTTGTGAATGGTAGCAAAAATTATACTGTAGTGAGACTGTACAAAAATATTGCTTAATTTTTTTTATTGGTTTTGGTTTTTCTTCTGTCATTTGCAATATTTTCTTGGATAAATATTTGCTTTACCTGCTATTTGAAAGGTAACCTATTTTTATTTTTAAATTCAGTTGGCAATTTGAAGTTAAGTGTTCTCAGTAAGTATTATATGTAAAATATTTAATTCTTTATGGGAAACTACTATTTTCTGAATTGATAAAGGGAAGAGGTTTTTTTTTTGTTCTTTTTTTTAAACTCTTGTCTAAGAATTATAAAAATATTGGGAAACATTGTCTGTCTGTAGTTGGTTGAAAATCTAGTTATAGTCTCAGTCTGTCCTGTTGCTTTTGTTTTGACTGAGATGATTTAATTGATCTAGGTGACTGTAAGTCTCAAGACAGGCTGTGGGTCTGAAATGCCCATGGAGGAGCCTGAGCTGTTTTACATGAAGAGACTTTGACAGAAATTATTGACTAAGAAGTTTTGAATTTACGTCCTAAAACTCAGTTTGGGTCCTGAACTTAAATATCTCATCTAGGTTCTTAAAGTTGAATTTTGTCAGTATCCTTCTGCTGACTTTTTCAATGCAGTTTATTTTCCAGAACAGATTCTTCATATTAAATCCTGAAAATATTTTTACCCATATGGAAATATTCCAGTGCTCTTTCAAAAGTGTAAACAACCAGTTACAATTACATATTTTAAAGTATGTATTTCTCTAAATCTTAAAACCATAGTCCTGTAAAAACTTGATCATGCCAATAACGTAACTCTTCTGTGGGCTCTTCTGTACTGAATACAGTAGCATTACTTATACGTTTTATATAAGGCTAACTGTGGATGCTTTTGCAAGACTAACACTTAATGTTGTGTAGTTTTTACTGTACATAGCAAAAACGTAGTGGAAATTTTTTTAAGTACAAAAAATGACCAAGTCTGCATATGCTTTGAACATTGATATCTAAATCTGAAAACAGTACTAAGGCAATACTTTATTGATTTGCTGTCCTGGAGGCCTGTGTAATACCCCAGGCAATCTTTGTGGTCACATGATATTCTAAAGTGTATACAACTCTCTTCTTCTTTGTTATACATTAGTAGTTAAAAATAAATTATCTCAACAATTAACATCTTCCCTTTTTTTTTGTTGTTGTTTCTGCTGTGCTCAGCTATCTCTCTTAAGTAGCTGAACTTTTAACAAATTGTAAGCCCTCCTATGACTTTGTAACTGGTCTAATAAAAAAACAGCTCATGTCCAGGAATATTTAATGCAATGTAGCTGCAGAAGGCTGTGTATGTGTTGTGAATCTGGAACATGTCATATTTGTTCTAGTGAAAGTGCAAATTGTTTGTATTGCATCTGGCAAACCAATAGCTAAAAAAGATAGAAAAAGAGAGAATTACCCTCTTTCTCTTTTACAAGAATTTGAGCTGGTTTTGTTTCCCAGCAAAGCCATTGGCACTTCTTAGACACCCAGTAATCCTAGTTCTGGACCATGCCTGTCTCAAAGGGAAGGCTAAGGCCATGCACGCTTCTTTCTTCAGCTGGAGCTGGGGAGTGGGTAGCTCTGGACTTGCATGTGGGGCTCCTTGGTTGTATGGTGGACCTAATAAGCAACCACAATGCTGTTATTTTACATTTGGGTTCTGAGTTCACTTGAATAAGTGCAAGCCTTACTTGCCTTTTAAGCAGAGTTGTATTGTATATCTGTAGGAGAGAGGGGAGGAGAAACTCAGTGAGCAGGAGTTGTCAGAAGGATCAGTTTGTGGGCAGCAATATTGACCTTTTGGACTCTGCAACCTCTGAGTTGCTGCTGAAGCATACCTGGTGCAGAAGATTGCATTCACATTTTAAATAAACAAAGTATGGTAGTTTTGGTGGTTTTTGTTTTTTGGGTTTTTTTTATTATTTACAGATTTTTTTGATGTTTCACGGAGAAAGTAAAATAATAACAGACTTGATGGAACAGTGACAGCCCAATATGTTCTTTTCTTAGGATCCTGAAGAATTATACCCACTGACCTGAAAATAAAAGGTCAGGGAGATTTTTAACTGTCTGTCATTGAAAATTTGAACAGAAAAGAACAAGCCAAAATTGTATCTTTCTCTTGGGTTGCCTTGACCCAGCAGGATTAATAGTACATTCCTTAGATTTTAAAGTAGGAAGGCTATTTATTTTTCTTCCATGCACTGTATAAAATATAAAGCTACCTGTAAGAGAAGAAGTAGGAGCTGGATTGAATGGTATTTTAAAATAATTTCTCTTGTGAGTCCTGCTGTCATTCATGATTAACAGAAGAGTGGAAAAGATTTAAGCAGTGGACTTTAACTTCAGCAGAGTTGTGCTTTATTGCCTATCCTGACATACTAAATATTTAACAAGTGTTACTGGAAACAGTAGTCTCACCTAGCTCTCTTGCCTAAAATTCATATCTCACTGTTGACTTCATGCTATTGTCCTGGGTGTCAATAGGGGAAAGCTACCACACAGGACTTCTCACTTTGCAAACTGTCCTCCTCCTTTTTTGGCATGTTTATGCATAAATGCTAGGAATTTGTAGTGTTTCTCAGTCCCTGAGTGAGAAGGGATGCTCTGGGTATCTTGATTGTATTACTGAGGTGTATGAACAGGAACAGTTTTGCCCAGCACCTTTAGGACTCTGCATTAAGTCGTACAGAACTACAGCTGCTGTCAGGCCCTTGGTACATCTCTGTCCTGTTCTCATTCCCTGCCTGTACTATGTTGCAGCAGCAGTGAAGCCCACTGTCCCATTGGTCTGAACCTTGACCTTCAGACATGGTTTGCTTCACCTCAATTCTGCCTTTTCACTATAAATCCAGTTGCATGGTGATCATTGGGCTGTGTTTGATCCTAGTCACTGTGTCTGGAGTTGACTCTAACTCACCAGCTTGTTTTCCTGGCTTAACCTTGGATCTCCCCCATCACTGTACAGGGAATCTGAACTGGTAGGTGCACCAGGTTACTATCACTGGACCTTGATTGGGTATGGTGGGACTGCCTGCCCATCTGATGGCGAACAAGGCCTTTGCCTGCCTTCTTACCATGTTCAGCTCCTGGCTTCTTGTCCCTTGAAGAGCTTCCTGACAGGTTCTTCATGGAGCACCCAGTTCTACTTGTGTACCTATGGAGTATTGACATCACTTATTAATAAGCAATGGCAAATTTAGCATTAATTTGGGCAGTGTACTCATTAGTCATGATAACCGTACCAATTAGTCTGAATACCAGTGTTAAATGTTCAAGTCTGCTTGATTACAGTGTAATTGTTTGTTATACAGTGCTGTGAAGTGAATAAGAAATTGATAGAGGACTATTTCTTTACCCCAGTGAGGAGGCTTTCCTCAAGCGAGGTGGACGTAGAAGATCTTTTTGGGAACTGGAATTCCATTTCTAGCCAAAGAGTTACCAATGCATCAAGGAGGGAGTTAGCATGTTTCTCACCTTGATTCCACTGTTGTTCTTTCACCTTTAAATGGCATACCAAGAGCCTTTCCACATTCGTGGTGGAAGGGAGAAAAAGTTTAGAAATGCCTGTTCTTTGTATCTGTGCAGTCATTGAACTTCTGCTGAAATAATTAAAAGTGGCATTTGGGATGCAGATTTCTATGATGGCATTTGAACATAGGCTGTTTACTTACTATGTTTAAGCCTAATGATTAAGAAATCATTAGAAAGGTGACCTTCAGATACCTAAGACAGACTTGAAAAAACGGCTTTCACAAAAACATTAAAATTAAAACTTCCTTTTTTCTCTCTTCCAAATAGGTGTGTATAAATTGTCTTGAAGCCACTTTGTGTGATGTAGCTGATATTTTGGCAAGGATTACTGCTTCAGAAGATGGTCTTTCTCTTCTTCTGTATGGAGAAAATGAAAAAAATTCCAAAGATAGGTAAGAGAGCATTAATGAATGGCATTATTGAGCACTTCTATGAATTACATTATTCTTATAGACACATTTTCTCTTCTTTCATTTATCTATAATGTGATACATTTTGTTTATGTTTGGAGTAACGTATCTGATTATAAAGTAAAGTACTAAGTGTTTTGGAGAATGTATTATGAGAGTATTTATGTGTAGAACTGGATGAAATGACAATGTAAAGAAATACTTATAATAAGGGAGATTTCCATGTTTTACTTATTTTTCTAATTCATGTGAGAACTTTTGTTTCTCTGAACGTAATTCCAGTAAATTCATGGTTCAGACCAATGGCCTCTCTTTTCCATTTTTCTTTGATTTTAGAATAAATATTAAAATAAACCAAATTTATTGAAAGACTAGATTTAATGTAGCATTCACTTCTCAATATAGCTAGTAGAGACCGATCCTTTATAAGAAGCTCACATGT
Source organism: Lepidothrix coronata (assembly GCF_001604755.1). Classification (NCBI taxonomy): domain Eukaryota; kingdom Metazoa; phylum Chordata; class Aves; order Passeriformes; family Pipridae; genus Lepidothrix; species Lepidothrix coronata. The sequence goes on along the minus strand of NW_016690185.1, from coordinate 6,936,597 downwards.
GTAGTGTTGTGCCTCATTTAGGATCAGTGTGATCCTATGGGTTGTATTTTGTTGGCTGATGCTAACACTTGAAACGGCAATAAAATTGAGATGAGCCTTTGAAAATAGCTAAGCTGCAGGTCCTGAAAATGTTTGGACTGTATGTCTTCTAAGTGGAGAAGTCTAAGAATTATGTTTTTAAGGGGGTGGTAGTAAGATAGCATTTTGGAGAAAGAGTTGTCCTTGGCATTACAAATGTAGAATACTTGAGAAGGACATCTTGGATAGGAAAAAATAAGAAGAAGGACAAATTTTATCTTCTAGTGATATACTTAACACTGATTAAGCAGAAGGAAAAATGATTGTCTGGTTACTCTTCAGAATTGGACTCCTCTAAAACACAGTCTGTGTAGTTCATGGTCATGTGGGCTGGATGGAAGACAATGGATGTATTTTTGCATTGTGTAGACCTGTTAACCAAAGTAAAATCACTTGCTGTACATTTCTTCTGACTGGTGGAGCAAGTTATAATTTGTCTCTCCATAGTGGGTCATAGTCTCTTTCTGTATTTTCTTTTGCCATAGAAAAATTTAAAGTAGTTTAGTCAGAGGATTTGCTTCAAGGCTTATTGATTACTGCAAACCAACATTTTAAATGTGTTATTTTATTTCTAGTCCTACAGCTGCTCATGTAATTGTTCAGTTCACAAAGAAACTTCTTCATGATGACCTTTCTCTTTTATCTGGATCCGAGCTTTTGCCAGTTGTTAAAGGAGCTTTCATTTTTATATGTCGTCAAATGTACAGAACTTGTGAAGGCCTGCAGATGTTAATTCCTTATGGCTTGCATGAATCTATTGCAGAGGCCTGGAGAAAGGTAAATCTTGCTTTTGGATTGGGGAAACTAGAAAAAATCTTACGCTAAGAGGTTCGACTTGTGTAATAGTTGTTCTTTGCTTCAGGTTGAGTATATTTAAGTAGTGAGATAGTACTTGAAAATGTAAAAATTAAGTTCTACTTTTCAAACTTTCCTTCTGTATGTAAACCTAACAGAAGCTTGATTTGAGAATTCTATGTCTTAAGATTAAAAGAGGAATTTTAAAGATGCATCAGTAGACCTGTCATTCACTGTGCTTGGTGCTTGAGGTCACTTGATGTCATGATAACCACTGTCCACCAGAGATCTTGTTGTCACTCTTGGTTTGGGATATTTTGAAAGGAAAGACTACTGAGATGTGCTCTTACTAATTTTTGGTAAACTCGTTGATTACAGTGAGAATTATGGAGAAGAAAATGTAGATTCCAAATATTTGATTTAAACAGTTAGGCACCATAGAATTATCCTCAAAAGAGACCATAATGCGAAGTGCCAGGCAGGAGTTCTTGTCTTACCTGTGTACAGATATCTTATGAAGTGTAGACTCTGTCTTTCGGCTTTGGTTTGATTGCTAGTCCAGTGCTTTTTCTGCAGGCAAGAAAGAACTTGGATCGAGCAGTTCTGTGTATTCTGCTTTCTGTTATCACAGAATCACAGAATGGGTAATATTGGAAGGGACCACAGGGGGTTATCTTGTCCACCCTTCCTGCTCAAGCAGGGTCATCCTAGAGCATATGGCACAGGATTCTGTCCAGACAGTTCTTGAATAGTGATGGAAATTCCACGACCACTCTCTGTTCCAGTGCATGGTCACCTGCACAGTAAAGAAGTTCATCCCCATATTCAGGTGGAACTACTGTACATCAGTTTCTGCCCATTGCCTCTTGTCCTGTTGCTTGGCACCACTGAGAAGAGCCTGGTTCCATCCTCTTGGCACCCTCCCTTCAGATACTTATGTACAGCCTCTTCTTAAGGCTGAACGGGCCCAACTCCCTCAGCCTTTCCTCATAAGAGAGATACTTCAGTCCCCGTATCATCTTCAGTTCAGTTATGAATTTACTGAACAAGGTATATGGATCTCTGCCTTATTCATTATACTTTTCTATTTCCATTGTTCCGATAGTCATATGCAGTGTGAAAATTCTTATGTATTATAAAAGTTTACTTCAGATGAAGAAATGACAGCAGTCCCTTCAAATGCAGTTTTCAAAAAGTTCACAGTGAAGCAAATTTAATAAAAACGTTTGAATCTAAAATAACACTGGCACCATTTAGGTAAAAGTAGCAAACAGATCTTCAACTTTGGCTTCCAGCTAAACTGAAAGCATATTTAAGCTATAGGTATTAAGACTCTTAGTGGAAGACCACTGCATTGTTCATACTGAAAAATGGAACCATGTTTTTTTTTTTTTCCTCTGGTGACTCTAAAGTATTTTCTTAGAGAAGGATCAGACCAAGCTGGGACAAAGAATTGGCTAAAAGACTAAGTTTTTTTTTTTTTCTGGAGGCAAGGAAGCAGGAGGGAAAATGAATGCAAGGTAAAGAGAATGGAACAGCTATTTTTCCTGTCAAATGTTTTATGCTTTTATTATGATTAGACATTTAAAAAGTACAATCACAGTGTAAACTGAAGCAGAAAATATCAGAAAGATAGAACATAAATAGAAGAGACTTAAATCACCAGCTTGTGGGTATTTCTCACTGCTTCAAATATGAATATTGTCACAAAGGCATACATTTTTATTGCAAATAAATATATTATTAATTAGAATCGTAATTATATCGCAGTAGACTATGTTCTTCATCAAACAGTGTTGGTTTTGAAACTTATATTCTTCCTTACATTGAAAACTGGAGTTTTTTTTCTTGAATTAAGGAATTTAGTTCACTTGAATCATGCTGTAATTTACATAACTCATCAATCTGTTCATCTTTTTATGCTTTCCTATTGTGTAACTAGTCAGTCTTACTTGAACTAAACCGTTGCTCTATTTAATGGTTATCGCGGGCAGACTGTTAAAAGCTTTTGATGGGCATTTCCAGTTGTTTGCTCTAAAACGCATTTACACATATACAAAAGACTTCTTTGCACATTAAAATCCTTTATTATGGTATAGAACATTATTTAGAGGAATTGTCTTGACACATACAAGATATTTAGACTGAATGTGTTGAATTAAAAAAAAAGAATCATTTAACTGACAAAATACCATTTCTATCCATCGCATTGGTGGTCAAATTGAGACTGAAGTATCAACATAGTCAGGACTTCAGGAATCAACAAGATAGTTCAGGAAAGTTCCATTTGCAACTCCATCATGCTAAAGTTATTTTTTGTCATTGTTCAATTTTAAAACACCTGCAGTTTATAAAATATTCTACCATTTATAGGGTAGCAAAAATGGTGGACTTTGATGGACTCTTTCCAAGCAGTAGTGTCAATTTTTAAATGGCTAGACTGGTAATTTGTTTTCTTTTCATTTACGTGTCTCTTGAAGTTTTAAGACTGACAGAGAAACAATTTTTTTCTTGGCAGATTCTGATGAAATTCTGGGACAGAATTTATACAGATGATAATAAAAGGGGAGCAACAGATCTAGTACACTGACTAGTTTAGTAGAGGAATCTTTTGTGGATTTATTATGTCATGTTTATAAGACAGTAAATTAAGGACTGCTAACTTTCATTTGAATTGTGCTATTTGCTTTTTATCCCTAGAAACATAAAACAACTTAAATAATTAATTTAAAATATGCAATGTCTTTCACACCAGGTATTTTCAAGTATTATTTAAACCATAAACTCCATCAAATATAAAAATATGTATATATATTTATGTCTGTAGCTCTATCTCCATACCAATATAGATAAATTTATATAATTTATAAATAAATAAAAAGTGGCAGAATCAATAAATTTGATGTTGCATTGTTGACTCCAGAGACTGTTATTTCCATTTCCTGTGACAGAAATGGAGTAAGGAGTTGTGTTTGATTTTTTTTTTCTTTTTTTCTTTTAAATACCAGTTTTTGCTTTGGGAATCTCCAGGTGGGAAGTAAAGAGGTTTTATTTAAGAATTCTAATAAAAATTTTAAAAATGTACTAGCTTTAAAATTGTATATACCCAAGGAAGAAGGAGAAAATAAGCTTGTCTGGAATAAAAAATGTAGTGGAATAGTGTATTCTGTGCCAAAGACTAAACTAAAACCTGATCACTGTTATTTTTTTCTTTAATATATAACACGAGAATTAGCAAGATCTGGAGTTTAAAAATAGTGTAAATAAACAGTAAGGAGGTACTTATTTATTTTTTATTTTACAGACAAATTTGCTTTCAGAAAGAGTATCTACTCCTGTAGCTGGTGCAGCCTCAACTTCATCAATAAGTCTGGAGCCAAAAAACACGTAAGTTTATGCTTAATTTATGTACAGGTACAAGTGTGAACAGACACTGCTTCTTTAACCACAATTGAGACATCTTGTAACCCCATGTCTTTGTTTTAGTTTGATCCCAGATGTCAACTAAATACCACACAGCTGCTCACATCCCAGTGGGATGGGGAGGAGAATCAGGGAAAAAAAAAGGAAATTAAAATTCATGGATTGAGTGATATGAACAGTCTAATAATTGAAACAAAGTAAAATTTGGTAATACTAATAATAGTAATACTACTAATGATAATAATAACAATAATAGTAATGAAAAGGAGAAATAACATACAAGAGAAACGAGTGACACGTAACACAATTGCTCACCACTCTCCGACTGATACTCAGCTCATCACTGAACAGTGATTGTCCCCTCCTGGCCAAATCCCCCCAGCTTATATACTGAGCATGATGTCCTGTGGTATGGAATATCCCTTTGGCCAATTCAGTTCAGCTGTTCTGTACTCTCTCATGGCTTCTTGTGCACCTGCTCACCTGCAGAGCATGGGAAACTGGAAGCTCTGTGACTTGGATAAGACTACTCGGCAACAACTAAAAACATCAGTTTTAGCAACATCATTCTCATCCTAAATCCAAAACACAGCGCTGTACCAGCTACTAAGAAGGAAATGCACTCTTTCCCAGCCAAAACCAAGACAGTCTTTTTGCAAAAATGATAGTGGTAGGTAGAGGGATTGAAATCATCCCAGCATAGGTCTCAGTAGAGTTACAAAATTGTTCCTGACCTTTTAGGAATTTCTTAGCTTAGAGAGTGGTATAAAATTGACTTATAGTTGATTCTCTTTAACTGCAGAATTTAGTTTGAGGAAAATGTGAATTGGAAAGCATAGAACAGAACAGCTGTCAGTTTATCTTAGGGCTTTGATGTGCTGCTAATTTAAAATGCTGTTCTGCTGAATCATATTTACACCTTCGAAGTATTACGTAGTTAGATTGACCAGTGTTGGTGTTAGTGCAGAAACTAGTTAGTTAGGTAGATTCTTACATATACTTCACTATAGATTTAATGTATAATTTGTAAAGACACCTCAACAGTTATTACTGTAGCCTGCAGTAGTAGCATGTGGACTGGTTATAGCAATTCAAATCTAGTAGCAAAAAGAGATCTATGGATGCAGAGCTCTGACTCTACCATTAACATAAGCAACAATGTCTTTCTAGCATCTAAGTTTTTCATTTAACTGTGGAACAAGACATGCTGATAATTTTCTGGGTGTAATCTTTGCTTCTGAACATGACACACAGGAATTCTGCAGAAGTAGTGATTAAATTTTGAGGTGATGGGTCACTGCTACTGGAGAAGCTGCATGCTGCTTGCTGATGTGTATCTCAGAAATGGAAATGAGAATCCAGTAAGCAAATGCTTTTAAAAAAGCAGGATTACAACAGTCTAGTGATACCTGCAGGAGTGGTACCTAGTCATAGGTGATGTAATTGCTTCACTTTTCTTCGTAGGGCAGAAGGTATCATCATAGTTTATTCTTGCAGTTGCTATTCTTCCTACCATGTGTGTAGAAAATATTTTCCATGTACTGCTCTTAATACATGAAGCTATTATGTAAATATAACACCTTTCTTCATAATTCTGTACTAATCTCTAGCAGGAACCTTTAGCTCGTCAAATGTGAGTTTCTCATGATGTTTTTACACTGCTGAGAAATTCTGTGCCTGCTTTGCCAACATGTAACTCCACGTTAATACCTGAAGACTGTATAGAGTCAGATAGTAAGTCATACATATGTTTAAGGATGGCATAGGTCTTTTGGGTTCCCCATTACATCATCTTTCTATTCTGTGTTCCTACCTAATAGTTTTACCAAGATGAATTTGAGTGTTTGCACAAAATACAGTCTCATATATATTATCTATTTTACAAATGCTTTTTTAAAAATAACATGAATTTATAAAGTAACCATAGAGTTCAGTGAGTGAAGTACTGTTGTTTTTCAAAGTTAGAAATTGTATGCTTTTTTTTTTCCCATGCTTTTATACATATAATTTTTAATTACTATTTTGTTACTCTTGCAGTTTGTTATGGGAAGAGACTTTGTTAGATGCCTTGCTAAATTTTTCTATGACACCCAGAGGATTATTTCTGCTTCATAGTACAGGTGCCATGAATGACTGTGTGAACTTTATGTTCAACAGTTTATTAAAAAAACTCCAGGTAAGCATTACCGAGTGTGCATGGTTTTTCTTTATTTTTTAATTACTACAGTAAAAGAAAGAAGAAAGAAAATAAATCCAGAAACCATGTTGTCATTTACTTTTTGCAAAAATGAATGTAAAATGTAACTTATAATCTTTGATATTGGTGGCACACTGAATCTAAGTTTGTTGGATGTTGCTCATCTTCACAATTCCAGGCATATATTTAGTTTCTCAAACTTTTTACTGTAAAGTTTGAAATGCTAGGAAAGATATTTTTTCGTTTTTTTTTTTTGTTTTTTTCTAAGTGCAGATTTTTCTAGACCAAGCTGGCAGGTGATGCTGAAATCTAGATATGCTAGACAGTACTTAAAATATAACAAAAAAGTCAAATAATATGCATTTTTAGGGCAAAAAAGGAATGTCACAGACATCCTACTGAATGTGTGCAAAAACCATTATAATACTAATGGTTTTATTTGCTGGTGTTACATGTCTCTATCCAGAGTCTTTGCGTTTAAATTTTTAAAAGATACTTGATAAAGATGTTTGGTTTGGAGTCTGACCCTGGTAGGTGTGCAGAGGGTAATATCTATGAGCTGTTCAAGTCTAATCATGAAATGGATTAAATTCTGTAAACAAGTGTAAGAAAGATCAATATTTAAGAGATCATTTAAGAGTTTCATGTCTTCTGAGTAACTAACACTGTGCTTCTATATTTATTATCAACAGACAAATGAATATGAAGAGCTTGGTAATCAGGTGATTGTTACACAAATGGCAACAACACCAATGGGTGCGGTAGCTCTACAAAGTTCAGGTAAATTGAAGAATGATGTTATTATGAATAGTTACATGCTGTAGTCTTGTATATTAGAAAAGTGAGAAAGATGTTAAAAAAGATAAACTGAGTAGAATAATTACACAGTATTAACAAAGACTGCTTAAATGTCTGTTAATTTCTTTTTAATTGAAATTTATTCTCTCCAGCTTTCAAGTCATTCATTAATCTTGATGCCACATTTGGGAGTTTGTTTTATTTTTTCTTCTGAAATGATGCGAGATTTTTACTTCATTGGTTTGGATTTCCAGAAATTTCCTGTATGTGTGTGAAGACATTTATACTGCTTAAAAATAAGTTAGGAACAATTTGCAAGTGCTTCTTATTGATCTGCAGATCAGAATTAATAATTGTTGATATCTTTAATTTGTGTGTACATTTCCATGGTTATTGACTGCTCAGAGAGTGAGGAACTTCAAAGGCCTGAATGTCATTGTTGCACTTATACAGTAGTGAGATGTAAATGAAAATGTCTGAATTGGCAATTATTATGTCAACACATAGCACAAAGTCCCTTCAGGTTCAATCTCACATTACTCAACTGTTACCATATCAGCAGTCCAAGTAGTCATATTAAAAATAGAATCTCATCAATAAAATAAAGGTACTGTCTTAAGTTGCTAAGGAAGATCATGAGGTACAAAAGTTGAAAATCTTCTCTCCGAGTATGTTGAAGTGACTGGTGTGTAACTAAGATGGCTTGACTGAAAGACTGTCAGAAAGGCAGGCAAATTCTGCTAGTCAAGGAAACTGATTGTTAGTTGCTTATTATTTATGCCTCTGGGATTTTTCAGAAAGCAGGGAGCAGATCTACTTCTGAGTTAGAAGTGTAGTGTAAAATGTTTTTAATATGAAATTGATAATTAGAACAAAAATTTTCTTTAGGCTTTATAAAGGCACTTGTAACTGAATTGTGGTCTCTTTTGGAGTGTGGAAAAGATGATTTGAGGATTACCCAACCCAAATCTGCTCCAGTTGACCCTATTGACCAAAGCTGTCAGAAGGTGAGAAATTATTTAATCTTATTATTTAGTCTTATTTAATCATAGAAAAAAAACCAATGCTGTGTTTCAGATAGGATGATACATATCTTTCTGTAAATTTTTATTGCATCTAATCTTACTTGGCACATGTGTCAAAGCTGGTGTAATACACTAATCAGATGATGATTGAAAGGATACTTGTGTTGCTTGGCAGGTCACAATGCCAAGCATTCACTCTAAATTAATGAATAACAATCGTGACAAAACTGAAAGTCTTAAATACTGACCATCAGTTCATGTATCTGAGTACTGTAGTACAATCAGGAAGAGTGATGTGTTTTAGCGTATTCTGTGTGATTTTAGAATTACGTGATGAAATACTATAATTTTCAAAATTGCTATACAACGTCATAAATAATACATGTATGTCACATATAATACATATTTCACCGACACTGCTGCCCTTTTAGATTATACAGATGCCTGCCAGGGTACACAGTCTTATTTTGAGCAGCTCTGTTTATGTCAAGTTCAGACTGTAAAGGATAAAAACAAACAATCTAAATGGGAAATAATTGCTAATATATACTTAATTATACTTAACTGGTTAATATTCTCTTTTGTCCCTCCTTTTTTCTTTCTCTAGTCTTTTTTGTCTCTGATAAACTTGCTCACTTACCCTGCAGTTTTTGAGCTCCTGAGTAAACAAAATATGCCAAATAAACCAGTGTATTCATTCCGTGAAGTACCCTCAGATGTTATTGTAAGTATTTTGAAAGAAAAATAAATACTTCTGTGAAGACATATATCCTAAAAAAATGTTATTTTTTTGTGATAGAACAAGTTATTTTCTCTTCTTATTGAGAGATTTTGAATTTTTCTGCATTTTGTTTTATATACAGCATGAGGGCAGTATATGCACATATCACTTCATGTTAACTTAAATTTTCATTTTGAAATCCAAAAGATAATATAAAATTTGATGCCTAATTTAAAGGTCATCTTTTCTGGCTTGTGCTAGAATTGTGTTTTTCCATGGGAAAAAAAGTGGCATACATAAACCCCTCTGTATGTGCATGCAGTTACATGCTGGAAAATGTATATACTTGTATTTCATACAATATTGCTCTATCACACTATCCGTGGATTTAAAAAGAATTAAAAAAACCTACAAAACCAAAGTATAAAACCACCATACCTTCAACTTTTTTTAATAACACATGATTCACACACACACACACAAAAAATGAGTAATTGGAAAGCTAGTGATAAAGGCATATTTCAGAAAAATAGTTTCACCACTTCTGTATTTAGCATTATTTTGTATTTGATCATCCAACCACAGTCCATTAGGGTTTTTTTTCTCATATACAAAGCACAGACAAGTTTAATTTGTGACCTTGAGTAGCAATTAAAGTCAGATTTTTTTTCTAATGAGCTAGCACTTCAAATTGCTGTTATGCTGAAGTGTCTGTTTAGCACAAACTCTGGATTGGTGGTAGCTTAGATTGTTTAGACAGAGTATATCATAATAGTGTATGTTACATTTGGAGGGGATTTTTGAGTTCTTCTTTGTAATGTTGTTTTGATGATTTCAGGAGGAAATGGGATGATAAATTTCATTTTTCCAATCTACTCAATTGGAATGAGTAGTATGTCCACCAATGGATAGTTCTATGCAGTCATGAAGTTTTTTGAGCTACTGGGATCAAGGGAGATAGATGTATATTGAAAGTGATAAATATTAGAGAGATTTCAAATTGTGGTAGATCTTAAGTAATGATTTTTGTGACTTTTGAAAGCCAGTGTTGTTTTCATTTCTGAGGCACTTCAGTATTTTTATGGAAATCTCTAGTTTCCAGACATACCAATACCAATACAATTGCTCAAAGTTCCCGGAGCAGTTACAGATGTTTTTGATGGGGTTTGTCTCAAGTACTGTGCAGCAGTGGGTTTTGTAAGTCTAAGATAGACATCCAAGATTATATAGTTAACAAAAAATAAATTGTCGGATTGTCTAATGTTACTTGAACATATAATGGCTAAGTAGACTAAGTACTCAGGAAACTTCTGCAGTTAAGCAGAAATGGAGGTTTGATAGAACCATGTTTTTGGGCAGTGATTGCAGAAAGTGAAAGATAAAAGATTTTGACCGGATATAACTATGATTAGAAAGCAAAGTAAAAGCAATTTCTATGCTACTAAAAGATTTGATTGGAAGACCTAATTACTCTGTGGACTTCATTTTTTCCTCTGTTTCTGAATCATGTCACATTGCCACAGAATCTGACTTGTTTATGCTGAACTATATGTGATAATGCACAGAACTGAATCATCTTTGTATGCCCTTTATTTCTTAAATGCACAGGATTTAAACATTTGTTCCTCCTTTATGTTTTTATCTGACTAGTTGCATCATTAACTAAACACATTATTAGTTGGGCTTTTACTATTTTCAGCTATTGACTATTTATTTTGCTATTATGCTATTTTATTTTGTGCCCTTTAGAAAATTTTTCCTAATACATTCAAGATCTCTCTTTACTGAATTTGGCATGTAAAGATATTTTAGAAAATAGAGTACATAAATCAGAGTCTTGCCTGCCTCCAGTCTTGCTTTGAGGGTATCTACTGTAATGTATTCAAGGGAATCTAGCTTGGAAGGTACCCTCCAGATCTGTAGCTTTGAAAGACATTAAAACAGGTGATCTTTTTTTTCACTGATTATGGAGAATCTTGTATTTAGAATAGTTTATCTTAGATGTTCAAAGTAGATGACATCTGACCTGTAATATTTAATAACTGCTCTGTAGCTAAGCAGTGCAGATACATCTGCACATTTTTCTGGTGGGACAGTGTGTTAGATCTCATTCATAATCTTCCTTCCTAAAATCTCAGAACAGAGTTTAGTCTCCTTTCTTAGTAGTCCTCTCACTGTGCTTGCTCTTTCCACTCTTTTGCAGGCTCCAAGCTTTGATGTATAAATGAGAGAAGGAGGTTGTTGCTAGAGAAATATCCCTTAGCATTTAAGTCTTTGTATGTGCAAATATCTAAAAAAGTCTTAAACCCCAAACAAATCAATTGCTTACATTACCAATTTTATGAACAGCCTTGGGGGCCAAGTTGAATTATTTTATTGTGAATGATATATGTGGAAAAATCTGTCTCCCTCACTGCCCCAAAAAATCTAATAGGAGAAATATGCTTTCACCGTATTTTAAATGAGAATGCATTTTATGAAGCCAGTTTACTTGGACAAGTTCTAGACCTGTTTTTCTACTATTTTCAGTTTTACTTGTGATTTTTAGTTTTCTCTGTTGAAAAGCAGAGCTTTGGTTGATTTCATGAAAGTATGAATCTTAACTTTTCTCTCATATTATATTGAAATAACTCATTGATCTAACTAGTTGAATAATAACTCTCTCTGCTGTCTCTGAAACTGTACTTGAATATGGAGGAAATAAATGTTTTGATTTAATCCAGATTAAATAAAGCTCATAAGGGGCTTGTTGTTTGTGCCTTCTGAGCATAGCACAGCAATCTGTTTCTGAGGTAACATCAGTGAATGTTTTTGTGCATTTCTTAGTCTTTTAATGAAATTATTTCTTAGAAGCAGTTTGGATATGCAGTGAACCAGAGGGGAAGATAATTAGGTTGGATTTGTGGAAGAAGTGGGAAGCAGTCACAGGTCACTGTCTGTTACATGAGATGCTCTAGGATAAGGGGTGTAAGCCTCGACATCTGAGCCAAGCCTTGCTACATCGAGAATAAATGGCTGTGTCTTGCAACATGTAGTACTAACCAGTGTTAGAAAGGGTATTATATTAAAGAATTTGCTGTTCAACATTTTTGTTGTGGTTTAATACTAAAGAACTAGGATAGTTGATATGCAACGATCTTTTTGTATGCTTAGTGAATTATATTTTTTAACAGATTTCTTTTTTTCCTAACCTTCTGCATAGTTTCTTTTGGCCATTGACTTTTGAGTGGAAAACACCTCTTGTTACAGAAATAATTTCAATGGGTATTTCAATAATGGTTTTCATTTAACAGTAAACATCCCTATGAAACTATTATATGCATAAAATATAAAATTATACTTGTTTTTTCTCCTTTCTCTTCCTTTGGCAGGATATCATTGACAGGCTTATAATTTTAAATTCAGAAGCTAAAATTCATTCCTTATTCAGTTATGAACAATCCCATATATTTGGTCTGAGGTAAGTTGCTTGGTTTTTTTTATTCTCTGGTCACATTAACTAAATAGGATATAACATGCTTGGATGTGTTACTTCTGACAAGATAATATTGTTTGGGTTTTATTATGTATGAAGGTGAAATTCCCCTCTTTTTTTAGCATAAGATTAAATGAAAAATGACCTGCAAAATGAGAACAGTGATGAATTCAATGTTATTGCCTGTAAATGGTTATATTGTAGTATGAGAAGCAGTGGTAGAAATTGTGTGTTATTTTGCCTACTTGATTATAAAAAGCGTGTTGTACATCGCTGTAGTGTATAAAACAAAAATCATACCAAAATGTTAAAATAAACAAATTACTGTGTTTACATCAGAGTTTGGTTTATGTGGTCTCCCTGTACTTAAAATTATTTTTTTAAGTCTTGGTTTAATTATCACCAGTTTTATCAAAACGTATTTTGAGGAGAGTACCATTTGATCCCAAATATTTCTAGAACCTGAAGGCACACTTAAAATATGCTCACACTGTCATGCTCATGTTTTGTAATATTAAGTGCTTTATAATATTTTAACATTGTGTTGCCTTAAGAGACCACAGAAAACAGGACTCCGAGCCAACTTAGGGTATAAGATAAGATGAGTAGGTCCTTTAATTTCAGGCCTGAGGCCCACAGGAATACACGTGACACATCTCCCGTATCCATGGGATTCCACAATCTAAGGTATTGTCCCATCCAATCCCAGATTTATCCACCCCCCAGCATCTCCCTCTGGCACACCCCTCTGGAAATTGAGGCAAGGGGCTCTGGAACCCCCTCTTCCTCATCCTCCTCTTCATCAAAGCACGTTCAGTCCTTGGAGCTTCTCCAAAGTTCTGGGTTTGAAGGTCACTTTTCCTGTGTGATATCTTATTGTCCAGGGCAGGGTGCAGATGTTGTTAAACAGAATAAAGGCCGACCTTGAAGGAAGTCTAAACAAGCTAACAGAATTTTGAGAGAGTGAAATGGAATGGGATAACAGTGTTGGGTAAATGTGTAAACTACTGTGCTAAGGGTAATAATACAGCTACTTCTAAAATCTACAAAAAGCTAAAAATCCAAAAATCCATAGGCATCAATTGAAATTAGTTTCTGCATTTTTATTCTGTTTTCCAAAGATGAATATATAAATCCTTGCATTCACGGTTTTTTTAGGAACATATTTTGTGCAACTGAAATAAAAGATCATATTGCAGTGTACTTCATAGTATGGAAAACTTTGATAACCTTGCTTGAGCAGTTGATTAAGTCCTGCAACATTAGCTTTCTGCAGCTGTATTTGTACTTTGATATCACAGTAAAATTATTTCATACTATGTATGAATAGCCATAAGATACAGTATAATTCGCTGATAAGGATGAGCATGGAGGAGATGAACAATGGCAGAGTTTGGAGTTGGGAGATAAATGATTTTGCCATATGAATCAGAATTTATAAATGCTGCTTTGGAGGAAATCATTAGTTTATAGAGGAATGAGAAGTCCTAAAATGAAATTTGAAAAATAAAATACTGTTTTTCATTTAGAATTAGACTGGCTCCATAAAAAGATTGACAGAACTTCCATTGATTTAATTAGGATTAAGAGAAAGTGAGATGGTTTTCAGTTTAAAATAACAGGTGGTTGAGCAGCACCAAGCCTGACAGAGTTCAAGAGGCATTTGGACATTGCTCTCAGGTACATGGTGTGATTATTGGGGTTATCCTGTGCAGGGCCAGGAGTTGGACTCAGTGATTCTTGTGAGTCCCTTCCAACTCATGATTTACAGTATTAAGACTTACAAGAAACCCTAGCCTATATGATCTGAACATGAGAGATACACAGTTCATTTTACGGTTCCGTGATCTTTCGTGTGGACGCTACTGACTGCAGACATCTGTAAAACAAGCCTTCCCTTGGGTAGTTGGTTTGCTCCTTGACCAAATTCCATCAAGAATACCAAGTTCAGCAGCAGTCAGATCGAATAATTTTAGATGCTAAAGCTCTGAAAATTTAGAAATTAGAAAGAACAAAAGATCTACATTTCTCTTTGCTGCTATGTAGAAATAAAATATATAGGTGTTTTTGGTAACTGCAGCACTGAAAAACAGAATGATTTTGTGAAATATTTGTCTAGAAACATTTCTTCTAGACTTATTACTAATAGTGCAACCAAAGCCACGTTCCTTTAATTGTTCACAGATTTACACAGCCATATACTTTCTATTTGTACATGTTCCTCACCCAGAGCTGAGTGCTGAACTTCATATCTGTTTAACTTACAGGTTATATTCCAAAGGTCCTGCTTTTCTTGTTCAAAACAATTACAGATTTACCTTTGTGAATGTCAAACAACTTCTTCAATTCAAAACTACATTTTTCTTCATGTGCATGCTGAGCGTTAGTGACTTAAAAGTATTTTATTAGTTCTTTAATTGCATATAAAACTTAAAATATATAGATATTTCCACAGTCTGTTTAATCCAGAATACACAGGTGTATCTATTTATGTTTGTAGTGTTAATGCTGCATTTTCAAAGGGAAACATAGGGAAGCTAGATATGGTTTGCAAAACCAGTGTCTCTCAGTGCATTCATACAGACTAGGACCTGTGTGATCAAGGTAAAATACTCAGTTCCACAATAATTTGTGTACAGAAAGATTTTCAAACTGTCAGTTCAACTTTCAACTGCAAAGCAGATTTATGGTATTTAGAATAGAGAAGTCTCACAGTCGGCTTGTATTGGTTGATAAAAGAATGCTGAAAACTGTCTCAACCACTCTTTTGTACAGGCTGAAAATCTGGATGCTCAGGAACTAATGCAAAAATTCTCAGTGCTTTTTCTGTTTTAGAAGATTGTGAACTTAAATTGCCATCAGAGCACAAATCCTAGAGAAAGGAAAATGACAGCAGTAATGAAAGTAAATTTTTAACATACTAAACACAGAGATTTTTCTTAATTTAATGATGTTTTATTTCTTTGCTACAAGTGTTCCCATTGATCTGATCTTAGAAGGTATTGCATGTGAGAAATAACAATTTTCTTAAAATCTGACACTAGAAGTCTTAACCACTTCCCTTTCAAGACCAAGTTCTTTGAATTTCTGTAACTTATATTAACAAAGGAATTAAGAAAACAGCAGTAACATACTTTTTCTTTCAGATTTATGGTTTTATATGTCATCAAGGCAACTTAGCTAGTATTGCAGTACAGTGAATACATCCACGAGTTTTGAGTTTTTACAACCTGCCAAGAAACTATATGCATAATATATATATTTTCAAAGCTTCTGCCTAAAGCCTGATTCAGGCATTTGCATACTGCTGTTCTTTCTATTCAGAAAATGAGTTTTCTGTGAATGTTAGTGACACCGTGTTGTTGGCAGGATTGAAGTGTGGCAGAGTAACAGATTTGTACCTTTGATAATCAACCTTCTGTCTCTAAAAATATCAATACTCCAAAATAAATTCAAAGATAATCTTTCAGTGTCGGCTTGAATAAAAAGCAGAAGGAGAAACAGTGTTACTGGGAATATGCATGGACTGTGGGCAGTGGGAGGGGATCAGAGTAGGCAGCTTTGCAAAAATTTTCTTTATTTAACAGAGTGCTTTCTTAAACATACACTGTTCCTTGAAATTATTTTTCCTTTTTTTTCTTTTTTTTCATGCATATGTGATAATATGACAGTAATAGGCATCAGAATACTTTGAAGAGGAAGACTAGACCCTTTCTTTCTTTGCCTGTCTTATATACATACATATGCCACTATTGAATTTGTGTTTTTCTTTTTTTTCTCCCAGTGGCTTACTTTGGCCATAAATCAGTAAAACTCCTAAATATTGTGAGATCAAATTTTGTATGTACATTCTGAATTGGAAGAATCTTTGTTAGCCACACCCTTGTTCACTGAGACACCACGTGCTAGTGGGTGTCAAGCTGCCAGGACAGCACTCTGTTCAAGAATTTGGCTTTCTGCAGGGAGATACTTGGAAGACTCTGAGGGTAAATCCTGTTCTTTCAGATATGCAAATTACGACTGTTTTCTTTGTCATACAAAATACCATGGTGAATATATTTTTTATTTATAATGCTAGTTTTCTTGCTTACTGAATGGGTGCAGAAGATGATAAAAATGCATTTTGTCTATTTCTGTTGCTCTACAAAACTACTAGAGAAAGATTTAGGAAAGAAAGTTTAAATAGCTTATATTAAACTGACATAAAAATCAATCGGTCTCTTGAAATTTGCCTCAAAGCAGTATGTCTTAGTAAAAATTTCATCTAGTGCACTCCAATGAAATCCAGATGAATGAATTAAATCCTGCAGGAGCTGGGAAATGAAAAAGAGTGTGATAGGCCAAAGATAACTTTGTGGGTTTAGGAAATACAGATAACAAACACCCTTGTGTTCTTTTCCTTTCTTTTTTTCAACTGCATTTTAAACACCATGCCTTATATACAATTGAATTTTAATAATTAGGTATATTCAGTGTACATAAGTAGTTTGTTCCCTTAACTGTACTTACATGTATTGTTAATTAAGAGACGGTGCGATTTTAATGATTGTAACACAATGGGAGAGCATTAATTGTCTTGTTTTCTAAAGGTAGAAGACACAAATCCTGATCATTCTTTTTTTTCAGGTCAACATGCTGTTTAGATTTAATCTCTCTTTCCCTTTCTCTTTATTAAAAAGCATTCTGAGTAGCAGAATCTAAAGGTAAAAGAGGACAGAGTCTGTATTGCAAGTGATTATTGGTGATGGCGTTTTGCAACAGGATTGTGTGGGCATGCTTCCACATCATCTGTGATCATTTTTGTGTGAGTTTATATGTTAATAGTAGTTTGTTAGGGTTATTAATTTAAAACAATTTATTATTAATAAAATAGAAACATCAGATTCTGTGATCAGATTATGTCACTTATTTTTCTTAACTTCACTGAGGGAAATCCAAAACACTTTTCTTTGGAGTCCTCTAGGCTGTAAGTGATGCTCATGGAAAACATTTTTGTTTAGCTAGGGAAACTTTTACAGTTGGCAGTCACATCACATGTGATTTCTAGGTACATGGGGTAGCTAAAGTGGTGTGGTGCTCTCTTGAAAATCTTTTCATGTGGAAAACATCTTGAGGAATACATCAGTCCCTGAGTTTTCTCACTGGGAGAAACTTGACTGCCCTGAGGTAGTAGCTTCCAGTGCCCCAGACATTGGAGGTGTAACTTCTGTATCCAGAAGATCTCATATTTTTTTGAAAACTGTGCTTTACCTTCAGTGGAACAATTACAAGTCTTGATCCTTTAGCAAGACCAAATGTAGAGACATCTTCTCTCTGCTCCTTACTGAGGCCTTTTGTTCAGTCTGCAGCCTGCAAAGGCCGTTTGCATTCCAATGCTGACTAGGTAGCTTTTACCTTCCTTGGGGTTTTTTTGTTAGCCCTTTGCCTTTCTCTGGGTGTTTGGCACTTGATAGTAGTTGCCACTCGCTATTTGGATCCATGTTCTTGTTGAAGCTCAGGTTGTTACTCAAAGCAGTATAATAAAGAATAAATCAGTTGGTAATGTAGGCTCTGATGTTAAACATTTTGAGGCTGTCTCCCATGATGACAATACTGGAATTGTTTAATGAAAGTTTTGCTTTGGCTTTCACTGTTGGTATATGTACTTATTTAGGAAGAAGGAGATCCTGCTGCTGCAAAGAAGTTCCAGTCCTTATTTTATTCCATTTAAGTTTTTAATCTTTATTTCTGCAAGAGAAAAGAAAAATCTTACCTTGTCCCACAGCTGGGGGAGAGCTCTCTACAAATGTCATGCTGTATATTTTGCACTGGCCTTAATCAGCCATGCCTATATCTACAGAAGGCAGTAACTGCAAGCCAAAAGAAAACCTTTCACTAAGGACCAATTTAACATTTCAGGATCACACCACAGGAACACCTTGCAGGCAGCATAGACATAAGAATTTCATGTTTAGTTAGCCATTGCGTGCTTTATGAACACATACATTACAGAGATTGTAGTATGGTTTATTTTGGATGTACTAGTTTATTTTTTTCCATATGATGGATGGACTGCTGATTATAGCATGAAATTTTATCTTCTTTTGATGGACTTTGTACTGGCTGTGAATGAGTTAATTTTTTTAATAGCACTCTACATAGGTGCTGTGTTTTGAATTTGTGACTAAAACAGTATTGATGCTACACTGGTGTTTCCACTGACACTGTGCAAGGAACTGCTCAGGACTTACTTTTTTTTCCCACTCCCCAGCAAGTAGGCTAGGGGTCTGCAAGAGGTTGGGAACAAACACAGCTGGGACAGCTGACCTGAGCTGACCAGATGGATGTTCTATGCCATATTATATCCCCCTCAGTAATAAAAACCGGGGGTTTAGGGTTTGAAGGTAACCATTGCTCAGAGAGTGTCTAGACACTGATCTGCTTGTGGAAAGTGAGGAGTGAATGAGCAGCTGGGTGAGTGCTTAGTTGCTGACTGGTGTCAACCCACCGCAGACTTATTCAAGAGCAGTATCTTGTATCTTTCACCTCCAGCTGAGCATTTGCTGATATCCTTGAAGTGAGAACAGATTGACTTTGGAAAGAACTTATATTATGAAAGTAAGGAAGATTGATGTATTGGAGTCTAGTGGGAACTGCAGAAAAATAAAATTGGGTTTACCATAATAAAGGTGGTGTTTGAGAGAGACATGATTTGATATTAGGAGAAAAAAAAGACAGCTTGAGAAAATGGGAATTCTTTAAAAGGAACTCACAGAAAAAATACTGAGAAGTTTGATAATAAGCTGTCCTCATAATATGTGTTTGTAGCAACTCGGAGAAAATCATGGGCAGTTTAATTATATTATTTTCAGATGAAAAATTTTAAAAGAGGCAACATAAAAAGTGGCAAGGTTTATATACTAGCTGGTTTATATCCCATGAAGGACTTCTGTTCTGTTGTAATTAAAGGGGTCATTATGATTCCACCTACCAAAACCATGGAGATAGTTGGTTTGTGGAGGTACACAAGTACTAGCTAGAATGCCTTTTTTTTAGATTAGGCGTTTCTGTAGTGATGTATAAGTTGTGAAATTGTAGTTGATGTAGTAGAATGCAGGGAGCACCTTCCAAGAAAGACAGGGATAGGGCAGGAAATGCAGAATTCAGAACAAAATTACTTTTTGCTACCATATATGATATGTATTTTAATATTTTTGAATTTATTTAAAATTACAATTCTATAAAAGACTGCTTCCATATAATCTTTTGGTTTATCTGCATTACACTTTGTTCCTGGCAATATGGTATATCTTATTAGTAGTGTTCCCAGAAATATATAATCAGATTTGAAAGGGAGAGGAAAGACTGTGTAGTACAACTGTAGTGCAACTGCTCTGCTCAGAGTGAGTTCAACTAGAGAGCATGACTCAGGGCTCTGTTCAGTCTGGTTTAGAATACTGCCAAGGCTGGTGATCCTGCAGCATCTCTGGGCAGTTTGTTCCAGTATTTCACCGTTGTCACAGTATGTTAAAATGGAATTTCCTGTCTTTCAGTTCATGCCCATTGCATCTAGTCCTTTCACTGGCTATCACTGAAAAGTCTGACTCCATTTTCAGCTTTCCTGTCAGATACTTACACACATTGGCAGGATCTCCCCTGAGGATCCTCTTCTCCACGCTGAGCAGTCACAGCTCTCCCAGCCCCTATGTCAAATGGCTCAAACCCTTTATCATCTTCTTGACCTTTTGCTGGACCTTCTCCATTGCATTGATGCTTTTACTGGGGAGCCCAGAACTGGACCCAGCACTCCAAGCTGTAACCTTATGTGTACCAACAGAGGTGCAGGGTCACCTCCCTCACATGACCTTTTGGCAGCACTCTTTGTTACACAGCACAGGATGCCACTGGCCTTCAAGGGCATGTTGCTGGTTTGTGTTCAACCTGTTGTCCACCAGGAGCCCCCAGGTTCTTGTCTTCAGAGATGTTTTCTAACTGATCAGTCCCAGCCTGTACTGCTGCGTGGGGTCCTTCCGAGGTACAAGACCTTGTATCAAAGCCTGTCTTCCAATTTTTAGCAGTATTCAAGTTGAGAATTCTATCTTCTGCATCCAAACAAAATTTTAAAATATATCTGTAAAAGATATGCATTGATTTTATTGTATTATATGTGTAAAGGTTTTATACATTTTCATAAGCATGCACTCTGTATAGGTGGAATATTGAGATGAGGAGTCTGATCCAATTCTCAAGTTTCAAATGTAATGAAAAAGAACCAAAAAAGAAAAAACTCCACAGCCATATTCAAGTATGTTTACAAATATACACACAATGTGACATTTTTTTTAGTTGCAAACTTTAGTCTATACATTTATGACTTTAGAAGGCACAATAATGGAATATTACCTTTAACTAAATATATGTACTTCAGTGATAGCATTTTTAACTGGATTTTTCTGCGTAGGTGAAAGTTTCATTTGAATTCCTAAGCAGCAGCTGCTCATGTTAGATCTTGTGTATTTTGCCATTTATCCTTCCACTACCCCATCTACCTACTTTTATTTGCTTATGTTTGGTTGGGTTGGGTTTTTTTTGCTCTGCCTTGTCTACCAGAGAGATGTTATAAGGCATTCTCAGCCACCAGTCTTCTTCCAAGTGGTTTTTAACTGCTGGAAGCACATCTTTGCCATTTATTATACTTAAGAGAAGAAGTTATCTATCTTCATAATGGTTTCAGTGCTATTTTCTGGATTTTTGTCCTCTATATAATAATAATAATAATAATAAAAATTATAGTTGAGCTGTCATTTCTTCTTCTATGATTTAGAAAAGTGCTGGAAACAAATCAGTGTCACAAAATAGTTAATGTATAATAAATAAAACCTGAAGAGGACTGAAACTGAGCAGGTCAAGTTGTATTAAAAAACAACAGGAAAAAAAAAAAAGACATATTTTCATCTTGACTTTATCCTTGACCACAGTTGTCTGAATTTGCAGGTGTTAAATTATTGGGAGAATGGCTTGTGAATTTTTGCTGTTGTTAGGAGAAGCATATTGGAATTACAGGGAAGAAAATAAGCACTGACTAACAGACTACAAATTTAAAATAGCATGTGTTTTCCAGTTCATATCAAGTCTTATGTGAATGCAAAATATAACGCTGATCAGACTTAATTTGTTGTGTGTTATGACTGTGATAAAACAGGAAATAAAACAGTAAAAGGAATGTTTAGTCATAGTATTTTTCTTGAACAGGAAGCCCTCAATGAAATTATTCTATTGTGGTCTTAGAGTGAATAGATTAGTTAAAAAAAATTGCATGATTTGGATTGCTCTGTGTCAGATTTATATTTTGGAGTACTTTCACCATTAAGTTGTCCTGAAGTAAAAGAAAATTGTATATAATATACAGTCGTGTGCTCTTGTGATTATTAATTTAATTCACCATTGTTTTACTTTCTCTGGAAAAAAATGAACACAGAAGATTTGTTGGTTTTGTTACACATTAAATCTTTTATTGCTTTTGAACTGTGTTAAATTGGATTATACAGAGAGGCTTAAAAACCTATTTTCTCAAGGAAAGATATTTTTTTTCTTTCTGCCTTCCTTCCCCTTCAGACAACCTGATTCTAAGTTGCCTTAGCAGCCTATTATTATATAATTTCCTTACATTTCACATGGAATGTCTTACTAAGTCTGCATCACTTTTATTACTCTGTGATATAAAATCAAAAGCAGACTGAACTGACCAGTGGATATTTTCTCTGGTTGTTCAGTGCACACAAAAAATCTGTTGGAAACCATTCCCTGCTTACGGTCGTGCCACTTGAGTGGCTAAAAAGGATATAAAAGAGTGTTCCTGACCTAGTTCTGTCTGGGTGTTTTTCAGATACTTCAAGTTGGTTTTTTTGTTGATTTTTTCCCCCCTCCCTTTCTATTGTGAGATCTCATAAACACGTTCACCTTTGTCTTATTGTGCATTACTGGATTCCTGACTGATGTGCTGTTGTTTCAATGTGTCCTTCTGCAGGTTGTTAAATGTGCTGTGCTGTGAGCTCAATACCCTTTTACTCTTGGAGACTCAGTATAAAGTGTCACAAGTTTTACTAACTGCTCAGGAGGAAAATGTCACAGAACCTTCAGAAGGACCAGGGTAAGAACTGACTGATGTAAATGTTATTTTAACTGTCAAACTCTTCTCCTGAGAACAAATACATGGATGCCTTAGTGACTTCAAACATACAAATGCTTTTACTTAAACTGGCTATTAATGTGCGCAGGTTTCCTTGTGCAGGTTTGTCAGCAGTCTTAAATTATGAAAAGATACAATGGTTTTCTCTTTCTCCCATGTCCACACCAAAAATATAAGAAATAAAAAAGCAAATATTTTTCTACTTTTGATTTGTATTAATCTTAGTTGTTTCTTAAACAAAAAGTGTGCATAACTTGCGTATGTAAATATGCCTTCTAATTCTGTGTTGTTTTCTAATGTTATGTATTTATTATAAAATTAGAGTATTGCTTTAATGTTTATGAATTAAAGGCATCATCTGTACTTTGGGTTTTTTTGAGAGGGGGGGTTTTTTTTGTTGTTGTGGTTTGGTTTTGGCTTTTTTATTTATTTATAACTTAGTTGACTCTCCAACTTCTGTGACTTTCCATTACTGTCTTCTAAGTAAAATTACACAGCACATCCTTTCAAAAGGAAAAGTATATTTTTGGGTCAGAAGTGGACAGTCATTTAGTTACAGACATTTTTTCCTTTCTCACAGCATGCTGAGTGTTAAGAATTTTCCTCTTGCTGTTTGTTGTATGTGACAGTTACAGAATATAAATCAATCAGTATAGGTGAAGTCTCCACAGATATAGATCATAGTTATTTGCCATTTGAGGATGAAACCTACTATTTCTGTACTGAGGCAAAAGTTTTATTAAGAACCCTGGTGTATAAAAACTGGATATTATAGCTTTTAAAAAATTTGTGTCTTGGCCTGCACAATGACTTCAGACAGCAAGATGTCTGTCTTTTAAGTTGTGAATAACTCTACATATTTGCAACAGCAGAAGTATACTGGTAGGCCAAATAAGGAACAAATTTTGATGGTCCATTAACTATCTTTACTCTAATTACTGAACACGTGGACATAACAAAGCTTGTAAATTTTCTGATCTTATGTGTCCAGTAATTGCTCAAATGTTTCTAATCAGTAACACCTAGCGAATACAAAGTTAGAATAATGCTCAGAGACAAAATACTTCATGTTTCTGTTTATTTCCTTATGTCTATGTGTATTCCTGGTTGCCTTTAAGTCCAGTGTCTTTCTCGAAGTATTCTTTCATATAAAAGTTTTTTGAATTAAATAGTCAGTAAATCAAATTCTAATTTTTGGAGTTTTTTATGTTTCTCTTAGTTTTGTTTGGGTTTTTTTTCCACAGAGTTTTTATAATTGATGGTCTGTCAGTGGAGAGAAACCACATTCTTGTAAGGATAAATCTGATTGGAGGACCACAGGAAAGGATTTTGCCTTTGAGAGCACTAGATAAGGTTAGAACCTAAAGTTTAGCAGTTTCTCTTTGCTTAACTCCTGACTTCATTAATTGAACATTTTTGCTGATAATTCAACATGTGAAAAATTACTTAAATTAAGAAATACTAGACCACCTTTAGCTTTATAAAGTGCTAACATTTAAAGAAGTGATATACTGAAAAAATTGTTCCCACTATCTGGGGATTGGCATGTACCTAGGACATACTGCCTTCAGATGACAAGTGTATTTTGCTCCATTTTGATGTTACTTTTAAGCGAATACAGTTTATATTTTTTTTGCTTTTATATTTCTGTGGATTTTTTTATTAGCTTTCCATTTGTCTTCCTTTTATTTT
Source organism: Lepidothrix coronata (assembly GCF_001604755.1). Classification (NCBI taxonomy): domain Eukaryota; kingdom Metazoa; phylum Chordata; class Aves; order Passeriformes; family Pipridae; genus Lepidothrix; species Lepidothrix coronata. Next base: position 6,912,225 of record NW_016690185.1, on the reverse strand, counting down.
ATATTTTCTTGATGCTTGGGTTTTCATATGCAGTATCTAATATGTGGAGCTTTCATCAATGCCCTGACTTAGAGTGTTTGTTAAGCAACACCTTTAAGTGTTCTAGTTCTCACTGGCTGTCAGTCTCATAAAGATGAAATGAAAATTACTATCAGCACAACCAAGACACCTAGATCAGTGTATGAAATTGGAAATACAGTTTTGTGTTTTGTGGTTTTTTTTAAAATTTTTATAAAACTTGCAATTTCCTCTGTGTTTGAAATAAAAGCTGTAAAATCAAAACTGTCAGTGGTATATATCATAAAAAACTCTGACTCAAATACTTTTTGGATTTTGTATCTTTTTTTTAAGTTATGGCTCATCTCGTTGCAAATTGTTGTATCAAGTGTCATTTTGATGCATAGGTAGTAATTCTGGGAACTGCACCTTTGTGTGTTAATTGCACAAAAGCTATCAATTCTTCTCCTAAATTAATTTATTTTTGGTCCTGTTTCTAGGGCAGTGATCCATATCCTTGGCCAATGTTTTCATCGTTCCCTTTGCCAAAGTGCTATCTTGCAGGAATTCCTAGGAAAGCTGAATTCAGACAAGGTACATACAAAGCATGTAAGCAGTGTAGATGTCACACAAGCATCTTGGTCAATTTTATAATTTCCTTTTCCTTCCTCCTTGCCCCTTCACTCCCCCCCTCACATCCCACGGATTATAATCTGTTTAAGTACTTAAGTATATTTTATTGTTGGCTGCATTTCGAGCTAAATAAATTGGTTTGGTTTTGCTTGTCTGGTTTTGTGCAGCTGTCAATCTGCAAAGCTCTGTTTAGTAATCTAATTCTTATGCAAACGTCAAGATTAACCTTTTGGCTAGTGTCAGGTGGGTGACTCATAAGGTACATTTGTATCATCCCTCTAGTAACTGAAGCAAGACAGTATGGTTAAGCTACAGATTTTTTTTTCCACTATTTTCGTGATTCACTTCCCCATGTTTACAAAGCTTGGTGGTGTGTGAAATAGACAGCTTTTAGGATAGTTGGTTTCCACATTGAACATCAATTTGGAATGTGAGCAGACTGAAGAATCCTTTGAGGAAGTGACTAGTCACAGCAGTTTAATTCACACAGAGAAAGCTGTTTAAGGTTTTAGTTTGCATAGACAATGCAAAAGAATCTGGTGAATAGTTTAGTAAATAAATAATTCATTATATTTATTCATGTTTACTATATCCTTGAGATGTACTTATTGGAGATTATTTGCTAATTTCCTTAGCAGAGACAGATTTTCAGAAGTGGTAGAAATTCTATATTAACTGTAGAAGACAAAACAGTCTGTTTGTAAATCTCTAGGAAAAAATAACTTGAAAAGGTGATTCCCTGCTCCCACAAGAGGAAAGGCTATGTAATTATAAAAGAAGGGAGTTTTCTATATCTTTTCTAGGCTTCCCAAGGCAATACTCATAAGACAACAATCAGATAAAAAGTGGGTGCCCAGTTGTTTTAAATATGTCTTCAGGGAGGCAGTAGTATCTCTCTTGGGTTGGAAAAGCATATCGTATTGTATCCCTCAGAACTTCTCTGTTCTCTTGTTCAGAGCAATTCTCTTGCTCATCATTACATAGTGGCATAGTGGAATAACGATTACAGTTGTCCCTTTTGCAGATGTCAACCAGCTAGGAAAACTTGGGTAAAACTTTGATTAACAGTAAGTTTGCTGAAATAAAGTTTCAAGGGTTTGCAAATGAATTTGATGAGTAATTGAAATAATGGTATCAAAGAAATATTTCAATTTGAAGTGGCATTTTTGGTATTAACAGTATCTTAAGTAAAAGATTATATAACTGCAAAATGAACAGAACATTTGGTTTCAGAGTCAAAATATTTTGTGTTTGTTATTTGAAAAAAGGAAAACAAACATTGAAAGTGTTCTGTTTCAGTACTCCAAAATCACGAAACTGTGAACATATGATTTGCCAGATTGAAGCTTTCAGTATGCGTAAGTTATTTTGAAAGAAAGTGTTGGAATAAATAGACCTAAAATGAAAACAATAAAATTCTTAAATCACTATTCCACTGCTTGGGAAAACAGACATCAAGAGCAAGAGTAGAAAATGGAGAATATCTGAACTGTATTCTTCGGCACTACAATATGGCAGTGATAGAAGTGCTCTTTCACAAGAGAAGTTAAAAATATGATTATGATAAAGATCTCTGTGTTACATTTATAGAAGATAGAAGAGCGCCTTTACACAACTTCTTTGGGGTTTTCAATATTCAGAATTCATATTGTGTGTTACTTGCACAGCTTGCTCAGAGGTTTAAAAACAGGTTAGAAAAACACTTAAATTTTAATTCTGCCTCAGTGCAAGGAGATGGACAGGGTTCACATGGACTTACGCAAGAATTCTGCAGCCATGAAAAAACACTTGTACATTGTATGAGAAGGAATGCATGACTGCTTCTTCGTATCTGTCATCAAGGATGGAAAGCCAGCACAATGTTTCTGTGGTTCCTTGAACCTGTCTGTGTTCAGATTTAATGCTGCAGTGTTCCATTATGTAACCTGTGTGGTATCATTCCTGTCCTCTTTTTTGGGCTTTTCTAGGACACGAATAATTAAGTCTACTAGATTCTTATTACTGTTAAAGAATATAAAGGGGTTTTTTGCTGAAAAAGCTGTAACTGTAGGTTTTATTCTGTCTGTCCTGACCTCTTACTTGCCGCCTCTCTTATTGCCCATGTGACAAGGACACCTAAAGAGAAGCTTACCTTTTCTTTCTGCTTTGAAAATACGTCCTGTATCCATCATACAGTTGTGATATCAGGTGTAAAAACATAACCTGAGTTGATATTTTTTTAATGTATCTATAGAATAGATATTGGAAATGGCCAGGGGAGAGTTAAAAAAATAATAATAAAGTTTACAGATGTAATATAACACCACTGATACTGCTGGTTTTGACCCTCCTTTTAGATAGAGTTGAAGGACAGCTGCAATAACAGAACCTTTGTTTCCCAGAAGAGTGTCTCAACTAATGGAAGGTGTCTTTCTGAGTGCAAGCTGAAATTGCTTACTGAATATTTTGGAACTAGTGAGCTGAATTGAGGTCAGGGAACAGGAAGCTTCATTTCCACAGCTCTAGACCTCATGTAGCCTGTGACTGTCTAGTATAACACAAGCCATGGAAGCCACTTTCACTCTTATGCTGAAAGTAATGTAAAAGGGGTTGATACTAAAAAGGACTTACTCACACTGAGTTTTCAGTAAAGAAAACCTAAGAAATGGGTGGATTTTTTTATTCTCTCTCTAAATTCTTTTGAAGGGGAATCAGAATGGGCTGCCCAAGGTGGAGGTAGAGTCACCACCCCTGGAGGTATTTAAGAATAGACTGGATGTGGCACTTACTGCCGTGGTCTGGTTGACATGGGGATGCTAGGTCAAAGGTTAGACTCAATCTAAGAGGTTTTTTCCAACCTAGTTGATTCTGTGATTCTGTGACAGTGGTAAACGTGTAACATTGGCACCTTTTTGGGTGTTCAGTTTGGGGTGGAAAGGGAGGAGAACTAATGAGCTCTAAGAAAAAGCAGAGCAGTGCTAACTCAGATTATTCTGATAGAACATATGTTTCCCAGCACCAAGGCCTGAAGGCTGAAACTAAGAGAACACTTCTTTAACACTCTTCGTATTATTCTGTGCAGTTGTAGTGCTCAGAGACACTAGCAAGTGGATATTTGGACTCATTGCATCAAAAATTAATTTATTGTAATTTATGTTGGTAAAATTAGTAACTGAATTGGAGTATTGGAGTAATTCCTGCATTTCATGATGACACTTTGAGGAAGTAGACTCACCCCAAAAGTATATTTGTACTTGGGAAAAATCTGTAGTGCTTCACTGTTTACAACCATCTCCCCTGTTTTTGCAGATGTTAGGTATTTGTCCATATGGTATATGTGTCTGTCGAAAGGATTTATAGAAAAATAAACTTGCTTGGTTGTGTATTAATATGCACAAATTCTTTCAGCCAGTACTCAGAGTTTGAAAACTATTGGTTAGCAGTATATTAATGATGCACTTCTGTCTAAGATAATTTATAGTGAAGCTTCAAATGATTTATGTGAGTCATTATTTACGTGTGGAAATTAATTATGCCATTTCCACTTGTTTACACTGCAGCAAGACACCTGTTGCTTTTCTTTTGTTTTAATTGTTCAATTATTATTTCATTAAGATAATTTGAGGAAGAACTACCAAGTGGTTTTCAAAGAATGATAGTTCTTTATCATTCAGGAAACAACTATGAAAAAGTTATTTTTTTTTACTTTTAATTTTAACTATAGTGTAGATTTTTAAAAGTTAAACTCTTTAGAACTCTTTAGAACTCTATTAAACTGTAATATTCACTGTTCTATTTTGCCCACATGATGTTTTCATTTTCTACTTCTAGCTCTGCAGTTATGACAGTTGGTAATGAATGTGGCTGAAGAAGTGTCCATAAATGTTCTGCAATGGTGCATTCACTTCTTGGCATTTCCCTAAACTTAGGTATCCCACCATACATTAATCTTACTTCCTTCTGGACTCGTACAGTCCAGAATTGCTGCCAAAAATCTTTGGTAGTGTTCTTAAAGTATTTTGATAATTTATCTCAACCACTGTTCTCTGAGTTCTTTGCTTTGTACTTCTAACTTAAATGGGAACATGCTGCCATGTTTCTGTGTTGGTTTTTTTGGGGGGCTTTTTTGGTTTGTTTGTTTGGTTTGGTTTGTTTGTTTTTGTTTTGGGTTTTGTTTTTAAATCTGATCTCAGCACTGTTTTTTTAATACCTGTTTGAAACTAGCAGTTGCTTCTTAATTTTTATTCTAAACTTTCTCTGTCAAAGAATCAGCTATATTAGCTTTCCTGTTATCCCTTGTAATTTCACATAAACGTCTTTATCACCTGCACTTCTTTGGCTTGTCCTCCTTTTTATATTTCTCTCAATATTCATGTATGAGACTCTTGTCTTTTGCTTTTAAGTCCACTAAGTTAATGAAAGATAAAAGAGCAGTGAGTAAACAGGTCTATGAGAACTGTACAGGGGCTTCCTAAATTATATATCCTTATATGGATTTGTTTTCATGTAGTAGTCAAATACAATATCATCAGGTTATTCATTATCTCTCAATTTAGATTTTGAATAAGAGACACATGGGTTTACAGATCTTAGTTTCTTTGTCACAGAAAAGCACTTTTATCACAATGCATAATCAGATGAGAAAGGGTTTGTTGCATTTCTTATGTTTTCTAAAACATTGATGAATTTTCCTAGGTCTTACTTGCTTTAGACACAAAAGCTAGCTGAAGAATTATTTGAAGAATTATAAAGCAGCATCTTTCAGGGAAGGAGGTCAATTTAAACTTGCAGTTATGGTGTGGTGGTTCAGATTTCATACATGTAGGTAACTGTAGATTATTTATAGTGCAGTTTCATAGCTTCATAAACTGGTAAATGTGATGGTTTTTTTTTCACATGACTACACAGAGCAACCAATTCTAGCACAAAGCAAGGGATGGGATGGCAAAATATAACCACATATGAGGAAGAAAGCAGAAGTGCAGCAGATTAATTAAATTTACATTCATTTCTTTTCACTCATGGTATATTTAAAAGCTCACTAGCATCAGTAGAGGAAGGTCTTACTCCTTTTCTTCCTCACTTTTTCTTTCTGTTGACTTTTTTTCCTTTCCTTCTGCTGTTCCCTCACCTTCTGTCCTTTACCCCATTCAGCAGTTCTGGTATTTCTTCCAGAAAAAAAGAAAGTAAAGTCATGAATTTAGGATAACTAGTGAACCCATTTAATGACATACCAGAAAAGAGAATAAAGAAAAACAGAACTTCTTTTTTTTTGGCACTGCTGTGTGTTTAGAACACCTCTAGTAGTAGTGTGAAAGCCCACACTCAGTAACAAGTAGTACGGGTAGCCCAGGACTGTGCGGTTGTTTGAGTTCCAGCTCTGTGATAATACCATTGGACAAGTTATAGTTGCATTCTAAATTGCGAAAGTGAGCTGATGTTTATTTGCTATCGTGAGGTTTTTCGAAGCAATTTTCATTCAAAAAACCTCCCAAGACTCTCTTTTTTTTTTCTTTCTTTCCTTTGTACTACGATGACCTGCTGGCAGAAGTGGTAGTCCACATTTAATGACAAGTTAGGGGAGCAAGTGGTTTACCTGGAAGAAAATGAGAAGCAGCAAGTTTCCAATATAATGCCAGTTACAGAATGTAATGGATGTATTAAATACATGACCACTATGGAATCTTGGTTGCATGGATCTTAAGTTTGTTTCTCTGTCATTTGAGTTTGAACATTCTTGTGTTCTCTCTGAGGATCCTAAGTCTTGCATCCTCCTTGACTGAGAGAGAGGAAGTCCACTGGTTATATAAAAATGATTTCCTATTTTCAGTAGGTTGCTTGCCACTCACTGTTCTAATGACAGGCAGAACACATGCCTATCTGCATTGGTTATCTTCCAAGTTGCTTAAGATCCTTTTGTATTAAATATTACCTTCCCAGAGGAACCTCAAGGCAAGTACAGTGGTCCATGGTATTTAGCAAAAGTTCAGAAAATACTGTTAATCCTGCAACCGTTGTTTCCTTATCCTGTTGTTGGAGCATAAATGAACATTGTAGAAGGTTACATGTTTAAACAGTACAATTTTGGATTCATTGACCCTGCTGGATAGTTGCGTGTGCACATTTCAGCAATCACAAAGATTTAAGCTTGTAAAACCTATAGGAGAGGAAGAATATTAGAGACACAAACTGTGCAAAGAAAAATCTAGGGATCATACCAAGAAGCCAGGAGGGGGCAGCAGAGATGCCATGAGCTTGAAATCCTGCTTTCTTGAGAGGATACTTTTTAGTAGTTTTATTTCCTTCAGAGGATTCAAAGTTTCACCCTTGTCTCTGGTGAGTTGACTGATTAAATCATAGCTTGTAGTTTCTGGTCCTTGTCTGCCAAACTGATTTAATGCAATCCATTAGGAAGTAAAATAACTATTTAACTTGTACAGAGGAGTGTTGCTTTGCAGTTGTAAGATTTTCTTCAATATTCACCTGTTACAGAAGTAACAGAAAAGGGCAGAAAAAGAACTAGAAATCCTACTGACAATACTGTAAGAGTTAAATTCTTTTTCACATTAAATTTTGATAAATAGGCTGTTCTAAGCGTCAGTGCGTGTTATTTGGAAAGAGACTGAGGACTAGTTATTTGAGGATAACAGAGACATTTCAGGTTAATTAATTTGGAATCGTTATTAATTATAATAATTACTATAATAAACTTATTTTGAAATGTTATGTATTGTATAATAATTTCCAATAACAGGGATACAATTTACTAATTATAAATCATGAGGGTCTTAGATGAGCTTAAAATAAATTATATGCAAAATTGGAATTCTATTGAAAATATTCCAGTAATTTTTAAAGAATAAGATAGTTTGAAAATAGTATTTTGAAACTGAAATGCTACAAAGAAGAAAGTAACAGGAAATATTTTAATTACCCATAGACTGGCTCAAACAATTGTTAGGTTTCATGACAGAATTCATTTCTGTAGTGCCCAAAATTTAGAAACAAAGAACAAAGAAGAGGTTGCAAGGTCTGAAGAACCTTCACTCCTTAGTTAGTAGTAGTGTCGGCTACAATCCTTTCATAATGATAGAAACTGCGTGGTCCCACAGCAGAGGGAGTGTGTACAGCTGGAGCAAGTGCATGTGGATTTACCTTCTCACAGATACTATCTTTTTATTTTTCCCCTCAAGTTGACCAGAAAGTATTTCATAGCAGTGTCAAGTACTCTGGGAACCAAGCTGCCTAACGAGAGGCAGTCTAATTGACTGTTTCCATTTTGTAGGATTTTGATCAGTTTTATCTTGCATAAAATTGCTTTATAAAATTACTTGGCATTTGAACTTGAAATTTGTTCTGGCTTCAGAAAAAAAATTTAAAAAGTCAGCCGTTCCCAAAATATTAAAATGTTTAAACAAATGTTGCTTATGGTAAGAAATTATGTCCTCTTTGATTTCCCAAAGCATATGTATATATTATTTTAATTGCTATCTTGCATATAATTTTCAGTGCTCAGCGTCATCACACTTAATGGTAGCTTGCTAGTGTTCATTGTTCAGTGTGAATTCGAAGATAGACATTTTGGTTACATAAGATTTTTTATTTAAATGAAGAATTCTTAAGGCTTTAAGTACAGACATCATACTGTTGAAAGCCAACTTAATATTGTCTTGTATGATTACACATGGTAGTTCTGCATTTGTCACTATGGTTCTGTTTTCAAACTTCTGTGAGCGTCAGCTGTTTGTGAAATTGAGTTCCAGAGACTGTGAGATTTTATTCTAGAAAATTGGTAAAGTATGTGTAATTTCCTCCAACTCAGTAGAACATAGAAGTGAAAAAAATCGCTTCTAGCCAAGAGAGAAGAGAACATACTTTCCTTTTGTCATGGCATCAATGACAATTTTTACTTCGAAGGCATGTCTCCCTATTGTAAAGAGGTAATGTGTCTTTAGTAGCAAGGTAAGAGTAACACTAAGGAGCAATCTTTGAAATTCTTTCTTTTCATTAAAAATAAATATTTCATTAAAATCTTTTTCATAAACTGTCCCACAAATTTCTTTAATAATCAAGCTGAACATGTAATGGAAAAAATTATATTTATGCATCATATATAACAATTATACCAAAGACTGTGTTTTAATAATGCTCAGGTAAAAAGTCAACCATTCAGAAGTTAAAAAGAATGCTTAAATTATATTGTTTCAGCCTCTGACAGGACCAGCAAAAAACCTGTGGCTCTGGGCTGGAGCATGTTGGGTACACCTAGATTCTTCAGAAAACTTAATTAAAATTTCTGAGTTTCTCTAAAAGTTAACACAAAACTTGCAAGGGGACATTTCAGCAACAGCAGAAGTATACTTTTAGTCTAATGTTTTGTCCCAAATTTAAGTCCTTATACTAATGTTGAGAAACACTGGAGATTATCAGCAAAGCCATTGCAAGAATTCTCATAACACAAGGAGCCCAATATATTTTTGGCAAATTTACTTGATAGGTGTCCTAGCAGCCTGAAGGCATACACATCCAAAGCACCAGCATCTGAGGGAAACCTTCGTACAGAAAGAAGCAGAAATTTTCTGTGGAACACTGTTGTGTTGCTATCTTATCATGCTTCATTTCATGTTCTAAAAACTGTGCTGCCATCTCACTAGGGAATGCGGGGCTGGAGAGTAGTGCCACAGAAAAGGACCTGAGAGTCCTGGTCAACAGCAAGTTGAGTATGAGTCAGCAGTGCCATGGCAGCCAGGAGGGCCAACCCTGGGGGGCATCAGGCAAAGCATCGCCAGCCAGTCGAGGGAGGGGATTGTCCCTCTCTGCTCTGCACTGGGGTGACCTCACCTTGAATATCGCGTGCAGTTTGGGCATCACAATATAAGAAAGATACTAAGCTATTAGTGTCCAAAGGAGGGCAATGAAGATGGTGAAGGGCCTTGAGAAGCAGCTGAGGTCACTTGGTCTGTTCAGCCTGGAGAAGATGAGACTGAGACTTCCTTGTGAGGAGAAGAGGGGGGTCAGGCACTGATCTCTTCTCTGTGGTGACCAGCGACAGGACCCAAGGGAATGGCCTGAAGTTGTGTCAAGGGAGGTTTACTTTGGATATTAGAAAGAGGTTGTTCACCCAGAGGGTGGTTGGGCACTAGAACAGGCTCCCCAGGGAAGTGGTCGCAGCAACAGGCCTGCCAGAGTTCAAGAAGTGTTGGACACTGCTCTCAGACATATGGTGTGACTCTTGGGGTGTCCTGTGCAGGGCCAGGAGTTGGACTCAATGATCCTTGTCGGTCCAACTCAGTATATTCTATGATTTTGTAATAGGGAAAGCAAAAACCACACACACAAGCAAAGCAAAACAAGAAATTAATTCCCTGATTCCCATGGGCAGGCACGTCTTTAGCCATCTCCAGGAGAGCAGGGCCCCATAACACGTAACAGTTACTTGGGAAGACAAATGCAATCGCAGAATCAATTAGGTTGGAAATGATCTCAGAGATCATCAAGTCCAACCTTTGACTTAATACCACCATATCAACTATAATCATGTCAACATCACTCCTTTCCATTTTCTTCCCCCCACTTCATATACTGATGGTGTCATATCATGTGAAATATCCCTTTGTTCAGCTGTCCCAGCTGTGTCTCTCCCAGTTTCCAATGCACCCTCAGCCTCCTTGCCAGCATGGTAGTATGAAAGCAGAAGAGTCATTGACTCTGTCTAAGCACTGCTCAGCAGTAACAAAAATGTCTCTATATTATCATTGCTGTGTTCAGCACAAATCCAAGACATACTCCCATCCTAGCCACTGTGAAGAAAATTAACTCTACCCCAGCCAAAATAAGCACAAAAAGCCATCAGTAGGTAGAATGAATATTTCTGTTTTGTATAAAGCAGAATGTCATCAGCTTTAGGACTGCTTCTCCAGCTTAAAAATTCTCTTAGGATAAGGCATATTTATGTAATTTCTTTTTCAAAAGGTATGAGGTCTGCCAAAACTACCCATGGCAATGGAGTTGGAACTAGATGTCCTTTAAGGTCCCATTAAACCCAAACCATTCTATCGTTCTATGATCATTGCAGAATAACACTAATTTTTATTTTCTTCTAGATAACGATCTTGACAAGCTCTTGACACTCTTGAAAAGTCCAGAGAAGCCAACCGGGTGGACAGAAAATTATAGAAAACAGTTCTGCAAAGTCATGAAAGCCAGATCTGATAGTATCAGTGGACCAGGTGAGTATGACTCGATAAGTTTAACAAAGGAAGCAAACAGAAGACCACTAGTAAGCAACTGTTCTTTAAAATTTCTTTGAGGATTACATTATCAGTACAAGTAGCCAAAAATTTTGTATTGATTTTAGAAACTATTTCAGTGGGATTTTCCCAAGAAAATAGGGTTTGTGCTTTATGTCCTATTTTTCTCTCTTTATGTCTTTATGACCATAATCCCTCTGTGTTTTAAGTGAGATTTGTCACAGAAAGAGGACTCAAATGTGAGTTTTTGTTTTAGATCTCTAAAGGGTCTATTATTGACATGCTGAGAAAATGAAAAAGAGAGCCTGAAAGAAAACACGTGTTTCTCAGAGATCAGTGAATGGCTTAAAATGGGTTGGGAAATTATATTAAAAGCCAATTTCACTAAAAAATTTCATAATTAAGCCATACTAAACATCAAAGAACTCACTCATCCACATTTTTCTTAATTTTCACATTATTTTCTAGTGACCAGTGCAGTCATGCAGGAGCATTGGTACAGATCAGTTAAAAAAACAAACCAGCCAAAGCAAAAACACTGATCATCCATATGACATAAATTGTCAGTGATCAGACATAATAATTGACTTGCAATACCATATAAACTTGTGCAGCAAAAAAGAAGCTAGGTGTTTTCAGAAATTGCTGGCTTCCATTTCCTTAAGAATTACAGGCTTCATCTATCTAGCAAGGGCAAAAGGACTCTAGCCGATAAGTTGTCAGGACTGATCGGGAGGGCTTTAAACTAAGTTTGAAGGGGGAAGGGGTTGAAACCAGGCTCTCCAGAGATGAGCCTAAGGGTGGAAGGCCAGAGTTAGAAGTGATACCAGCAGCCCAGCTGAAGTGCATGTACACCAGTGCACACAGTGTGGGTAACAAACGAGGAGCTGGAAGCCATCGTGCAGCAGGAAAGCTGTGACACAGTCGCCATCACAGAAATGTGGTGGGATGACCCGCATGACTAGAGTGCTGCCATGGATGGCTACAAGCTCTTCAGAAGGGAAAGGCAAGGTAGGAGAGGTGGAGGGGTGGCTCTGTATGTTAGAGTCTCTTGACTCTGTAGAACTTGAAGTCAGTAACAATAAGGTTGTGCGCCTGTGGATCAAAATCCAGGGGAAGGCCAAGAAGGCCAACATCCTGGTGGGAGTCTGTTACAGACCACCCAGCCAGGATGATGAGGGTGATGATTTATTCTACGAGCAATTGGCAGATGTCTCAAAATCACCAGCCCTTGTTCTTGTGGGCGACTTTAACCGGCCGGATGTCTGCTGGGAACTCAACACAGCGGAGAAGAGGCAGTCTAGGAGATTCCTAGAGTGTATGGAGGATAATTTCCTGCTTCAGCTGGTAAATGAGCCTATCAGGGATGGGGCCCCGCTAGACCTGCTGTTCACAAACAGAGATGGGCAGGTGGCAGATGTGGTGGTCAGAGGCCATCTGGGGCACAGTGATCACGAAATGATAGAGTTTTCAATACTCAGGGATGCAAAGAGGACCATCAGTAAAACTTCTGCCCTGGACTTCCGGAGGGCAAATTTCAGCTAATTCAGAAGACCGGTTCAGAGGATACCTTGGGAAACAGCCCTTGAAAACAAAGAGGTCTAGGAGGGATGGACTTGCTTCAAGAAGGAAGTCTTGAACGCACAGGAGCAGGCTGTCCCAATTTGCCGAAAGGCGAGCTGGGAATTTAGAGGAAATTAGGGGAAAAAAGAGAGCTTACATTCTATGGAAAAAAGGGCTGGCTACTCATGAAGAGTTTAGGAATATGGTTAGGTCATGTAGAAAGAAAATTAGACAAAGGCACAATTTGAACTCAATCTAGCCACTTCTGTTAGGGATAACAAGAAGTGCTTCTGCAAATATATCAATAGCAAAAGGAGGGGCAAGGAGAACCTCCATTCTTTGTTGAACATGGGGGGAACGTAGTCGCCGAAGATGAGGAAAAGGCTGACGTACTTAACACCTTCTTTGCCTCAGTTTTCAACAGTAAGACAGGTTGTCCTCAGGGACTCCTGGCTTCCAGAGCTGGTAGACAGAGATAGGAAGGCGAATAGTCCCCCCTGTAATCCAGGAGGAAACAGTGACCTGCTGAGCCACTTGGATCCTCACAAGTCTATGGGACCAGAGGGGATCCATCATAGGGTAATGAAGGAGCTGGTGGAAGAGCTTGCCAGGCCACTCTCCATCATCTACCAACAGTCTTGGCTCACTGGGGAGGTCCCAGATGATTGGAAGTTGGCGAATGTCACGCCAATTCACAAAAAGGGCTGCAAGGAGGACCTGGGAAATTACAGGCCTGTCAGCCTGACCTCAGTGCCTGGCAAGGCTTATTGTGGCCTTTCAGTACTTGAAAGGGGTCTTATTAAAAAGATTGGGACGAATGTTTTAGCAGCACCTGTTGCAATAGGAGAAGGGGTAATGGTTTTAAACTAAAAGGGGGTAGAGGTAGACTAGGCAGAAGGAAGACATTTTTTGTAATGAGGGTAGTGAACCACTGGATCGGGTTGTCCCGAATGATGTTAGATGTCCCATCCCTGGAAATGTTCAAGGTCAGGTTGGATTGCTCTGTGAGCAACCTGATCTAGTTGAGTATGTCCCTGCTCATTGCAGAGGCACTGGACTAGATGACCTTTTAAAGTCCTTTCCAACCCAAACCATTCTATGATGCTGTTCCTTTTTTTAAGAAAAGTATTTAATTTCAGTCTTTATTATGTCTAGCTAAAGAAGATTTGACTAACTTTGTTCTTGCATTCTAGTCTTCCATAGTCTTACCTTGTTAAGTATGAGAGAGAATTCTCTATGTTGTGATTTCAAAAAAACCCACATCAGGGTAACTGCATTAGATTTCAATTCTGAATTGATCCTCAGAGGAGCCCATTCTCTGTAAGAAGAACACAGATTCTCTGAGCTCAATTAGGTGCTTTTTAATGTGGACCAAATCTTCTACCTTGAAGATCACTGAGATCTTGACTCTGCCTCTGGTCTGTTCTTGTTTTTCAGTATGACCTCTTTAAAAATACTGTATTTGCAAAAGAATTTTTTAGAATAATACAAAAGAGTTGTTTACCTTTTTATGTCCTTGATTTTTCAAGGAAGCTTCTGTCAGAATTAGGGTGGAACAGTGGGTCTTTCATGTTACAGAGGAAGAAAAATTGCAGATCAAAACTTCTTTCTTCTGTACCCCAAACCAGTTTGGAGCCATTTCCAAATTAATATCCTGTAAGCCATGTGAGTGCATGTGAATGTGCATGCAGGTGTGTAAAGATTATGGCATTTGGGTAGGATTTGAAAGGTTGTTTTTTCCATTAATAAAGAAGATTTGCAACCTTTATCTCTAATGGAATCACTGACAGAATTCTTATTATCTTGTTTTCTTCTTTTCAAAGAAAATGCAGGTTGTTCCTTTGTCATTTTAATGTACAGTAATTGAAAGTCCTCCTTGTTTTTGCCATTAAGAGTGGAATTGTTAACTGTGTTTTTCATGCATTCATTATACTGAAGCATGGTTGATGGATTTGAAAATTTCTGACACTACTCAAAAAAGTCATCGGTCCAAGATTTTCACTCTTGAATTTTTAACCTCTAACACAAGTCAAGCAGAACTACTGTTAACTCTTAAGAGAGGGTTTTTTGCATTTTCCCTTAAACTCCTTTGAAGCATCTGGATCATATATAGAATATGATCCAGTATAGATCATGGAATATGATCATAGAATATGATCCAGTAACACTAATTACATTAGAGGATTCAAAAAAATCTGATGCTTTTTGCAGTTTTTGATCTTTTTGACTTAAAACTTTCAGAGTAGGGATCAGATAACCTCTCATGGTCGTTACCTATTAAAACAGTTTTAATCGCATCAATTTTTTCAATCAGTGTTCTTATGCAGTTTTAAAGCCATTTCAATTACCTTCCTTTCGTATCAAAGAAAAAAAAATCCTTTAGGAATTTGGATATTTTATGAGCATAGTGCAGTGATTTAAAACTCCTTCATTTATTTTGTATATGATTATACATTCCTACATTAAAATTCTCTTTATTTTGTGTGTGAATTAAATTTGCATTAGGTGATTGCCAGTCTCCTAAAAAGTTCAACACTAATACAGCCAAGCTACCATAATTTAAGAAAATCAACATTTTCACCGAGTTGGTAGGCCACATAAACTCTGCATGAGAATTTGGGCTTTTACAGCAATACTGACTGTACTGTACAATGAACCTGCTGAAATTTCTTTTGTCTGCTTTTCCAGTTATATGAAGAATCAGTGAAACAGTTTCCATGATAGTGTCCAAATGGTAGCTAAATGATTTAGTATTAGAAGACAAAAATTAAAATAGCTACTTGTCATTTCACATGGATGTTCCTTTGGGAGAGACACTGTCTTGTGAAAACGCTCTATTTATGTATGAACCATGTGTGTTTTGATAAATTCTTATTTGTGTCTTCCTCTCTCGAACTTGATTAAAAGTTTTTCAAAGATCCTGACAGGCACTTAGATACTTTCAAATGTTGGAAATCAGTTTAGTGCTTGAGTTTCAAAAAATTGCTTAGCAGTTGTGCTGTCGCTTCTTTTATTAACTTAAGGGCTAAATGAAGTATTCAAGTACTAGGTCAAGCTTGTGGATATCTTCCAACAAAAAGGGAAGAAATGTACAATGTCCTGACTTGGTTTTAAATTTTCTGAATTATGGGGTATTTTAGTCTTAACATAGTTCCCGTTTATTATCATAGTATGGCATATTTCAGTAATCACCATACTAATAGTCATACAGTAAACATATAGCTAGTTAAAAATTTTAAATTTAATTTCTGCTTTTTACTATCTACAGCTCCAGGAATAGACACGTTTGCTCATTTTACACAAATATTTGGTATATTATTTGGGGGCCAAATTCCACTAAGCATATTAGTGGAGATTAGTGAGCTTGTTTATTCTCCCAAAATGAATAAATTGTTACTCTTCTGTAAAATAAATTGCTTTTCCTAGCCCTATGTGGTTTATTAACCATGATTAAAAATAGCTATGTTATATTTAATTAGCAGTTTCTTTTCACTATAAGATTGCTTAGGAATATAGATTACATGTGTAATTTTTTTTTTGTTTTGATTAATAGTCCTTTGCAATGCAAAATTAATTTTGTTACTGTTGGGTTGGTAACTCTAACTGTAAATTCATGTTTAGCTGTTGTAGTGAAACTTCTTTAGTATTACCAAAAGTCAGGCTTTTAAAAACTTTTTATGGAGTCATTCACTGTGAATTAATTTCTGTAAATGTTTTAGACAACTAATCAAAACAAAAAAAATCATGATTAAATGTCAGTATGTTAGTTAAAAATGGTTGAAAGAAGAGTTAATTATCTTTATGATATCTTTTTTTTAATTGTTTTTCTGGCATAACAAGCATCAGACTGTGGGTAGAGGTTCTGTCTTTCTCCTCCTCCTCATTCCTGAGAGAACTTGCTCTGCAGTCTCCTGTGATAGTTTTCCTGACAGCGAGGCAAATTCAAGAGTTTTCCAGTTTTCTCCATTGCATCTCCACCACAGATTGTTATGCCTTACTTGTGCTGCTACAGCTGCTTAGTAGTAGTGGAACTAGGTGATCTTTAAAGTCCCTTCCAACCCAGGCCATTCTATGATTCTACGAATTATTTAAGACCAGCAAAACCACCTGTGGGTCCATGGAGTTATGTGCAGGAACAGGGGAACAGGAGCTGAAACTTCATTGCTATTAAATTGAGGTGCTGCCAAGGAAATGGTAACATGCAGCCTGTAAACAGGAAATCCCATAAGTAGCAGCACTTGTTGCACTCCAAATACACTCCCTTGCCTTGCATTATTGTGAAAAGAAGGTTATATCACTAAAATTTAAATCCTCTTTGTCAAGATAACAGCTGTTCATTGTTCTTATCTTAAATTCTTAATAAAGCTTACCTTTGACAGGCCTCTTCCACGCAGTATGAGTAAAGGCTCCTTGTATCCTTTGTTTAAACTTGTATGATGTCATGTGCTCAGTTGCCATAGCCTCAGATTTGCAGAATTGAGGTATCAGGAACAGTTTTGATAATGATTTGTCATTGAGTGTTCTTGTTAACTTCCTGGCTCACTTCCTCTCAAAGTGGGAGATAAGGTTTCCTCCCATAGTGAACAGATGTCAGCATCTCGCTCATCTGTGCAGTATCTGCAGACTCAAAAGTTCCATAGCAAGAACTGAATAAGAACCTTCACTGTCATCGCTAAATACAGAATTCCCCAAAGGAAGTGCTTCTGTTGCATAATTTTAAATGAATAATTTTTATCTTGTGATGGTTTATCTTGAGGGGGTTTTATATTGGGTTTTTGTGTAAACATCCCTTAAAACTTCATGTACTTTCGTTAGCATAATTTTGTGGTGGTGTCAGTTTTTTGTTGTTTGTGTGTTGGTTTTATTTGAGGTTTTGTTTATTTCCTGTCTACATACAGAGACAAATACGGTAAAATATTATAGTTTAATTATAGTTAATTTTCATTTCATATTGAAACCATGTGACAAATTCTGAAGTAATCCTTGGAGGATATAAAGATAATATGGGATTCTCTTTCTGTTTACACTGAATATATTTTGAGTGAAGCTATTAAAATTTAATTTAAGTTAGGAATGGTGTTAGGAATGCGAAAGCACAATGCGTGCTTTAAGTTGTTGCCCCATAAAAACATGAATAAATATGCAGGAATTTAAATAGCTTTACTTGCTCACATATTGTCATTTTTTTAAGCGATGTAGTTCCACATTTTGTTCATTGCCTCTAATGTTTTAATGGGTTTTTACATTTTTTGCAGTTTTGGCAGAATTAATTGAAAAGTTCGTGTCACATCTTTCTGAAAGCCGAACTGACTGTTATTTCAGCACGGGAAACTATAAAGGTCAGTTTCCTAATAATTTATTGCCATGCAGCCTCTTCATATTTAAATTACTTTCCTTCTAAATGTAACTGTAGCGTTTGGGGAGTTGTTTAAAATGTTCTTTCACAGTTCAGAAATTCATTACTTAACTGGTGGGAAATATCTCACTTTGGACCAAAAGGTAATGTGCTTGAGTAAAGAGTACAGGTAATTATTAGTGATGGGCTTTCACATTTCTATGTGTGTAAGGGAAAAATGGAGATGCAGAACAGGTGAGATTATGATTCAAAGTATTTGTTGACAGCTATTATAGCATGATTTGCAAAGCTGGTGGCATAAATATTTAAGATGGTATAAGCAATGTGGCACACCTTTTGAAAGCCCCACAATATATAATCAACTAACAGGTATGCAATTTATATAGCATTAAAGGATATGTGTGAAAGAACTGTTATTGTTGTCAGAGTAATCTGAGTGTTAGTTTTTTACAGGTCATGCTTACAGCCAAGAACAAAGGATGAATGATAAAGTTGATTTATTCTGAGTGTAAAGTAATGCATTTTAATGCTTTGAAGCACTGGCAAAATTAGAAGATTTAGAAGCAATGTTAATATATGCTGGAAAATGCACTTTTCATTCTTCACTGTTTGTCTAGGACTCCTCTTAGGTAGTAGTTCAGCCATTTAGAGTACTTACTGTGTAAGTAACTGTGGAGAACTAAGCCTGCTTTGGGGAGAGTCTGTTATTTATACTGATATTTTATTTTCCTATCCATAGGATGCAGATATAGTATCCTTGGAGACTTCAGGCTTGCCTTTGAAGTTTCAAAGCATAAAACCCCTTTAGTAATTCAGAGGCTCTCTTTCATTTATGTAGTGACCTTTACCGTCTGAAAGCTTGGAAACGGAATACCCTCAATTTTGTTTGAGAATGTCTATTTGCTTAATGAAGAGAGTTACTGAAGTGACACATTTTATCACAATTTCATTTTTTCTTAGAAGATTCTGGAAGTGTTTTGTGTTGTCTTGCATTAGATTGTCATTTACTTTTCAATTTCTTTTGAGTCAGAATGATCAATAAAATAATTTCATGGACTCATTGCATATTTCTGACACATCCTAATTCAAGCAATTATTTTGATTTTTCCTTTAAAAGCTCACACAATGTCTTTATGTTGTAAATTATTTATCTGACACGTAGACTGCCCCTCTTGCTCCTTGACATGCATCTCTTTCTTTAGTTCCAAGTACCACACATTCTCCAGTCAAATTGAAGGCCCAGGCGGGATTTTCTTTTCTGCCTTGGGGAATGCGTATCTCTCATTTCTTTGGAGAAAAGTATAGCCTGCAGACCTAACTTTGCAAGATTATCTTAGTGTTTCCTGTTAAAAAACCAGGAAAACCCATGTGGTTTGAATAAGGGAAAAACTAACCTTCTAGAGGAAGAACAGACATCTGCACAGCCTCAAAATGGATGCCTTGCCCAGCAAATACAGCAATTCTGCTCTTTCTTAATCATGATAGCTAAGTGCTTCCATACAATGTGAAAAAACTCTAAGGAAAAGAAGCAGTAGGCCTTACTCTGTTCACTTAGTTGTTGAATACCTTAGTTTTAATCCACTCTTCTTCACATTTTGGTCAAAGCTAGGATTTAAAACACGTTCAAGAAGGGTGAACCTAGATTTTCTATTTAACTGATTTCATCATAAACCACTTATTAGGTGCATTATTTATCTAAAATTTAATGCCAACTTTGAAGAAAGACCACATTTGAAAATCCCGTGACAGTTGCATACATTGAATTAATATTTTAGGATGAAATATCCCAAAAAATAGATACAGAGACAGAGATAACTTAGTGAAAGCCTCAGTTCTTGCTTTTCTCGAGCTTGACAGATTTTCTTTTCTTTTCATGATAAACAAGTCAGTCTGTCTGATACTGCTTTTTGTGTTTTCTGAATGGGCATTATTCAGGCACAATTGGACACTAATTCTGGATAAGTCTGCCTATTCAAATATCAAATAAAGGCTGCAACATTTAAAGGGTTGTCTGATGAACAGTTTTCATGTGCAAATGCTTTTCATATTGTATGTGCTCTAATGAAGACAGGCTTGGAAGTAGGAGAGTGAGAAGTCCTCTCAAGGATAGTCAGTTATCTGGTGGTAAGAAACTGATGTGAAATGTGGGCAAAGGGCTCATGGTGTCTTATTGTGTTCTTTCCCTGTCAGCAACACCATTAGCACAGACTTTTTTGTGTAGAGTTCTCCAGTCCAGCAGAGAATGTTTCTCAGTCAAACAGCACTTGTTTCATCAAGGGTTTCTTTTAAGTTTTGTAGGAAAATATTTATTAAGATTTCATAGCACCTTTTTCAGAGAGGTGTAGCAATAAGGGTCGACCAGGGAAGCTAGTTTAGGCCAATAAATTAATGCTGATTGACATGAAACAAAAGTCTGGCTCTAAAATTGAATCTATGATTGTACTCCACTCTGAAATAGTAAAAGGACTTGATTGTAAAATCGGTTGTATAGCTAAATTCAAACTCATTTCAGGTTCTCTTTTACATCATAAAATATACAGGGTGGCATTCCTATGAAGGTAGGGTAATGCACTTTGAGTACTCAAGTCTGCATTATGCTTCCTATCTTTGTACTGGAGAGACAAACAAAACACACTCAAATTTTTATTTGTTTAAAATTAGGTTTATCACTGATTGAATAACGAGTGATCAAATTTCTGTGCGTTTCCCACAGTTTTCTGCTAATCTTCATGAAGCGTTGCAATTTCTTCATAGAGAATTATTGAATGACACATTATTTCACAGTATCTTTTTTGTATGCTCATGTGTAAGAGCTGTCTAAGGTAAATCCTAAAACTACTGTTACAGTAGAGACATTTTTCTGTATTAGGTAAAGTTAATAAGGAAGAAGGTAACATCTTCCTAGCTCCACATCTAAGTAAGCCAAACATGCACTTGGCAATTACACGTGTCCACCATTCTCTGAAATAAATTTGGGTCTGAGGAACTGAAAACAGTTTCTGATAGTTGTTTAATGAAGACAAGTCACATTTTTCGTGAAAATGGATTCAGTACAGCACAAAGATATTCAGTGTTTATCATATTTCTTGGCATGAGAAATTGATTATCTTAAAAAATGACAGCTTTGTAAACGTGTAGCTAGTTGTAATTAGAATAACACAGTCATCCATCTGCTGTGGAACCCCTCAGGATTTCAGTCTATTATAAAATTGCAAATATGGAAAAATCAAATTAGTTTGGGTTGTTACCATTTTCAAGATGAGAGAAGGAAAAATCTGATAAACCACTATGCAGTTGCAATTTTTAATTATAAACCAACAAAAATCTTACATGAAGTTTACTTGCTGCTAGCAGCAATGACACTACTGTGATGTGGATTGATGACTGAATCTGTGTGTTATGTGTTAATGATCTTTGTCTGTTCCTTTTCCTAGAATTAATACTTTCTAGTTTGCTTTCATTTTTCGTTCTTCTTAATAAAACCCAAAATACTGAAAACCAAATCATTGATGCGTAGCTGTAATAGGCAAGAGAATGGCAAGAAACTGAAATTTGCTATAGTATAAAATACTGTGCATTATGCCTTAGGGATATGAAGTTCCTAAAACAGCCTCTTGCTCTTTCTGTTAGCAAATTCCAGTTCAATGCAAAAGAAATCTTTTGTGGAAATGTCTAAGTTTTCTCAAGGTTTCAACAAACCCATTTATCAGAGAAATTCCATGTGCAGAGTCATTTAATATGTTGGTGTCTGTGCTTTTTAATTGATCTCCACCATATGTTGCAGACTGCCCAAACTTGGGAATGCTGCAACCTTTTTTGATTGGCAGGTTTTTTTGATAGCTCTACTTTTGCAGATGCCCTTGCAGTTGAGTCTTCTTTTTCCACTGGACTTTGTGAAGCAGCTCCTCCATGTACTGCCCAAGGGACAGAACCTCAGGGATTTCAGGCCTTGGCCATAACACTCAAATGTCACGGTGTGTTCCTTCTTCTAGATTAGGCTTAGTTCTCCAACTGAACAAAATCTCATATGCATTTCCTACCAGTTAATGAGCTCTTAATCTTTGAAGGGTCAGGTGGGTTGAGTAACGAACTAAGAAGTTTTAAAAACACCAGTGGGAAGGTATCAGTATAGAGCTGTTCAGAAGGAGGAACAAATGAGAAATACAGGTTTTCAACACCAAATTGGCCTTAAAGGGAAGGAAAAGGAAGGGCATTCTTACATTCTTCCTGTGTCATTTGATTAATCCACTTCTTTAAAGACTGTTCTCCACTTTAAAGATGCTGTCAGCAGAAAGCATTTTTCCCACTGCCAGTTTAGGTAATGGATTGAAAGCGTGGGTCATTCTTAATGACGCTGTTGCCAAAAATACCTTGAGTATTTGTTATGACCAATACATAAAGAAGCTCTAATATGAATATTTTTATTTTGCACTGTTATGACAAGCGTCATCATGGCTAGGCTTCGCGAACGAAGATTTGATGACATAACATATACGTTCAATACTGAGGGTGGAATAGCACATGAGATTACCTATCTCTGAGAATCCAACAACATTCTCCAGCAAGTACTCTTGGATGTTGTTTATGTTGTCTCCATTGGCAGTTCAAATCCAACATAGTAATACTTTTCTTTGAAATAAGATTTTTTTATAAACAATTATATATTCTAACAAGGAATATGAGATTCAGACTGTCAGAAGTACTCTAGATGAGTAGCCTGGTGGAGGAGGTGACACCATCAAAAAATTGTAGCAAATGACAGAGCAGAACATAGAGAAACTCATGACTTTTGCTGTGTCCCAAGTGCAAATAATTTTTTAAAATAGAAAACTTTCATAAGAACATCAGAGAGAGGATGGATACTGGCAGAACATAAAGATTTATATTGACTGCTTGGGCACCTGTCCATGGGCAGTGTTTAGGTACCTGTTGAAGAATAAGAAAAAACCTGCTCTTTTTTAACAAAAAAAATAAATAAATTATGAGTTCCACAATTTCAGTTTATATGAACCAAGCCAAGGACTAGAGATCTGATAGCAAACGTACCTACTACATCA
>NW_016690185.1:6798323-6887466 GCF_001604755.1 Lepidothrix coronata | reverse complement strand
CCATCGATTCAGAATGGAGGTTTTATCTGTTAGAAGGGTTTGACCATCAACGCTGAGTAGAGGGCTTTGTACCTGGTATGTAGGCCCGTATGCTGTTTTCAAGGCATCATAGAAACCTTTGTGATCACCCATATCTGCGCATAATTGAGTTTTTTCAGCAAGATCGATCCACCACTTGTTCTGGATGTCACGTGACATCCGTGACCTACTACATACTTGTAAGATTTTTGAAGCATCTGCAGGAATAATGCAGGTGACCCTGGTTATCATGGGATTTTCAGAATCCAGAATGATTGCAGAATAGTTACTTGCATAGTTCCTTTGAATCAAAAGTCTTTTCCATCCATACAAAGAAAACTAATCTTTCTGAACATCACTGAAGTTAAAATTCAGCATGCATTAACATTTTCCAAAGATCATTTATGTAGACATAAACACATTTGGCCAGGGCATCAGGGAGTGAAAAACCTAAATCGATAATGTGAGAGCTTTAATAATCTTCTTCACTTAACACAAAAGGAAGCCAGTGGTTTCTTTGGGGTAATAGCACTTTAAACAGGGAAATAAATTAAATATTATCTAAAGACTATACAAGTTTTCTGAAATATGCTGTAAGCTGTTTCAACTTGGCATCCTGTCATTTCAGTATGAATGCAATGTAGCCCGTTTTCTGATTTAAACACATAAAAGATTCATCATGGTAAGAGGGAAAATGAATAAGAAAGCAGTCTTCCATATAAGTTGTAAAGTTGATTGAAGTCTAGTCTGATAGAGAGAATACTACAGGACTGTGCATGCCAGTTAACTTACTCTGAAATGTTTATAGCTATAGATCAAGTTCAATAATTATACATAGTTGCCTTTGGAAATCATGCCTTATGGTGGTTTGGTTTTGTGCTCCTGAATGGTACAAAACATTCTGAAAAGTACTGCCCATTGAGGTGCTTTCTATTATAACAATTTTTTAAAATTGTACATCAGCTCCCAGAGAATTCTGGTATCCTTCAAGTCGCTCATTTGGCTCAATTTCTAGTTTACAGTGTTTTACATTTTTAAAGAAAGAAGTGTAAAATATCTGTTCAACATAGATTTTTTTGTTTTATTAGATAAATAAAAAGGTAGCTGCCAAAGCATGTTTTTCATTCCATTTAATAATAGCCATAGTGCTGTATCATGTTGTTATTAATTCACAGTTCAGAGAGGTGTTCTGGCCTTTGAGGATAAATGGCATTCTTATTTAGAAAACTGATATATCTGTGCCTTTTGTTATGAAGCCTATTGTGTTTCAAGGCAGTTATATCTGGTGTATTAAAAAATATCTGTCAAATAAGTTTTGTAGAAAATTAACTGAGTTTATTGATTCAGAGGTATGGGCATCATTACAATAGTACAGTCACAACATATTCCTCCAGGCTTACTAGTCAGCTTTTTAATCATGGATTGCAATATGCAGTATTTAAATATTCCACTTGTTTTTAATAACATTTTTCTAAGTTTAATGGAGCATTTAAGGTTTCTGGGTCCAGTTTTTAATCAGTGAGAAGTTGTCCTTTGTGTATTCTAAATGACTTTATAGTGTTCTAAAACCTAGTCTTCCCACTCTTTTAAGTGGTAAACAAAATGGAAAATAAAAACTTTTTACACAGGACAAAGAACCGTAGTTTGCATGTTCCCATCATGAGTTGTGGATTAGCAGAGTACAGAGCTATGATTATGTCAAATACAGTGGTGTCTGAAAGCAAGAGTTTTTGCCTTGATAAGATACCGTGTGATAGAAAATTATTATTCAGTCCAAACTCTATGTTAATTTTATCTTCTTTCACAATACAGGGGAAAATCTCAAAAGGAAAACTGATAGGGAGAAAACCCTTTTCAGCAACTAACAAATTATTACAACAGAGAAGAAAAGGCAATGAGAATCAGTGAAGTCAGTTGTGGTTTTTTAATGTTAATGGGAAATAAGCATTCAGTACTTGTAAACTGTTACAAAATGGAAAGTGGGCTCAGACTGTGGATTGAGCTATTCCTCATTACACCCTTGCTGGACTGGAGTCCGAGCTCCTGCATTGCCACCTGCAAGAGGGTCCATCTCAGAATGGAGCGAGAGCTGTATTGTGGCTTAGAGGTTGTTGTACCCTTTGCATCTGTCCTGCCATTAAATAAATGCTGGTGTTAGGACTGAATTAGCCATTAGCCATCACCAACTGATTCAGATTCCCCCTATTTTCTAAGATGTAAGTATGCCTCTTGCCTTCATGGTTGCACGCAGGAACTTGAAAATGAGTTGACTTAGTATGGTAATTGCAGACTGAGTAAACAGGTAACTTGGAACAGGAGCTGTAAAAAGTTAAGAACTGTTTCAGTTATCTCTGGGTTTTTAACTGAAAGGCCCTGTAATTTTATAAGTATTCTTCCAAATATTGCATTGCTGGTATGCTATACGAAGGGTATTGGATCTTCTGTTCTTTGGGTAAAAAAACCCTCTCTGATGTGGGTTTATATTTCAATCCCATCAGATTATTGAATAAATTCATTTTACTCGAAGATCAGTTGATTTTTCTTATGCATAAATGTATTTGTCAAAAGTACAAGGTAATTTCTCATTACTCTTAACACTTTAAATTATTGTCCTCTGTGAAAGCTGTAAAACAGAGTGAGGTTTTTTTTTCTTGCCATACTTCCTCTGCTGAATTTTACTGCTTCATTGTTAAGTGTAATTTGTAATTTTGTTGTGTTATTTTCTTCATAAAAATTTCAACTTAACTCGTTTGATCAGAGTGCCTTTTTTGGTGGGGGGGTTGGTGGGACTTTCCTTCCTGAACCTATTTCATTTTTAATCCCTTGGTCCCTGTTTGCTTACCAGGAGCATAGAATGTTTACCTGAATGAGAAGCAAGGGAATCCTTCCATTTGATTTCTCTATCTGTCTGAGGATATAGAAAAAATACATATTAAGTTACTGTGTGATCTGCTTAATCAGATTTTTACATTTATCATTTACATGAATATATTTTAACTTCTGCTGCCATGTCTATTAAATTTTAATGAATGTTGTCAGTTATTAGGGTTTTTTATTTGTTTCATTTGTTGCTGTTTTTTAAGTAGCGCTTTCAAAGAATTATATTAAAGGTTTAAGCCCTCAGTTTTGCAACTTGTAATATTATTAGACTGTGATGTTTGTCTGAAGTATAGTTATATTAGACAATACATGTTCATGATAGAAAAAATGCCCATTTTTAATTGAATTTAGAATTTAAAATTTAAGAAAATTCTTCAACAGAGGTTTCTTTAATTTTTCTAACTTGGATTTTTAATTTAAACAGATACAGAAAATGGAGTATGTGTTACTGTGTGAAAAAATGCATAGAAGTACAGGATTTTTAAAATCCATGAGTTATAAAGTTTTCTGTGATTCATATAAAAATAGAACTTTCTTTAATAAAGTTGGAATTACAGCTAAGAGACTTTAAGGCCACTGAAATGGAAGAAAGTAGATCAGAATATGTTGCCTTGTCTGATTTCTAGGCAAAAAATGATAAAGTGCTACTAAGAAATGGGACTGAAAAAGGCGTTGCTCGCTTACATCGTGCTGTTAAGCTAATGATAACCATACTAACTGTGAGGATTTCTTTATAAAGAAGGTGATTTTCATAAAAAACAATATATGAAGAATGCAGTTTCTTGATGTATCCTTTCCAAACTCTGCTAAACTAATTTCGAATAAGAAACAGTTCTGGAGAATTGGTATGCATACATAAAAGGAGCTTATCATTCGTATTCAGTTAAAATCATATTTCCCATAATACTTTATTTAATTTATTTCCTTTTGTTTTAGCCATGGAAATAGATGTGAAGAAAGAAAGCCTTTCATCTGTGCAGCAGCTCGGTGTTGAAATGACAGTCAGGTACATGGTATTAAAATATTTCCTTAGAGTATTTCTAAATTTGTTTGATTTTCATGGAATGACTTTAATGATGCTTAATCCATCAACTCATTGCTTTATACTATCTAAATCCAAGATAAACTTCAAGAAAATGAATTCTAACTGTAAATTAAAAAAGGTATTAGCACATAATTTAATTATCTTTACAGATTATATATGTTATTATCCTGCATTTTTGTAAAGACTAATTGTAACTTGCTAGTAAGATTTACCATAAAATTGCATTATCCTGAATTAAGTGTCTTTTTTTCCCTTGCATTACTTCTCTAAATGATTCTGTTTAGCTAAGCTTGGTTATATGCCATTTAAACATTTTATTTGGCTGGTAATTTTCAGAGCTGTGATGAAGAAAAAGCTAAGATGTCTGTACTTTCACAGGTTGCTATCTTTAGCATTAATATTTGAATTCCGATTATAATAATTACTTGTACAATATAGTTATATCAAATTCTAAATATTGTATGTGAAGAAACTGAGTCCTGTGTGAGTACTTGCTCCTCCCCATGATAGTCTCCAAAACTGAACTAAAAGGAGTTTAGGTGAGGAACTGTAACACTGAGTAGGAGATGTTTGGTGTGTATCCTTCCTAGGTGGAGCATAATAGGTTTTCTTTAGTCATTTATATGTACATATACAACACAGTAATTAACAATGCTATGAAAAATTTACTGTTACAGGCTTATTAAATATGAGTTGTTGCTTTTAGGTATTAAAAAAAGTATTTAAACAGTTTTGGTTTTGAACTTTTTGTGCCAGATATGGAAAATATTTAAACTTGCTAAAAGAAGATGCTGAAAATGGGCTGTGTTTCGTGTTAATGAATTGTGAGAAATTCCTGAAACAACAGCAAAGAACTGTGGTATCTTCGCTTTGTATCCTTTGTTGATGGTATAAATTATAATGCCTAAAAATGCCAATGGAATTTGAAGTCTTGCTTTGGGCTTTTGATAGTGGCATAGGATTGCTTTGAGATTCCTTAGTTAAGTTTGTGTGTGAGAAAATGCTGAGAGCTGTCACCAGAAGCAATGTGTAATATTTACAGAAAACAATTTTTAAAAAGCAGCACTTTTACTTTGAAAATCTGATAAGTTAAAATGCACACCCAGTGCACCCAAGAAAATGTTCACCCTTTTGTTCCCATACTGTTTTAGAAGTGCAAGTCTCATTCATTTTTGTCATTAACTGTTTTGGAGTGGGATCACATCTTTGTATGTTATAAAGAGTCTGCAGCAATACAGCTTTGAACATTAATTAGTATTTGTGGTACTTCCGCAATATCAGCACTGTTAATGGTTTTGCCTTCAACAGGAATGTTTTGACTTCTGACTCTTTTAGATCTAATGTGGAACTTTTTTTTTTAAACAAAACAGATACACCTTTCCAACAAGCTTTGCTCTATTCTTCATGTATTAGACTTGTGTACACTTAAGATATATTAGTCATAATATGCTTAATCTCGTTTTTAAAGCTTTTCTTTTACTTTCTTTTTTTTTCCTATAATTTTAACAACTCATGTTCTCCACTGTTCTCCTTTCTTGTACTCTGTAAGCACACTTGTTTTGGTGCAGGGTTTTTTGTATTTGCTTGGGTTTTATTTACTTTTGTTGGTTTAGCTTGACTAATTATGGACTGAAAGAAAATTAGTGTATGGGGAAAACAAATTGTTTCTCTTAATTCAGTTTGAGAGACAATTGTGCCTCAAGATGCTGCCTTTTGTGCAGCTATATTCCCCTTGGCCCATCTCTAAAAAACCAGCTCTTGCCTCTGTGAGCATGGCTTGGGGAGGAGAAGGGCTGTAGTTCCCGGAGGGCAGTGAGGAGGAGATCTCTGCCTGAGTTCCTTAACCTTCTCATTCAGGCTGCTTGCAGGAGCGCTATGCTGGCTATGACTGGTTTGCATCTTCCATCTTCCTCATAATGTCAGGGGACAGGGAGAGGACGCTGACGTTTCTTCAGCAATTTTCATGTCTTCTTGTTTCAGCATTTCTCTGGCTACCAAGACTGCATTTATCTGTAAGAATTTAAAATCTGTGTCTTTCTGAAAGGCAGCTTTGAAAGTTTATAAAGGAGACTTGATTAATTTCCTTACTTTTGGTGTGTTTTTTTTTTGGTTTTTTTTAATGCATTAGGTTTACATTAAAGCCCCCTAACTAAATATGTAACCCTGGAAAATTATCTCAGAAAAAAATAGTTTTGACAGTTGCTTAAATTGTTGTTTAAAAGGAGTGAAATAGCAAGTGGACTGATAGTAAAGACAATGTTATTGAATCTTTAAGCTGGCAGTAAAGCAAACTTTGTTAGTGCCATTAAATTCTGTGCAAAGGCTGCAATACTGTTGAATGACCTTTTTTTAATTATTATAGTGTGCAAGTCCATCCATCTGATTTTTTTTTTAGTAAAAGTATCAGTTTTGAAATTTACTTAATACATTAGAATATATTTAGTGAATTTTAAACATTCTTACTGCAAAAATACTATGTGATTGACGATTTTCAATTATCAGTGTTTTGGATCAAGTTTGTAGTATAGAAAATGTCATTTCTATCTTTCATTAGGCTGTTTCCATCTATTTAAAATAAAACCCTTTGTACATTGTCAAGTTGCCTTGAATGTCTTGAACATAAACTCTAAACCAACTGCAGTCTCTACTAGAGAACTCTGGGGTATAAGATGCATGGAGTAGATTCCATACCTCTTGTGCATGTAGAATAATGTATGCATTAATATCAGTAGATCTGTCTTGTCACTAGAACGGATGACCGTATTGGTCCATTCACAGCACTGAGTTTGGCCCTGAGGTTGTTCCAGCCTAATGAAATTCATGCTGACATTTGCTCCATTGTGTGAATATAATTGTGCTGAAAACCAGTGGTGCCAAGGACTCATTACCTAGAAGCAGGGCATTAATATCCAGAGCCTTCCATAGGGATAAAACCTCTGCTGCTTTTGCTGCACAAAATAGAATTTCACTCATACACTTCACACATCCTACAAAGAAATACGCTTACAGAAAAAAACTTCAAATACCATAGAAGTTCCATTCCACCAGTAAATGGGGAAAAAAAAAATCCAACAGAAATTGGTCTTTTTTTTCTTTCTGTTCCTTTGTTTAAAATATAACAATGGTTTCTCCAACCCTTCGACAGTTAAAGCCTATATACAATAAAGAACTAGACTCTAGTTAAAAGGAATAATCAGAATATGTTATCAACACTTTTCTTTAGTTTTACTACAAGTTTTTATTGATGGTAGTATGACCGTCTTTGGTTATTCTGTTTCCTGTCTCTAAAATAATCAGAATGATTAATCTTACATGTAAAAGTGTATATTTTTATATATTGTTCTCAGCAAAGTATTATAAAAAACAAATTTTTGTAGTCTGTGATCCTATTCCTTAATTTTTTTGTTGATGATTATGTTGTTAACCAGATTCACCTGCCTATTACAACAGTGGAATATGGCATCCATCCAGTCTATTTTTGCAGTGCTCACCACATTGAAATGTTGCTGAAAGCTGAGTTGCCACTTGTCTGTTCAGCCTTCCACATGTCTGGCTTCACTCCATCCCAGGTAACTGATCTAAGTGTATTGAAGTACCATCAACCTTTTGACTTAAATGCACAAAATCAAGAACGCTGAGGAACTACTGTGGTTTTTTTGTGCAGCACTTGTGTAGTGGTTATGAAACTGGGGGTAAGAGATGGTATTGACCACATAATGACTTAGAGCATCTGAAAATAGAAAGCACCTGACTGGTAGAATAATGACAGTGTAATGACAGAAGCTGATGACCTTCTATTACATATGCATGCGGAAAACTTGATAAAAATAATATATATTGAATGCTCAGATTTAGCATTAAAACTAAACTGAGTATCTGGAATAATTCTCTAAATTTTATATAGGTGGGAAATGAGTAATTTGGAATAGTTATATAATAGGAAGCAGTTCCGGTGATATTAGAGCAAAATTCATTTTATATGAGCTACCATATCTGTTACAGTCAGGTAACACAATGTTCTTTTATAGTAAAGAGATGTTACTAAAGAAGAATAGTTATCTATAATGATAGCTTTCATTTTGTGTACTTGCAACAGTTCTTTGGTATGAAACATTACTTATAAAGACTGCAATCATGATGAGGCATAAAGAGCTTCATGCAGTAATGAGTTAGAAGGCCAATGCAGAAGACATCACACCACAGAAAGAAAGCTTATTGTTGTGCCGAGGCAAGGAAAATGTTGTTCATCTTACGCCTTCAAAATTCCTTTTTTGCTGCAAGATTTGCAGCTGAAGAGACTTCTTAATGAGGGCAGATGCCAGTGTGGTTCAGACATTGCTTAAAATAGCTTGGGGGTTGGTCTTTGAGAAGATTGGCAGATGAGGAAATTTATCTCAGCATAGGAATGAGGTGCTTATAATAAGGTTCCTTCTTTTGGGGTGTGAAAACACATGGGGAGAGTCACTTCTTCACCTACTCTTGTGGAAATTGCACTTTTTTTAATTGTGTGCACTCAGTAATAGACTAGTTACTGTTCTAAACTGCTGGCAAGGATTTTTTCATTTATTTATCGCGCTACTGCAATGCCGCTGGTGGGTGCCACTGTATCTTTTGTGTGATTTTGCAGTTCTACTGCAGCATTAAAAAGAAACAAACTCTGAACTGTGGAAACAGTTCTGATGTATTTAAGTGATTGTGTGCATCAATAAATACCTCAAAACAGATTTACTGCCAGAGTACGGCTGTTGTCATCTAATTAGAATCCTGGTATCTCTCCTGCTGCATATTTTTAAACACTTTAAGGACTGATTAGCAGAAGATTTGTGGTCTAGAACTAAATGAAATGTCCGGTATGCATCTTAATACATTGTAATTTAGAACAGGAAAAAGGAGTCACTAACTGTGTTCCATACCCACTTCATTAAATGAAAATGTGTCTTAAGGAAGGGCCTAATATTCATTTATAAGGCAAAGAACTAATGTAAAGGAAAAACCACATTGAACACACCTTCATCACTGTCATTGCCCTTTAGGCCACATTTAAAACAAAGTCTTGAAAAAAATGACTTTTGTTTTCCTTGGACTTTGATTTTTATGTCTCAGCCTCAGGAGTTGCTGGAATATACTCAAATAAGTGAGATGCATGGATACAGGGTGTTAAGTCTAGCTGAACTCACTAGAAGTCTGTTCAGAGGCTGTGCTTTACAAATGGTGATTCTTGGCTTCTTTTGTACATCATCCCTTTAATTGTTATAGGAAAAGGGTTTTGTCTTATAGAAAAGAGATAAAGCTGATCAGTTATGACTGAATGTCTACAATGATTTAATTATATATAATTTCATTCTCATCTAGATTTGTCTGCAGTGGATAACTCAGTGTTTCTGGAATTACATGGACTGGAGTGAGATCTGTCACTACATTGCTATCTGTATTTTACTTGGTCCTGATTATCAAATATATATGTGTATTTCTGTGTTCAGACACCTACAGCAAGACATTCTGAAGCACACTGAAGCCCATGATCTTCAGGTTTTTCTTAAAGTAATGGTTTATTTTTTAATTTTTCAGTTGCTGAGGAGAAGCAAGGCTCTCAATACTGAAAACATACTTAATCTGGAACTCTTACTGAGTTTCACTTAGTTATTTTAAGTGAGTGGGATAATACTTCAGTTTGATTCATTCCCTGGCAGGAAACTGTGGCATAGTATTTTCTAGAGAATAGCTTTCTTGTGGTTTGTCCTAATCAGTTCCCTTCATAAGCAAAGTAAATAGCCACATTAAGTCATGTATGTGGACCCAATCTCATTAAAATAGATACTCTCCAGAAAAGGTGAGTTTACACAGTGGTCTCTTACTGAAGCTTGAAGAGATGTGTCAACAAGCTCAGCGAGCTTTTATATTGATGAGATGGCAATTACTGTACATCCAGCCACACAATTTCATATTCTTTCAATATTATAAATTATGTTTGAGTTTTTTTTGATTTTTTGCAGGGTACTGCTTAGCTGTAGCTGCAGTCACAAATGGATACAATGTTTTACTCTTCTTCACAGAGACATTTTTGCCGTTTTCTCTGGTCTTTTTTCTCCTGTCAAAATTCTTCTGAGAACTGCATCTTAGTCTATCCTAAGAATAGTAGTTTTCTGACTAGTTTGCATCCAACTTAGATATTCTTAAATGTGAATAATATGTCAGTTCAGTTAGTTTCCTTGAAAATGTTTGGTACACAGTCTAATGAATGTATTGTTTAGTTTTCCCTGTTTTTGGACAATGTGGCTTAAAAGCTACGTCTTTATGGCATTACTGGATAGTATATGTAAATTATAGAAGAGAGAATTTGTATGTTGCCACTTACAGTATAAACAGGCCAAAGATTTGACACGGTACTGTTAAATTAATGAGAAAAAATGTATATTAATGCAGTAGTGGAATATCTACAATTAATTCAGTGACCATTGCAGTAAAAAAGTTCATAGCATAGTCTTGCTTCTGATAGCTCTTAATTAATAGAAATTTTAAAAGAAGGAAAAATAGAACCATAGAATGGTTTGGGTTGGAAGGGACCCTAAAGACCATCCAGTTTCAACCTCCTGCCGTAGGCAGGGATACCTTCAGCTAGCCCAGGTTGCTCAAAGCCCCATCCAGTCTGACCTTTAGCACTTCCAGAAGGGGCATGCTCAGGCTCTGCTCTGAGCAACCTGTGCCAGTGCTTCACCATCCTCACAGTCAAGTTCTTCCTAATATCTAATCTAAACCTACTCTGAGTTTGAAGCCCTTCCCCCGGCCTGTCACTACATGCCATTCAATTTCAGCTATATATATGATATATATATTTTATATTCCACTGTAGTCAGCCTTCTCACAGTGCATGAAGAACAACTTGAAAGGTAAAATTGCCTGTGTGTAGGGGAGGAGAAACACAAAGACCATTTTGAATTCCTGTTCAGATACCAAAGTGCAGCCTTCCAAGCCTGAATATATGTTCTCAGGAGAATTCCACTTAGGAGAGATGCACAGTCAATACGCCAGAGGTACAACATGTGTCCACAGGGACTGTCTGGCTGCAGAGAATTTTTTGCAGCACATGGTGCCAGCAGTGGTAATACTGATTAGCAGATGAGGGGTACACAACAGCAACAAATTCACCCATATTATGTAACTGTTCTTCAGGATCCTGCTTTCCATGGTGCATCCACCTTCTCCATCTAATATAGTAGCTGTTACAAGGAACATGGTCTGTTTGTTTCTTTTTTCTCAGGGCAACTTCTTTTACTCTGTGTTTTGGAATTGCTAAGAATTACTCACTTGTGGTGATGCAGAAATACTTTGTCTGGATAAAGGTCTTCCTTTATCACTGATTCTAAAAATATGCATCTACTATTAATCTCTTGGTTTTCTTGAGAATCTAGCTGGATATAAAAGCCACACTTGGCATGCCCTGTGTTGGTGTAGAAATCTTTTTTTCAAAAGAATATTTTAGTACCTGGCTTTCC
The DNA here is from genome assembly GCF_001604755.1 of Lepidothrix coronata. Taxonomy (NCBI): domain Eukaryota; kingdom Metazoa; phylum Chordata; class Aves; order Passeriformes; family Pipridae; genus Lepidothrix; species Lepidothrix coronata. The sequence goes on along the minus strand of NW_016690185.1, from coordinate 6,876,030 downwards.
CTTCTTAAAGCTTACTTTGTTTTTCTTAAAAATCTTCAATGTTGTGTTCTCCAAAAATGAGATAAACAATGTCCACATGAAATAAAACTATCTGATACCAAATCTGCAATTAGAAATTACTGTCTGGAAGCAGATATTGCCAAATATGTATTTCTAAATAAAATGTAATAAAATCTGTTTTACACATCCAGTCTATGACAAGCAGAACAAAACAGGCTATCTTTAGAAGCTTAGAATTCATTAAATTTGAGTTGTGCATCTTTTTTTTCCTAGCTAATAAATGTTTTTTGTGTGTATTTGTTCAGGAAGAAGCACTGCATGGATTTCGAGTGAGTGATTATTTAGACTACATGGAAAAGTTGGAGGCAATCTACAGACCTATGCTGCTGAAAGACATGAGGACCATAAGAGTGCAGAATACATAGATGAAGCAAACAAGCACTTTATTTTCCAGTTTTGGTTACTTCCTTTAAAAGGATGCTGATTGATTGATTGATTGATTGATACATCAGTCTCACCTAAAATCAGCCAGACTGTTTAAATGTATATACTGTAAAAAAATAGCAAGGGTTTTCAGAATATAGTTTTTCAAAATGAAGTACCTTAAATTTGATGACCAAATTTTCCCATACAGGCTATGTGCACAGTCTCATTTTCAGTTAGCAGAAGGCAGCTTCAGAACCCACGTGTAGGATGCTCGATCTTATAAAGCCTTGAACCTCTTCCCAAGTCATTTTATCATTGTCATCTCCTTATAGCACAGTCCTAAAACCTTCATATTTTGTTAGGGTCTGACAAAGGGAATTTTTTTTCTATTTAGGAACAACTGTGTGTTCATGTACATGAGAAGTCAACAAATGAAAAACAAATTCTCTGTTCTGACTTTGTGGATAATATTGAGAAAATGGGATGTTCAAATATATGCAATGAAAAAACACTTTATATTCCTGTCTTTTTAAAAATAAAATAAATAATTTTATGTTATAAAACATAATTAGTTTCCCTGTCTTAATGAAATTATAATCTTTAAAAATTATTGTTGTTTTTCAGAGATATGAATAGCAGGTCACTCAAGGGTTTCTTGTTCACTTATGCGGAGAGCATATGTCACATGGAAAAAAATCTCAAATTAGAACAGTTATTAAAATTTATTCTTAAATTTTGTTTATTAATGTATTTATATGGAAAAATGGAGAAAAACTGTGATCTGCTTTGCTTCATCCTTACCATCACTAGACATGTCTTCTCTCTCCCTCCTACCCACTCTATATTATTTTTAGATTGTTTGTTCTTTTAATTTTGCAAGATTTTTTTCCCCTCCTCATTTTTGTATTTTGTTGGCGTCTTCTGTTCAGGGCTCTTCAACTGTACTTAAAGGTATTCTCTCAGTAGATGCAATAATTCCCTTTTCTCTCTACCCTGTATTTTTCATTCTCTGCTACAAGAGGCATTATGGTGAAGTGGACTTTGGTCTGTTTCTCATATACCGCCTCACCTGTAGAACTTTCTGTTTCAAAGCTGTCTCATGAGTTACTCGCAAGTTCACTGCCTGAGTATTGGGAAGGTTGAAAGAATTCAGACAGTGGGATTAGCTTGGTTTACAAGGCCAATAGGTTAGGTGTCAGGAAAAGGTTTTTCACCCAGAGCATGGTTGAGCACTAGAACATGCTTCCCGGGGAAGTGATCACAGCACCAAGCCTGTCTGAGTTAAGAAGCATTTGGACAACACTCTCAGACACATGGTGTGTTCTTGGGGTGTCCTGTGCAGGGCCAGGTGTTGGACTTGATGATCCCTGTGGGTTCCTCCCAGCTTAGCATATTCTGTAAGGTTCAAAAACTCTCTTGGAGCAAAACTTTCAGGAAAATTTCAGAACAGAGGCATCCACGCATGAAGTGAGACACGCTTGTCTGCTTTTTTCTCCTGCAATGCACTACATACAGAACAGGCATTTGTTGCGTTCTGACCCACAGCCTTCCCCTCAGAGTAACTGTACTGATCTTTTGTAATATTCATTCATACAGATAGTTTTGACTCATGATCTCTGACTTCAGTGTGAGGGTTGAGTTTGTCTTTTTGCTTGCCTAGCCTCAATCAAAACTTACAAGCTCCTGGATTTACAAAGTCTTTCCATAAAACTGTCTAGTGATTCTTTAGTGACATCAATATCAAGTTCTTAAAGAGCTTTTTGTAAACAGGATTATTTTTGGGTTGGTCTTTAACAGTATACCTGTTCTTATCACAAGATACTCATTTTCCCTGAGTAAATTTACAACAATTATTCTGAAGTTTCTTGACATTTGTGCTTCCTCCTTCAACTACCCAGAGTTTCTAAAAGACAAATATCGAATATATATTTTTATTATTAGATCTATGCATTCTTAGGATTTCAGTTTCATTTCAGCCCAAGTAATAGTTGCACCACTTTAAATTGAAGTGAAAGGCCCCATTTCTGCAGTTACCTTTAAAGAGATTGTTGGTCTTGGTAATTATTTAGCATAAAAAGTTGGTAAATTGACCCATACCTTGTAATATCAGACCCATGAGTACCTTGATGCTTCCAATTGTTTTTTTATCAAAGAAACAAGATTTAGCTTCTCTAGCAAAAAGTTACTTACTAGCTGTACTTTTAGATGAAGTCATCTTTATACTGTGAAGCATAAGTAATCAGCATAATTGATCATGTGTCTGCTGTAGCTTGTTTAGTAACTAAGGAGTATAAATTCTTCAAATGCATCCTGGTTATGTAGGTAACATTACCAGATGGTGTTACATAGTGCAAGTTAGGCATTAAGTAATTCTTTATTTGATTAGAAAAGTAGGGAAAATGCTATGTTTTGTCAACACCTGCAATACTATTTTCTTTACAGAATGTCTGGAATCCCAAAATATTTTTATTAGAATGCATGATAGAATAAATCTTTTCAAAGTCTAACAGAAGCCACAAATGTTGAATTTAGACTTATTCAATATTGTTACCACATTCCTGTAAGATAAACTAAACATTACTGTAGAATTCTTGAAAAACAACTTTGTTAGATAAAAAGAATATCCATACAGAAATTGAGCAGATATACGAATTCAGATTATAAAACACATTAGAACACGCGGAAACATTTCTGAAATTATATGCAACCTAAGAGTGAACACTGACTAAGGTTTTGCCACTAATATCTATTTTACTGACTGTGCATTTTGTAAGTTCAGGAGTTTAGCTTTTTTCGCTGTCTAGCAAAAATATGTTTTAAGTATTTTTGGACTTTTGTGAACTGTGTTATCTCACCTACATTAATAAAAGAAGCTGGCAAGGATGAGGAAAGAATTTTGACAAGAAGTGATGGAACCAAGTATTTGCCTGACACAGAGGCCAAAGAATGTTATGACTTCCATAATACCTGTTCTTTTAACCTTAATAGCAGTCTCTCTTTTTTCAAGGTAACATTTTTTGGGATATATCTCAAAACAGCCACATAACAAATATCTGGATGGTGACTAACACTAGAACACTAATATATATCTGTTTCTAGAAATGCCATGCACTTTTCTAAAGAGACCATGGTTGATTACCAATTACGAAGTCATCAGTTCCTTTAGCAGCAGCAGAAGTTTGTCAAGAAAATTGGCTCTTGCTAGGCTTATGAGTAACCCAGGGACTCCTGCCACCCAAATAGCTACCATTTTGTATTCCTTGTCCCCCCAGCAAAGAAGAGAGAGGCACTGCAGAGCTGACCCTTAATATTAACAACTTCATCAATATTGCATCAAATTAATCCAAAGAGGTACAGTACACAATAACAGGGAAGAGGAGTCAAATACAAATAAATCGAAAGCAAACAGCCTGACTACCAAGTGCTGGCATTGATAAAAGCACTTTTTTAATTGCCTCCAGCAATTCAATCAGCTGCAGTTTCCCCATCTGCAAAATAGCTGCATTTTCATACAGTTTGTGTAGGTGCTGAGATGATTAATTAGAGAACATCGTAAAACATTTAGTGCATGAAAATTCTATGCAAATGCTAAATCTTAATACCTGCTAATAATATAAAGTCCCATTGTGCCCCATGATAGAAACAGGACATTGACACATGTTACAAGTAGACTGAAATAGAGCTTGAAGTGATAGTAGTCAGGGAAACCAATCTCATCTTCTTTGGATCAATGACAGCCTAAAAACAAATGACCATTTTAACAACAGACATGTTCATTATGTTGTATTACCCCCAGTTTGAGGACTCTCTCATCCTGCTTTGTGCATTTATATATAAATTTCTCCATTCATCTTCCTATTTTCTTTCAGGGAACTATTTAACTGACATGTAGACAGTTTCTATCTCTTAAATCTCTTTGTATTTTCCTGGTTGCCTCTTCCAGTTTCTTTTTCCCTGCTTTCCATCTTGATTGTATCTATCTCAGGCTTTTTCTCTCTCTTATTTTTAGCTGTCTCATCGTTCCCAATCCCCAGTGAGAGTCCAAGCACTAAAGGATAAGAAGTGTTTCCTTGCTTGTCCCTAAAATGTGTAATTAAACATGAGGTAAAATAAACATAATCATGCAAACCCCCCCAGACACTAAATATGTCCCCAGCTTGGAAAAACTGAGAAGCCAGTTATAGGAAGATGACACTCCCAAGTAAGCTGTCAGCAGTCCTGATCCAGGCTCCTACTGGAGGCAGCTAAGCACTGCTGCCTCTGCCTGTCTGTCATATCGCCCTGACCATAAGCTGGGATGCCATACTGAATAGAAACATCTGTGTTATTTCCAAAAGACGTGCATTTTCCAGACTACTTCCTTCAGCTAGCCTCTGCAGCATGACTCAGCCTTTTCGGATAAACAACAGGAATATAGAAAAATATTTTTCACCTGATGATGTCTGCCCTCTTGTCTTTTGACAAGTTATTTTACTTCTGGAAACTTTGAGAACCTGTCTAAAAAAAAAAGCCAAAAACAATAATTCTTACTTGTTTTTGTAAAAATGACTTCTGCAGATGTGAATGATTTCCCCATTACTATATATAGTGTTCATGCAACAAGAGAAATACTGGCAGTGGAAGCAACTAAAGCAACTAAGCTCTAAAACAAAATATTATAGGTGTGTTAAGAAAAAGAATAGATCAGTGGTAAATATTTATACTCTAAACTCTGGGTTTAGCTGGTTGAAGATGTCCAACTCAATCATTAGGTCAATAGATAAACAGTCTCAGCTTCTCTAATCCATTTTGTGTTGTCTTAAAGTACTTTCTAGATAATCCATAGCAATAGTCCATAGATTTCTAGAGGAGCTATGTTTGAATAACATTAAAAGATCCCAGTAAATAGGCTGAATTTCAGTATAGCATGCTATTAATGACAAGAGATCATAATACAGAATAAAAGCAGAATGGCTGAGTTGACATTCAGAAAGAAGTTGGGAAATGCCAGACTAAAACAAAGCTATGGTGTCATATAATGCACAGTACTGACACTGCTTTATGGCCAATCTGCACTTCATCACCTCCACCGTGAGAATCATCCTTTATTGCTTGTCCGGATAAGTAGTGGTGAACATGTACTCCTTTCAATTATTTACATTTTTGCTACAGGGATGATGCTTCAAGGATGGCAAGAAATTTGGCAAGCGGAATGGAGTTAGCATCATACAGTTTCAGGATACATATTCTCTCTGTCCCTACTAAGAGCAATGCTCAGATTACTGCAGGTCCCTCACTCACTAGTGAGTTACAGCAGCAGCTTCCCAGGGAAGGAAATTATGAGCCTGTAAATATTTGAGAAAAAAGGTACATTATTAGCCATTGTTACTGAAAACCAACAACTGCAAGCAATTCCTTTCTTGAGTAAAGAGAGCTGGTTCATCAGGCTTTTCCACACCAGTGCAAGAACGCATAACAGGAGTTGCAGTGCAACAGGATCAGAAACTGCAACAAATCCAGTGAAGTGGGTGAAATTATAACACTCTCAGAACATTTCCAGATGACTGCAAAACTGATGGATACTAGGAAACTGTTATACAGTTCAGGTCCTATGAGATACATTGTAATTAGGTCCATTGGAGAGAAGATTGCTAGGTTTGACTATTAGAAGGGGATTTAGTGACTGTCTGATGTGGAGATTTCTGACAACATCTTTTTAATCTAGCCTGACATTTTCCCCCTCACCCCACCGACCAAACAAGAAAATCATATCACCAACAAGAATGTGGGAGATTAGGAATGAGGAGCTACAGTAACAAACTGGAAGAGGTTGTTGGTTTACAGTGAAGATAACTAACCAGTAGAACACAGTTTCTTTTTAAATAATAAATCAGCAGATCAATGTATTCAGTCATGATCTGATTTTATGAGATAACATGCAATTCTAGAACATGTCATTCTAAAATATGTAGTCTGTTCCAAGTTTCACAGCCCAAGTTATACAGTGAGTTTACTCTGCTATCTTATCTTTTGGTCCGTAAAATATATTTTAAAAAAATAATAATTCAGTTAGTATCAATGGGATATGATCCCTTGCAGTTCTCTTTGATATATTTTAGGCAAATCATAAAAAATAATTCCCCCCAAAACCAACATCAGGAAGTAGAAATGGAGCAATCTCATGAAGAACAGCGAAAAAAAGGTATTTGAAGAATTTAAGAATGGTGATGACAGCACACATTTTCCCATTTATAATAATAATGGCCAGTCTTCGCGAGCGAAGATTTGGGAAAGGTCATTAACCCTTCGAGCCTGCGCAGTGGATTTTTTAGGTGAGACCCAGCGTGCGCTGAACTGAGCCCACCCTTTAATCCTGAGGTTCATCTGCTGGGGCCAAGCAAACTTGGACAGTGGCAGTGAGGTCCCCAGGACGTAGGTTTGTTTAGAGTGACCTTCTCTTAGATGGATTGCCACACAGGGCTGATGAGCTCCATCTGCCCGGGGGGCTGGGAATCGAACCCGGGTCGCAGCGGTGAGAGTCCTGCACCCTAACCACTAGACCACCAGAGGCCCTTCCCATTTATAGTATATACCTATATACCATATTGGACTAGCTATCTTGCACTGGCCTCTTTAGCCACCAGGGCTCTTGTAGCAAATGTGGGTAGAGTCCTTCCCAAATCTTCATTCGCGAAGCCCAGCCATGATGACGTTGGACTAGAACTGAAGATACAATTTTGACTATTTTAAGCAGATAAAAATTCAAAACTTGTTTGAAATGTAACATTATATCTGTGCCAGAAGAAGTGACTGGTATTTATTTCCCGCAAAGAAATTGTTTGGAGAGCTGCAGTGTTTGCACTGTTTCTGCAAATCAGTGGACTATATTCATGACACCTCTTCTGGCAGTTTGTGTATTAACTAATCACACATAAGTAGACAGAGGTACAGGTCTTCAAAACTAAATTACTCAGCGTAGTTTCCAATAATTTAAAATGCCATTTTTATATACGCAAATCACGTCCTTTCAGATTTCACTTTTGTTCAAAATCTGACCTAAAGGTGAACAATATTTTAAATTTCAGATCATGAATGAGGTACCAGTTTTATTACTTCATCTAACAGATTCAAAAAGTTTTGTATACTCAGCAAAGTATCAGGGAAAAAACATCTTCCCTGTGCCTCCAATACCAAACCACCACTAAATTAAAAAAGCCCCACAGCTCCAGAGCATAATGCTGTTTGATTTTATTTCACCACAAAAAAACAAAAGGCCTTAAAGCATAATATACAGTGCAGTGGTGCATAGGGAGGTATCAATATGGTTTGAAAAATTAGTTTAGATGGGGTTAAATTGGGAACTGACACTTGACTAATATTTCATCAAGTCAGTTTCCTGCTCAACAATAGGAGGAAAGGAGAATACATGAAATTCGCTTGGAATGATGAATGGGGAAAGCAGGCTTTTTTGGAGTATGTTTTTAAGGAAACAAACACCACAGGAATAAAAACTCCAGGGGAAATTAACAATTTCAAAGAAATTGGTGTTTACTCTCTCAAAAGATTTCATCTGCTCTTGGTATGTCCTGTGCTCTAACTCAAAGCCTATCCTGGTATCAGATTCATCCATGTTGTGAGAATTAGTTTAAAATGGACTCAGCCTTTAAAATGCTGCTTGAGTTTAATACAGACATTCATAAGCCAACACAACACTCCATTTGAACCTCCCTCTCCTCAAAATTCTTGATGATAAGGTAAATTTTCTGGAGTTATCAAGGCTACATCCTGCAGCACAGTTTTCACTTAGAAGGCAAATTACAAGTATTTTTTTTTTCTTGATTTGTAAAATCCACTGTTGTGAACAATCCCATAATGTGTATACTATCACAAGTTCTGTCATGGACTTTCTAGGTAAAGATTTCCAGTCCAAAAGAACTTATTCCCCATGTTGATTCAGGATGGTGTTTAGTTATAATGTTATTTTTCCTCTAGCTCTAAATCAACAGAGAAAAGCCTCCTGCTAGAAAATAGAAACCCAAAGTTTGGAACAAATACAATTTTGGCAAGAAATTCCTTCTGAGGGAAATTATGGACCCATGAAGCCAGTTAGACCATCTGCCTAAATCACTTTGGAGTCATTCAGATATTTGTAGGAAATTCATTTTGTACAGAACCTGGAAGTGAGGGGAAACCATGGTCTCTAGATACACCAACCCTTTCAGACTCCTGTGAAAATTAATGAATTTTCAGCAAATCACTTGGAGTCTTGCAGCTTTTTCCTTTAGAGAAACTAATTTTATATCCTGAGTAATTACCTTCACCATCAACATGCAGTAGATTTGAAGCTTCCAAAGCATCCAGAACTGTGGCAGTGGGAGAATCTCAGTGTAGTGTTTAACAACATTGTTCTGTTTTTATGCTGCAACACTGCTGCAGCCTACCACTATGGCTGTTCTTAGTGTCAGTTGTTCTTCTTCTGTCAGCATAGAGTTTCAAACAGCTATTAACATCGTGCAATACTAACACACTATGCTAAGGAAAGCAATAAGATCTTCCACCCTGAAGTTGCTAGCTCTTTCTCTGTGTTGAATAATAATGAGACTGTTTTCCTCAACAAAATTTTGACAACAAATTTCATCAAGCATTTTCCAAAAGTACAGTGATTCTTTTCAGAGTAGCAAACCCTTTTAAATGTCTCCCATAAAAATAGTCCCCCTCTCTATCAGCACTGCCCCCCAAAACAACAAGGAATTATTTAAAATATACTCACTGCAGAAAGGCATAATAAAGAACTCCAAGGACATGCTCTTATGATAGCTAAAACAACTTAACAAGCTGCTATCTTCTATAATCCCTGCCCCTATGTTAAATACTCCCATTGCTTGCACCACTTTGATTCTCACCAGATCCTTCCACTACCTGGTTTATATCATTAAAGCAGTAGAGAGACATCATTTTATTTTGTGGAGGTTGTTTCCTAGATGCTCAGGTGGGGAGTGGGAGCCCCATCAAGGTTGCAAGGTGAACCTGTAAAATGAGTAAAAGTGTACACATGGAAAAATCACTCCTCCACTTGTGTTACGAGCAGTTAAAATGTCATTTGTTACAGTAGAGAAGATGAAACTGTCAAAACCCCAATGTAAGAATAGTTTATTTTCCCCCCACATGAACATATCCCACTATAAATTTCAGCTACTGAAGAAGTTTGAAAGATTTAAAGAAATACATTAACATTCTTTATGGTATAGTGTGGTCTGGGTTGTAAGCAGACAGTCTGACTTGACTTTAAAGGTAAATGTCAGAACTGGTCTTCCAACTATCTACCACAGTTGCCAGTGTCTATCTCGAAGGTTCTCATATACTCATATCACTTACATCTTTTAAAAAAAACCCTCAGAATTACGCAATTACTGCAACAGTATAAGATTACAAATTTATTTTAAAGGGTTTGTTATCTTCAAGTAGAAGGATGCACTCAAACCAGTAACTTTAAAGGGGTACTTGAACAATTACTTGCAAATTCCAGATTGAAGACAATACAGTCATTAGAGCACTTCCATTTTCTAAGAAGGTGTTTGGAGCTTGCATTTTCTCAGTGAGATTGGAAATGGCCTCCTGACACTAGGCATAGGCTCCTTGTACAATGCTTTGCTCAGCCTGCTACTGTTTAGAAGTTGTCACAGCTCCTAATAGAAATCTGTCTGAAAGCTTGTCCCAAACAGAATACTCTACATATAGTGTCTGAGTGTTACTTAAAAGTATGAACAGTGTAGAAAACATATATATATCTCCAAAGGTCTTTTGTCTGCAGAGTTGTGCTTAGTTCCTGACTTCACATCCCTGCTCATGGGCAATGGCATGCAAATCACAAGTTCTCCATGCTGCAGATCCACAACTGTACAACATGGAGAAGAATGTTTGTCCCCCTCCACCTTAGCTCCTGCAAGATCTGCAGGAAAGAGCCTTCTCCTTAGTATTTGTCCTAGCAGTTTCTATTGTAATTTCAAGACATGGGATAGAACGTATGAAGAATCCCTTGAAACACAGTAGCAGTCTCATAGTTTGTGTTTATGAAAAAGTCAGCCACAAAAAGCATGTGCTGCTCACAAAGACCAAGAGACCGAGCTGCACTTTCCGCTCCTCCATATGGTAAAGGCCAATGCTGACATATTTTTGTTTTATTCAATCCGAATGATAATTTCACTAAGATTAGATTAAGCTATTTGAAAATTCAACCTCAAAAGTTTCATCTATAAATAGAGAAAACCATGGTAAGACTTGATAAGTCTTTTCTACACAAAGGTACATTGAGGAATTTAGGCTAGATGTGATAGTTAAGTTATTATGTAACTTTAGAGTTATTTATTCTGGTTGAAGAAATTAAAGCTTTGGGTGTTCTGCTTGCAAAGAAAATTTTAGCATTATAAGCTCAGTGAACAGCAAGGCAAGGCACTTAATTTAAACTATAGCTTGGAAAAGTACATATTTTTGTCTGTTGGCCTCAAATTATCATTTTATTAAGATAAATCATTATTGTTAACAAAAACCAGGTTTGGTTTGTTGAGGTTTTTTTAGAAATATTTTGCTTTTATTAATTCCAGAGCAACTGACCTAATAAGTTCCCAATTTTTCTTCTGATAAACTTTCTAGTTGGCTGTCAATATGGAGAATGAGAGCTCATAATATTCATTACAACTTTTAGCAAACATACTTTGATAATTTGTGGGGTGACCATGCAGTTTGATAGATTGCAATTATTATCAGTTAAATGTTTAATTCTTTCCACAAAGTAAACAGCCAACAAAGATTAAGTCATTATGCAAATACAGGCAATGAACACTGTGTTCACAGTGGTGTAGCAGAGATGCACTGGCAGCGAGCTACTTAAGGTACACAGAGAAATCAGAACTTAAAACAGTAAATGTAATAATAAAAAACAATTAGGAGTGTAAACATTAGGTCTGAGACTAAGAAATTAGAAAAGAAATAACTATCAAATTAGTATGCCAGCATGGAGTTGGAATGCAAGGCCCTTCATAAAATAATCAGAGCACAACAGAGACCATCTGAATTTAAAACTGCAGTTTCAATGGATATGAAAGCATCCTCCACTTGCAACAACAATCAGCCCCTAGGGGTATATGAAGAGTTCTTACCCTACTGTAGAATGGTGTTTTCTGTGCAATGCTTCACTGTGTTTACACAGCCAACAATTTCTTGACAGGGCCCTTTTGTTAAAACTACCAGGGTATTGGCTTCAGGCAGCTCTTTTTAAATTTCTTACAGTGAGGAGTTTTCCATAAAGGCACAGCAGGTATTTTGAAAACCCTACTTGCGCTACCTGAAACCAAGCTCTTCCTACTCTTACAGTCTGGCTGCTGTGAAAGTGGTAGCAACCTTATCAAGAGCAAAAAAAAAGATATTCATCTGGTTACACCAGACAAGTTGCCCAGGCTGTAAGCTAACAAGGCACAGCCCAGTCCAGGTTGGGAAGCCTTTCAGAGATATGAATGGACACGTGTCCATGTTATGTCCATACAACTTTCAGGCAAGGGTGATAGCTTGAATTACCACATCATTGCACATCTCCATGTCAGCCTAGCCAGTTCCAATCTCACTGAGAAACTGCGAGTTCTGAACACCTTCTTATAAAATAGAAGTGCTCAAATAGTTCCAGATTTTTAAATCAGGAAAAAAAAATCAACTGGAAGTTCCAACTGTACGCATTTGTTTAGGTAAAGTTATTCCAACAGCACTACAAGAGTAGTAAATCCTGGAAACTAGCTTAAAGAAACACTTGTTTCAAAGTTTGGGGCACTTAACACCTGATATCCAATTCTTTGTGTAGGCATTCTAATTGCCGTGTGTAGTCACATCCTTCTGAAGGCGTTTTTTGTACCTTTAGAAGGATCTAAGCCTTTAAAAATGGTGTTTGGATGTTTCACTGCCAGCTATGGGTGTGTGTCCTAAGAATTTGCTCAGTTTCTTTGCAATACTTTGGTCATTCACAGTCAGCTGCAGATATACATCACTGATATATTACCATCCAATATCTAGCTGCTTTACAATATGATCTTCTTCAGGCTTTATCCACAAGCCACCAATAATCTATATCTCAACTACTTGTGTTAATTCAGGAGACCGCTTTCTTTCTGACTCTCTTCAAATTGTGACTTACCCCCTCTCCTCACTCTGCAAGAGCCATTTACTTCTTTGTGAATAAAGAACACTCTTAGAAAAAGTCTGTTCTGAAATGCAGCCATGCAGCATTCTACTTGGCCCAGGGATGAAAAGTACAAAAGCTCTTCAGCAGCAAAAGCATCAAAGAGGAGTTCAGACTGGGATAAAAATTAACCCCCTTCACTAACAAAAGTGTAAGGACTAAGTCCATGCCCAGTTTGACAGGGAACATGTTCCTTGCTGTATGTTAGACTGAAAGTGAAACACCAGTCTTAGAACCTGATATAGATGAAATGTTTGCAAAAAAAGCAAATACAGAGGAATTAATTACAAAATATCTTGGTTTCTCAAATTTCCAAGTAAACACCAAAAGTTGATTGGAGAAGGAAGGAGTGAAAGAAAAGAACCCCAAAAAAGTCCTCGAACCACTACAAATAAATAAAAATGGGGATAGACAGTGACCTTTTACTCACTCTCTTCTGCTCCACACATCTGTCTAATGTCAATAGGAGAAAGGTATTTACACTTTATGATTGTGATAACATTATAATACAGGCCATTTCCCATAATACCAAAAGAATTAAGACCCAAATACCTATCAATATTTTGATTAATCTGCCTCTGATTTTTTACAAATTATTGTTGATCCCTGATCTAACTCTGTAGACATTTCAGCCTGTGAAACTTCAGATAGGAAGATCTCCAAACTGAATCCAAACTCTAAAATTTACACCTAGTTCCTCTATAATTCCTAGATCTGTATCATATAATACCTAAGTCTTTGGTATAATCTCAACCTGCCTCCCTGTGCACAAAAGAGGTCAGTAAAAGAAATTTATACCAACTACTACTGCTACATGTATAACATTTCTAAAGAAACTCTAAGGATCTGTTATTTCACAACCTAAGGCCCCTGTGCTTACTAGGAACAGTTTCTCAACTTCACTTCTTTCTCTGTACTGCCTGTGCATATGACAGTGATCCTTATATGTACTGCTCCAGTCTCCCCTGAGCCCTGTTTGCCCATAACACCAGGGCTGCAGCAAGCTCATAAATACCTGCAGTTTAAAGCCGTAGAGATTAATTAATTTCAGGCCAGAGTTCTCTGACATAAGCTTTATAACTGATGGCCCACCCAAAATCATATTAGCACTTAGACAAACACTTATTTGAGTAGCATTTCTCCCCATCATCTTTCTGCTTTATCTCCAGGAGCCAGGTGGGAGCATGCTAAGACAAAGGCTGTGTGAGGCCCAACTTGTAAGGGGCTCCATGATGGCATATGCCACTTCCAACATGCGTTCAAACCTGCTGAGTTTCTAGCAGATCATTTGAAACACATAAGTCCTTAGTTTTTTGATAAAATGTCTTTCTGAATCTTTGCCAAAACTGAGCTTGGTATTTTTCATTCAAAGCTAATATTTTGAAAATCAAAAAGCAGCAAGACAAGTGCTCCAGCAGCCTGCAGTGGGAACCACACCAAGAACAAAGCAGAGAGAATATTTTGGCCATCCCTTCCAGGTGTCTGTATAAATGAATGCTATAATTTCTTTCCGTCTGCTTTTTTCCTCCCCTCTTTCCATAGCATATGCTAAAAGTTATTTTTTGTTCCTTCCAATGTCCCTTTTCTGTGGGAGTGAGACACCAGCAGTGCAGCTGTCTGGCAGCTGACCAAGGTCAACCTGACACAACCTGGTTTTTTCTGATATTGCCAATCATCTATTTCCTGTGCTTTAAGAGGAAATCAAATACTTCGTCTTTAATTATTACAGCTTCTTAGCTTTTCTTCCACTCACAAAAAAGGAACAACTATTTCTGGTATTTTCCACATTTTTGTAACACTGGAGTAAATAATGTAATTGTTTTGGGTTTTTGTTTTTTTTTTTTTTAATAGATAACATTTGCCTCATTCCCATGCTTTCAGATGGTTACTTTCCCAGTATACTGATGAATGGTGTGATGCAACTTTCACCCTTTTTGTGGCATCATCCATGGCTTCTTTCAGCTTCAGGCAATTTAAGAATTCAACTGTGGAAAATCTCATTTATTCTAAGCCACTTGAAAGGATAAACCAAATTGTAATGCTTGACCAGCTGAACAGATAACTAGTAGGATTTGCCACAGTGGCTATATTAAGAGGGCATATTTCCAAACATAGAGAGAAAAATATATCTATGACAGTGAATACAGACTGACATTTTGAAGCCCTTCCCAAAGTCCTGTTGCATTCAGGTTTAATACCCAGTTCTCAAAGGCATACAATCAAACTAATTGATCAAAACATAATCAACTAAACCTTAACCGAATACCCAGGTAGAATTTTCTTCAGTGACAATACTTGTGCGTATATTAGTACAGTAGAGGCTATCACACTGATCAATTCTGCATGTTCATTCCTGAAGTATGGAAACAGTGAACTCAGTTATCTGTCTTCAGACTTGCAGAAACAATCTAAAGATACGTGTATAATGAGTTATGGTAAATTTTCACAGGTGGATGCACAATTCTATTTATGATTAAGGTACCTGAACCCTGTATACAGTACTTGGCAAAAGATTTAACAGAAATTTACTGATTTTTCTTACCCTTTTTCACAATATACAGTTTCTTCCAGCAGGTGGTCTCTGTTTTCAACACTATTTAGAATACACACCTCAGTTCCACTACTGCCTCTTCAGTCAGCACAGGTAAGCCAAACAAAGTTTTTTATTATACTCTAAACCCAGTTTGTCTCCAGGTTGCTTCCAGACTTATCAATAAGTATTCATCTGTGTTTGTAGTCTGAGGTCTTCTCATGGTCCCGTGGCTATACTTTCAAGGCTTTTGTTACCATTCCAGGATTGTCATTAGACATTGTTAATGATTTTAAATTATGTTTGCCCTGAGGTAAGGTAATAAAGCACACCTTATTGCTGACTAGTATGCATGCTTATTATAGGGCTGCTGAAAATTCATTCGGTATAGCTGTGATTCACTAAAAGAATCTATCAGTACAAAGCAGGCATTTATTATCATTTATAGTGTAATGAAAAAATGTAGTTTCCCAAAAGTAAAAACTTCCCCAGCCCATGAGCAGTTAATAACTTTGAGCAATGTTTGATGTCCCTGAGCAAAGAGTACCTAGAAAGTAGATGTTCCAATGGAATTTCTGTTTCACAAAACACCCAGCAAAACACCCTGTCCTTATCTTTACCAAAAAGCCTGTTGTTACATTTTCTCTCCCCTGTCCAGCTGAGGGGAGGAGTGATAAAGCGGTTTCTGTGGGCACTTGGAATCCAGCTGGGGTCTATCCAACCACACTAGTCTGGGAAAAACCAGAAGTATCTAACGAATGTTGTCTCATTGGACACCAATTATTCTGTTTTAAAGGTATCTTACTCATGCAAACTCTTTTATCTCAAGCAAAGCAATACTGAGTACGTCACAGAAGATCTTAATTCTGTCCACAAACAGAGCCCCAGGGGAGTCATTACCACCATCCATTACCATAGGCCCCTGATTACAGTTCAGGAGGATTCTTTCCCTGTTGATGCATCAAATGCCAGGTATTGAAATAAGACTGAGTAGCAGGAAATTGAGCTATATACCAGCATGGGGGGAACTTTAATGAGAACAGAAGCTCCTTTGCGTCAGCAATATTCCCAGCAAATTTTATCTTTTTCCATGGATATCAGAGCAGTGGAAAAAATTCCTCAGTTATATTCTTTAATAGAAACAGATAGACTCTTCTCTTAGACCCCCCTGTAAGGAGTCTACCATCAGCCATTAAGCACTATGTACCTTCTTCCCCCTTAGAAAAATCAGAAGGTTTTGATTCCTTCCTTTTTAATTCTGCTTTCCCTTCCCCACTGTCCCCACACAAATAGCAAATGGTTGGGATATACCTCTTCTGGAGCAGATCCTACCCGAGCTCATTACCCTGTCTCGACTGTTACCTGAGCTGTGACTAAAAGTTACAGCAAGTGAATAGGCCCTCATGAGATGATGAGGTTATTGGCCAGCCAGCTGTGCTTTCAGTACCTACTGTCATAACTGAACTTTCATACATATAGAGTTCATTCTAAGTTCACACTGGCCTCTGATAAAGTCAGGGTAATTTTCTCATTGACTTCAACAGCATCAATAATTCACTCTTTGTTCTTCCACTTTATTTGTATGTAAAAGGTAAGATTTAGTGGCATATCATTCACATGCTCAGCAGTACTTGCTGTAGGAAAAGCACTGAGAAAATTAACAAAAAGGAACAATCATCTTATTGTTATCACTTTGCTATTTTAGCAGCATGCTAAGAGTTACACATGTAAAAAGAGTACAGAAAGCATTGCAAAGGTCTAACATTTCGTTTTGCTTCAGAATATTCAAGTAACCTTTATTAATTACATTGATTGTTACAAAATACAATCCCTAAATAAGCAATGGAGTATTACAACAGCTTTTTCACCTTTCCAAGAAAAGCAAAGCACTTGTTATAAAAGATTAATTAAAGGTGCATTAACCCAAAAGTATGAGAAAGAAAGACTTAAATTATTAACATTCCAGTTCCACTTTAAAGCTACTGGCTTTAACAGTATGTCAGTAGCAAACCCAAATTTTTCATTATAAAATAATAAAAAAAACCACCTAGCCAGTCATTCAATCCTTCCTTATTTAGCAGAAATTTCTTTTGCTTTATTTGTATGTCGCTGTTTGT
Organism: Lepidothrix coronata; assembly: GCF_001604755.1. Classification (NCBI taxonomy): domain Eukaryota; kingdom Metazoa; phylum Chordata; class Aves; order Passeriformes; family Pipridae; genus Lepidothrix; species Lepidothrix coronata. The sequence continues at coordinate 6,858,755 of NW_016690185.1, read as the reverse complement.
TCTCACTGTCCTGCAATGCTGCCTGCAGTGTTTAGCTCTAATTCAATCCTAAACTCTGAACCAGACAGACATTAATATTCCATACCCGCACCCAGGACAAGGTCAGCTCTGCCAAGGGTTGGATTTTTGAAGATCCCAGATTGTTAATTCATTCCAGGCTTTTTAATATTATCCCACATAAGTTTACTACACACTATGATGTGGAATAAAATGGTTTATTCTTCTGTGAGGGTGCCTGGTAATCTAATAGCTCCAATGAGGAAGAAGGGAGATTTTATGAGCAATATATCAATGTTGTATGTGCAGTGTGTCAGGGAAAACTGACATTTGGTTCCTGTTGGTCCCAAGAATTGATCACTCTTCAACTGATAGAGACTGACTTGGTGCTTTAGCCTCGTTAAGGTATTTAGGATCATTCTCCAGGCTTTCAGAAATATCTGAAACTTAATCCCTTTTAAGAAAGTAACAGCCACTGTCAAAAGCTCACACTTTGAGAAAAGGGAAAATAGAATATGGCCATTTTGCCTGACACTGTGGTCCTGCACAATAGCTTTCTTTGTGCATGACTGACAAGCAAAGAGGCTCTTCTTACAGAATCTCACTGCTGATAAATTGATTTGGTATTGCAAAACTAAAACAGACAGCTTTCCTGTCTGTGTAAGAACTGATGCCATGCTTCATGGACCTTTCATTTACAAGTTGCCCAACATTATTTGTTGTGCACACAACTGACTCTCATGTGATCAACCATCCTTATCCTCACTCAGAATCAGATTGGTCTTTACTAAATATATAGAAAGATCACATTTCTGTAAATAGAAGTTATGATTCTGGACACGATCAGTGCATGCAGATCAGTCCATTACAGTACATGGCTAAAAGTATCAAAAATTTTAAAATTTCCCACCCTCCTCAATTCTAACAGAAGTTACAAGTGAAAATTTCTATAAACTTTTAGCATTTTAGGAAGAATGAGAAATCATACCTTTTTCCACTATTTTTAAGTAAGTTCTGATTTATTTTTGTAATAACAATGAAGCTTAATTATGGCTTCGCATTTATCTCATTAGAAGAGCTGATACTATGCAAAACTATAAAGACTCCCAGGCACTTAAAAATTCTTATGAATCACCATTTAAGGATTCAGATTTTATAGCTGAGACATTTCCTGAGCGATGCTCCATCCACCTGACCTATGCAAAGGTGACACTCCACAGCAGCCCAGCATTATGAGGTGACTGTGGGTTTCAAACGAGACTGTTGTACTCATAGAAACTAGTCAGAGGTATAAGCAGACCTTATGAAAAAAGTGCCTTGCTATGCTTCTTTTTCCAAGAAACCAGGCAGATTTCTACATGACTCATTTTATTCTGTAACTGTCATGAGTCTTAACTGAACTACATAAAACTGTTTCTCTTTCACATTTTTTTATTTATTTCTTCATGCATGATGACTGGCAGTGTCGATTCCCTTGTTATTCACTCAGCAGAGACTGGAAAGTAAGACGTTTATAAGGCCCTCTCAAAGACCTTTTACTGGGTAATATTTCCTTTAATTTTTTTCTTTTCTTTCTTTAGTTTCAGTCAAATCAAGAGCAACCCTCAAAATAGAGCCTATTGGGTATCCTGGAGTCCATTTAAAAGCCTTCCCTAAGGCTGTTTAAGTTGTTGTTTCCTGCTGTAGGCATTACAGTATGCGGACACCTTCAACAATTTCTCTTAGAAAATATTACTATACTAAAACTTCTCCTATTTCCTCAGATAAGTATGAAAAAATAAAAAAGAAACTTTTAGTTTACCCATCTCCAAGTATTACAACTTTTTGTAATGTACAAAGCACAGATATGAAGCTCTATTTCAACAGAGCCTTTTGGGACAATATAATTTCTATTCTTCAGCAGCAGACAAGGAATGATGCGTCTATGCTGTCTCCTGGTAGCACTGATTATACTACATCTTTTAAACCTGTTATCAGCTCATTCTGAATACTGATGCCTTCCTGTTCAGGCTAGCACAGTTTGATGCAGAAATCACCCTTTCCTGACTTTAATTCAGATCATTGGCATTTTCTAGCGCGTTGAGCTCCCACTGTCCTCCCAGGGCGACATTTGTGGGCAGAATACAGGTGGCAGATATGTCTAAGTGCAACTCCTCCCCACAGTTTCCTCACCCACTGCAGTACATGTAGGCTGGATATTTACCAGCTCTTACAGATGTCACCTTTGTGTGAGAAAGATCTTTCCTGAAAGAAGCAATATATGGTACTGCACTGCAATGAATTCCCATTTTGTTTGCCTATTATGGCCAAATATTTCACCTCTTATACTTTTGTCTCCCCATCTCCTCCTCCCTCCAAAATCAATCCTACAATGATTTACAGTTACGGAGGATATTGTCTCTTTCCTATAACTCCATTTTTCCTTCAAGGAAAGATGAGAAAACTCCCAGCAAGATGGATGAAACATTAAATCTGAGCAGAGACAGTGCTCTGCTGACATTAAGTGGTCGGTGCTTCATCAAAATATCTGGCAACTACAAAAATTAACCCATATGAGGATCTGCTCCTAGGACTGCAGTGAGGATTGAACTTGAACACTGGTTTTAGCAATAAACAATTTGAAGGTACGTAAACAAGTAAATGCTGTGGTATTCTAATAAAAAATGTGAAGCTTTAGGTAAAAAAACAAAACAAAACAAAACAAAAACTCACAAAGCAAAATAGATATTCTATCTGCCTTGCCCTGAAACACACATATATAATGTAGACAGTTTCTGCCTATCACAATGCAGTTAGTGTGGAGTAAAGGAAGAAGTGCTAGATAAAAGCTGAAATAAGCTACAACTTCAAAACCACCCAGAATATGTTTTTTAAAAGCCCATTAAGAAGAATAGGCTATTTAAAAAATCCTGAAGTACTGTTCTGCACCTTTATAAAATTTCAGACTTCACATTTCAGTCCCAGAAATGAGTAGCAAAAAGAGCAAAGGACTTTTCTGTTCTTACTCTCACTACAAGCCTTATAAGTAAAAACCTAGTCTCCATTCTAGAACCACAAATTGAATTCAGCTGAAAAGATGTAATGCATTTGGCCTCTAGTTCCCTTACGCTCAATAAATAGACACTTTAACCACTATGAAAATTGTTTCACTCCACATCTACAAAGCACAGCCCACATCACATATTATATTTCATTATAAAAGCAAGTGATTTCCTACTATTTTTAGGGGAAACAATGTCATGGCTTCAGAGTTATGTGGCATTTCTGATTTAGCTAAAGAGGCCACTATATGTTACTAGCATTGTAAGGAAGTGAAGCTGACTTGCTCATTGCTTTTGGTTTCCTTTAGAACTGATATTCTGCTTCTGGATGTATAATGAATAGATCTACCACAAATTAATCTTACTAGGGTGAGGAAAGATGGCACAGACTGTTTTGTTCTTACCACTTCAAAAATCATTCTTCCCTGCTGAGTTTTTCTGTCAGAAACAAAGTGAGTAGTTTTCTTCTAATCGAAGTGTGGTTAACCAAGATTTTCACCTTGGAATGAAATGAAAACTAGCAAAATCTCATCATTTGGAAGCTAAATGAAATGATAAAAGGGACCATGCCTTTTCACTCACTATATCTGTGACCCACACTGACTCCATTGATGGACAGACACATACCATCTGTGTAAAGAAATGTGACAATGTCCTTGCTAAGATGAAACCCTAGATACTGGGTATGAAACAAACCCACTTTCACAGAAAACTTTGTCTGCAGTCACCTTTTTTATTGTTGCAGTTGGATAATAAATATATCAATAAAAGGACATAGTCTTGTCCTATTTAGTAACTGACAGACATGTATCTGTATCATCTGCATGGACAAAATGTGGTATAAAAGGACAACATCTACTCTGTCAGCATTGCTTGTCAGTCCATATGCTCTGCATAGCGATTACATAGTCCCACCATCCATAACGTTCCCCTTCTATTCCATGTTGATAGCAAAGAGATGGACTATGATACATTTACTTTCACATCTCACCAACAAAATTTAACATGCATAAGAAAAGATCTACTTACTGCTACCTAAGATCAAAGTAGTAGATGTGACATCAAATACTTCAACTGCAAACATCTGCACAGGGAAAATGCTCTGATTCTGGACATTCAGGCAACGGTTTACTTGTCTGTTTACTGCTCTGTGGGGCCCTTTCATCATCTCTGCCCCAAAACCCAAACCATTGTGTAGTCAGAGCCATGCAACTCGATCCCCAACCCATCCAGTGACACACACCATATACTCCCACCTTCAAAAGTGCGAATGAGGTGGATGGACGATTTTGAGGGAATTAAAATGTAAGCATTCAAGCGTTCCTAAAAGGACAACATAAATGCTCTGAACAAACATAGCTGTAGGTTAAATTGAGGATTAAGGGACATTTGGCAGTATGGATTAAAACACCAATAAGAAAACAGCTTTTACAGAAAAGCCACAAATCTTTAGGCTAAACAAGTGATTTATGATCAAGTACTTGACCATAGCACAGACCACACACCTCACCCTATTTGATCTAAATCTAAATCTTAACATCAGGCTCAAGCATTACAGAGTCATCATGCTGAAAATATGGAAATATATTTGTTTGAACTCTGCCTTTCTTTAGTAGTTTGCATTTTTCTGATACTTTAATAAGCTACTCACTTTTAGAAATCCCAATTGCTAGGTACCTCTGCACTGTAATCGATTTACCTTTAATGTCACTTTAAATTAAAATAAACACTAAGTGGACTGGTTTTGTTACGTCTCTCACTAAAGTGGGATTTTTAGTTGTTTTTTCTTATTGCTGAGTTTTTCTTTTCCTATTTTTTTTCTTTTCTCTTTCTCCAAGAGCTAAAATTTCCTAATTTCTTTATTAAACCATTTCCGAGTTTTCAGTGTGGTCCATTGCGGACATTTAAGTTCTAAATAGATTCCTGCTCTTGCACTCACAGACCATACTTGTTCTAGCACAGGAGGGAGCCAATGGTTCACAGTGGACTGCTAACCTACTATAACTCGTTGTCATTCAAGACACCTTTCACAGCTGCAACATGGAGGGTTTTTAAAATTTATTTCTAAATACATGAATTTACAAGAGGAGGGCTTTAACACATATCTGTGAAATGTACGCACATAAAATGGAAATCATTGCCCAAACTTCAGCCCTTTTTTTAACTCAAACGCTATCAGAAATTCTCCTTCAGAAGAACACTTGTTGTACACATATCTTATTCTTATTCCTACTCATGCCTTAGAAAGCTTGGACTATGCTTCTAGGTTCCTTTTTTTTGTTTGTTTGGGTTTTTTTTGGTTTCATTTTTTGTTGTTGTATTATTTTCTTTCATGAAAAGAAAACTGTCTTATACAAATGCTTGCTGGTTTTAATTACTCATAGGATTCCTCCTATGCCAAACATTTTGTTTTGTTGCTCTGAAGGGCAGAAATATAATCTTCCTCTTTTAATCCTTCACAGTGAAGCAAAATGCCCTGCTTGATACATATTTTTCAAAATTTTATCTGCCACTTATAAGACAATAAAGCTTCCCACTGATATATCTGTCTCCATGATCCTTGGGGGCAATGTCTGTATGTGAGAGTAGGGACAACAGATGAAGAGAAAAGAGTATGTTCAGCAATCTTGCATCATGGTGACTCTGAAGTGACTCCATATATGACCTGATAGAAGTTACTTAAACTTAATGGTTACATTTTGTCCATGACAGAAGAATAATACCCTTCTGCCTTATAAGAGAATTATGAGACTAAATTAATGTAAAGGCCTTTCAGACAAGTGCAAAGATATTATTTCCAGGAAAGAAAAAAAAATAAAAATATTTGAAAGCTAAGAGGCATTTTATGTAGTACAGTTAAAAGACTTTTCTTCTGACAAAACCTTCTGCAAGAAACATTGCTCCCTAAGATTTTGGTCTATTAAACAACATATAGAAATTCACTCTAGAACATTTCATGCACCAAGGAAAGAGGAGTAATAGCTAATATTTTATTTCTTTCTAAGAGAGATTAGCTGAAAATCTCCCCCTCCATTTGCAAGAGGTGAAAAAGATATGGACAACTAGTTGGATTGAAGAAATAAAACACAAGCAGAAGTGTATTTTCTAATATTTATTTGCTACGGGCTTGGTCTTCCTGTGCAGTACTTCCAAAGTTATCTTCCACTGTAAGAGGTAAGTCCAAGACTCTAGCACTAAACATGCCACCTGAACTCAAATGAAATTTAAATTACTATCACAGAGTCACAAAATATGCTGAGTTGGAAGGCATCCACAAGGATTATTGAGTCCAGCTCTAAGCCCTACACAGGACCATACCCAAGAGTCACACCATGTGCTTGAGAGCAGTGTCCAAACACTTCTTGAACTTGGGCAGGCTTGGTGCTGTGACCACTTCCCCAAAGAGCCTATTCCAGTACCCAACCACCCTCTGGGTGAAGAACATTTTCTAATATCCAAAGTAAACCTCTTCTGACAACTTCAGGCCATTCCTTCAGGTCCTGTCAGTGGTCACCACAGAGAAGAGATCAGTACCTGCCCCTCCTCTTCCCCTCATGAGGAAATTGTAATTGCAATGAGGTTTCCTCTCAGTCTCCTGTTCTCCAGGCTGAACAGACCAAGTCACCTCAGCCACTCCTCATACAGCTTCCCCTCAAGGCCCTTCACCATCTTCATTGCCCTCTTTTGGACCCTCTCTAATAACTGAATATCTTTCTTACACTGTGGTGCCCAAAATCGCACACAATATTCAAGGTGAGGCCACACCAGTGCAGAGCAGAACAGGACAATCCCCTCCCTTGACCGGCTGGTGATGCTGTGCCTGATGCCCCCCCAGGACAGGGTTGGCCCTCCTGGCTGCCAGGGCACTGCTGACTCATATTCAACTTGCCATTGACCAAGACTCTCAGGTCCCTTTCCACAACACTGCTTTCCAGCATCTCATTCCCCAGTCTGTATGTACATTCAGGGTTGCCTCATCCCAGGTGCAGAATCCAGCACTTTTCCTTGTTGAACTTCCTATAGTTGGTGATTGCCCAGTCCTTGAATTTGTCAAGGTCTCTCTGCAGGGCCTCCTTGCCTTTGAGGGAGTCAGCAGCTCCTCCCAGTTTTGTGTCATCTGCAAACTTGCATAGTATCCCTTCCAGTCCTGTATTCAAGTCATTCATGAAGGTGTTGGAGAGCACAGGGCCTAAGATGGTGTTGTGTTCTGGATTAAGCCATAAACTGCCCAGAGTGGTTCCATTTTTTATTTAAGGCTTTTTAAAAGCCTTTTGATTCATTATAACCTCTAATTAGCATCCAGAGGAAGAGTCATACAGTCTTCTCTAAGAGAAATTCTTTTTAATTTAGTGAGAAAAATAACATATTTTGGCAAAGGTTTTTAACAGGTGTAAAATACAACCAAGAAAAAGGCATTTCACTAAAACATTCAGCACTACGACCCATTCTACAGGAAACACCCACTTAAACAATCCATATACCAGCTTTAGTAAAACAGAGTTCATTGGTTTTAAGTTACCCACAAGAGAACAAAAAGAGTAAAAGAAGAAAACAGATTAAAAGGGGTAAAGAAAGAAAGAAGAAAGAGAGAAGGAGAGAAAGGAGAGGAGAATAGTTACCGACAAGATCTGATGATTCTCATGGTGCTATCTGGAGAGAGACTGCATGGAGTCTCATGTATTTATAGAGTTCAGTGTTCCCTCCCAGGCAGGATATCTGGTCAGTGCCTTCCAGGCCAGAGTGAGTAGTGCTGTAGCAGTCACAGGCTGCAGGTGCGTACTGTAGACGGGATACCAGGCACATCTGCCTTGACTGACAGCCCGGCTGCAGGGCCCGAAGCTCAGCCATGTGCTCTGCGTGGGCAGCAGGCCTTGCCTTCAGCTCTGCCCTGTGCCCTCAGCACAGGCCTGATGTGCAGGCCTTACCATGGACCTGCAGGTCTAGGCCCAGCCTTTCCCCATATGCACACACACTTACAGTGAGTTGGTTCCGACCCATATCAACAATTCAGTGAGATTCGGATCCAGGATCTCACAGATGGAGCCCTGTGGAACCCCACTAGTGACAGTTCACCAGTCTGATGTCACCCCATTCACTATGACCCTCTGTGCTTGACCCGTGAGCCAATTGCTCACCCACCACATGATACGTTTATGACGTATGTTGGATATTTTGTCCAGAAGGATACTGTGAGAGACGGTATTGAAAGCTTTACTGAAATCCAAAAAGATTACATCAACTGGTTTCCCTCGATCAGCTGGGTGGGTTACCTTGTCATAGAGGGAAATCAGGTTTGATAAGCAGGACTTTCCTCTCATGAAATTCTGCATACCTGCACACTTATTGGGCCAGGCCTGGAAGACCAGAAAAAGATAAAAGAAAAGTCACAACCTAAATACAATCTTTCTTTTGTACTGAAATGAGTACCTCATAGATTACAGGTACTCTTTTTAAGGTTCATGACTTTCCAACCTACGAAACTGTATTGGATCAGAGATTCTTTGAAAGCACATCGAGGTTTCTGCAGGACCCATCAGACTATTTTTTTTTCCTCAGCTCCTGCAGGCAACACACCATGATTATATTAATTCACTCTGTCATGTTTTCTGAATAACACTTTCATTAATTCCCATTCTTTCAACCCCAAGATCCCTTACAAAAATTTCTTCCTAAAACTCAATATTCCTGAACTTCAGGACATATGAATCTTTTATACAGCACCTGCCCTATTTTAAAGACACTATCATGTCACTTAGATGAACCCTTGTGTACTAAAAGAATGTTGGTATTTCCAACCCAAGAAAGCCCGCAACATTCCTATTCATCCAAATGATGTGGGCACAAGAACAATCTTAAAGTTCTATACCATTTTCACTTGTTTACTTAAAGTATGTAGAGGAGGAAAAAGGAACAAAAACATCTTCAGAAAGAAAAAAACCACAACAAACAAACATTAAAGAGGTTATAAGTATTTCACCTGGAATACTAGTGACTTCGGAAAAACAAGTATGTCATTGTGCTGGTTTAAGAGTTAACCAGCAGGGGAAATGAACTCAACTCAAAGGAGAGATTATAAATCAGAATAACAATTTATTAAAATAATGCAGTAAGTACAATCATACAAACAAACAATTGGTCTTAACCCACAAAACCCAAATGTATAACCCAGTACTCCGGGGCATGAACAAAGTGGTGTTCCTTGGGCCCCGCTTGAGTCCAAAGCAAAGGGAGAGGGGAAAAACCTGCTGGTGGGAGAGCTGTTGCAGTCTGGTCAAAAGTGGTGATTGTAGTCCAGCTGAGGGTGGTGGTCTAAGTCTGGTTGAGAGCGATGAGCTGCAGTCTTCCTCTGGATCCCATGAGTGGTTAAAAAATGTTCCAAGACTCCAAGATTATATATCCTCCAGTTCAGGCAGGAATGCTCAGTGCTTCCCTCAGGGCAGGGAGTTTCACAAAGGGTGTGAGGACAAGAGCATCCTCCTATCTCACAGGCCTCTTAACACCTAGTTTATAGCCTGAGGAGTCAGGCTCTATGGGCAGAGGGTGCGAATAGTCTATTGGCAACAGTTTCTGGGAAATGCCATGGAAGGCTATAGAATACACAGTTTTGGGTTACACCCATACCATGATGAACTGGTCTCAGCTGTCCTAACTAGGACAGTCATCCATATCTAACCTTAAAAACTTGAGAGATTTAACAAGATAGTTTTTTTTCCCAGTGAGATCTGTTCTCAGTTGCTGCAGTGGAGCACCCTAGTGTGGTGCACAGGGGTGTGTCCTGATCTAGGGGAACCTCAGGGGAGCAAAGAGACCTGCCAGCAGTCCACAGATCATGCCACAGTGGCTGATGAGACCTGGGTGAGGCCAGAAGCAATGTCAACCAAGCACCCCAACACCTACAAAAGAAGTCCCTGGAGAGCACCAGTAGCCAGGGGAGTGGCTGCAGAATGTTTTATTTTAGTTGGGCCTGGATTTGGGGTTTCCTTAGAGAGGGGGTGCTGAACTTTAAGCCCTGCCCATAACCAGTTCAAAATGTTCCTGCACTGCATTGGCCCAGCAGCCAGTGAGCTCTGTCTTCCTCATGGCCAAGCTCTACTCTCCTGTAGAAACCTCCCCTTTGCTTGAGCCAACTTTTGGGACAAGGTTTTGACCTTGAAACTCTGAGTATGAAGGAATGGCTTTGAAAATAGTCTGGACAATGATGAATCCCCAGCTTTCTCTTGACGTTCTGTGATAAGTCAATACACACATAAAAAAGCTGGTGTGATGTGCACTTTAAGGGCTAAATCCTTAACAAACATAAAAGCTATTACCTCAGTCAGTATTCTTGGTGGGAAGAGGTAGGGGCCATTACGGGAGAATCAAGACAGAAAACATAAAATGCTATCTTACAATATCTGCTACCAGATTCAATTACTATAATTGTTCTGAAATGCCCCATACTGGAAAAACTAAACACACTGTCTCTCGTGTTAGAATGAGGTAGGGAAGAGAGATATGCTAATGTCACTGTGCCTGTTTTCTGCCCAGCTTTTTCATAAGTGATTTATCAAAATACCCAGTGTCCCAGGGTAAGGGCCAGGACTATGAATGTCAGGGTCTACTGACAAGGTAGATAATGCAATACCTTTTATTGGGTCAACAAATAAAATATTATGCTTTAGCTTTCAGGCCAAAAAGGCTCTGTCTTTTGGACGTTGTCAGAATTTCCAGAGTATGGTATTTAAATGAGACAGCTGATTTAAATTATTTCAGCTGTCCAACATGAATCGCATTTAGGGCCGCAGCAAAAAGAAAAGCCTTCTAGGAGAAAATGACAGGCAAGATGCCCATGAGCCCTATTTCCTGTTTTAGAGAACCTGTCCTGATATGTCTAACTCTAAAATTATTCTATACTTTTCTTCAAAGGTATTGCACAGGCTGTGTAAAAATTGTCAAAATGAGAATTAGATGTTGAGATACACAAGGGGAAATTACACTGCCTTATTAGTGTGCAAGTGACTCAGGAAACCTTAAAAAGAAGCAGAAATTTCTTAGAACGTCTTCTGATGAAACTGATGAACATTGAGAGAAACAAAATAGAGACAGAAAAAAGCATTAAAGCTCCACTTAATTTAATGTAAACTAAACTAGCTAGAGGAAAACTAAAAAACTTCAGCAGAGAAAAAAAAATAAACCAACACAAAAATTCCAGCAGGCCCTGATCTAAGGAATCAGCTGTCTGAGTAACATGACAAATTTTTTATGCATGACTAATTTTTTAGGTGAAGGCAGGTGAAAGACTAAATCATATTGTCAGTAAAGGTTCAAGGATGGGAAATGCGAGAGTAAAATTTTAAAATTTCTGAAATGGTTCTAAAGACATCTTGCTAGCTGCCTTTGACTGAAACTTTGAAAACTATAACCACAAGTGTAGATGAAGTTTTTACTTGTCTTATTCAAAAGGGTGATATAAAACATTAGACTACCCCCTGAAATGGTATATATGAATGGCAGAACCTGTGAATAGAGGCCTTCTTAGCTCTAGGCCTCTGTCAAGGAGCAGATATGGGGAAAGAAGCATAGACAAAATGCTGATAGGGGTCTCTCTGTAACCTTTCAGCAAAGAAGGAGTAGCTGGCCAGGGAAACTAGTGCAAGGGCATACATTGCTCCTTTGTCTGAAGTGACTCATCTTGCGAAAAAACAGGTTTCCTTAGGAAAGGATTGCTCTTAGACCTTCAGCTAGTAAAATATCTCAGGCCTCTTTTACAGCTATTTTCTTTCACTGATTTATCTTTGGGGAGTTAAGGCACCATTTCATTAACTCCTGATGCTACATGTGAAAATAATTATTCTTATCCTCCTTTACAGCAACCAGTAAGTCCCACATATGGCTGCCACTGTTGGTTGCTTTATGACCCATTTAGTGCTTTTACATCTCTTGCAGAAGTGTCCCCAAATCCCTGTCTCTTCTCATAAGATATAATTTCACTGCAGACCCCAAGATGATGACAAATCTCTGTACTTTTTAGTCTTTTTTCAATGGCACATTAGTACTCTCTATGCTAATAGAAGCAGTAAGCATTCTTTAAGCAAACTTCTTTATAGTCTTTAGTTCCCAGAGTGGTGTAAGAACACAGCTAGCAATGGGCAGTCACTTTGAAACAATCATGTAAGAGCACTAGCTCACCAGTTCCTTGGCTTGAATGATTTATGAAACCCTCAAAATCATGAAACTGCTTAACCTATACTATACAAAGGGTTATTGAATGCATGAGAACATTCTGTTTCTTTATCATGAAATCAGATGTAATTGTCTAATATCTCAGACTCAAAAATCTGTCACTAAATTAGAACAAATTAAGAAATGTAATGCATGTGAGGAATAGTCAGTATGTTATTTTTTGTAATTCGTAGATTAACCTTTTCTATTATTTGTAATAAGTTATAAAGTCCTTTCCAAGTAGTGAACTAGCAGTCATTTTTTCCTTTTTTCTTATAATAGTTCCTTTGGTATTACCTAAACATTTTCTAATATATTACTCATGTTGTCAAAGTGTTGATAATAATTACCCGAGTAGCATATTTAGAAACACAGCTTTCTCTCTACATGTAGAATCAAATGCCATCTGTGAATTCATACAGAATTTTACATTTTCAGAACTCTCTGTACACTCTGAATAATTATTTCTCCAAGCAACATTATTAAAAACTCAATTGTGTCATATATTACTCTCATTCTAAATATGGATGCAGTGACAGAGAGGTAAAATAGGGTAACACAAAACAAAGTGGGCAACGACACTGTTACTCAAGAGTATATACAACGCCCAGCTCAAAACCATTTGCTTTGTAGTTGCACCCATTAGGAATTACATGATTTTACTTCTCACCCAGAGTTCATCTGCTTATTTGCAGAACTTTGGAGTCTATACTACAAGCCCAGGAACTACAGTTAGGCAGAGAATGACTTTTTGAGGTCCAGATGTATATCCCTTCCCCCATTCACATAGACCTCCTAGGTGGCAAATATCTGTTGTTTATTTTTAAAATGGACTATTAAAAGCACAAGCAAATTTTGAGATCAGATCCTCTTCTTTATCACAACTACATCTGAGCTCAGCTTTACAAAACTGCTGCTCTATCTCCTTTATCCAGAGCTTAGCAACAGTTTTCATTTTTGGTGAAAAGGAAGCTTTGATAGCAGCATATTTCACATATTGATCTGGTCACACAATCACAAGACTCACTCCAGTCTTGTTTCAAAGACCACTCCACTCCTCTTGATGGAAACATCCAAGCATCTGGATTTTCAGGTTGGTGAGGCACATTTCCTTTTGAAGATTGCTTTTGAAACGTAAATGCCTTACCAGTGTTACCATAGTGGATTAACCCTCCTATGCCTGCCTGGTCCCTTTGGAAAGTCTTAAAGTGTGGTGACAGCAGAGGAGTATGGCACCACAAGGACTTCCAGGATACAAAGTTCAGCTTGGAAAACAAACTGCAGCAGAACTGCAAATGCTGGTTATTATGCTTGCCCTGAGTACATGGGCCACAAGCAGGTAATGATTCTGTATAGGGTAGTAAACTAAGCCCTGTAAGAATCCTGCTCAAATCCTGCCTGCATCTTGTCCTTGATTCACACACTGATTATAAAACAAATGGAGGTATACAGGTGTATATATACATTCACAGGCACTACAATAAAAGGTAAATACAAAATAATAAATTTTCAGGTTTAACAGAGGCCAAAACATTGCCTACTATTATATTTTACTTGTATTTCCTTCTGTGTTACTTTGTTCTTTGTTGTCTCAGGTAAATAATAACTTATACAACTTCCATGAACTTTTCTGGATCATGGACTTCTACAAAACAGAGAAGCTCTACATGAAGTCCAGTCGCAGATAGTTTCCAAAATGCCTGAATACTCAGACTCTTAAAAATGGGGATAGGCTATTTTTGAAAGGTTGCCTGATTTACTGCATTAAAAGAGCCCTTTAGGACCATGCAAAAAAATGTCCCGGAGGTGCAAGTATTTAACTTCATATTAGTGAAAGAAAAAAAAAGAAAGAAAAAATTAGTTAAGAAGAACTGATTTTGAATTAATCATAAGTCATTCACAACAAGATTTCACTGTGCTCTTTGCTGATCTAAACAACATGGCAATATAACAAGGGATCTTTCTAGTGCTACTGTAAATATTATTTTGAAATATTTAACTCTTTTTATTTCCCTAGTTACATTGCTAATTACCTAATTGAATATCTTTGAAGTATTAGATCATTGCCAATTGTGATACACAATTTTTTTATGACTCCAGCACAACATTAGAGCAAAAATGTGTTTCAATAAAATCACATAGCCCCAGATGAAACTTATTCCAGGCTATGTATTTGGCATGCACAAATACATCCATGTTTACAAGCACTGGGGAGAAAATCTGGAACAGGAAGTAGGTACCATAGAAAGAATACTGTGTTTTTCTTGATCATGATTTCTGTATCAATGAAATTATATATGTCTATGATATAAATACCAGTTCTGTAAATAAAACACCTTGTAATGCTTCATATTTGATTGTTTATCACATAAAAGAATAGGCTTTAAACATCTTGTGAAGGATGATCTCACATCATCAATGGATTACAAACAGATAATTTGTCAAATCTCTAAAATACTGAGTGCTAGTAAGAACTTTCTGCCAGTAGCACATGTTAAGCTCATGCTGGAAAAAATGGTCACACCAGTTGCACACTTTCAAATATCAATTCACTCTAGTAAAGCTCATTTCCTCCATTGATTCATGTTATGGCTTAGTCCTCTCCTGTTTGACTTGCACAGCACCAATAAAAGCAAAAGACCTTTTCTACTCAGAACTTTTAATGAAGCCTGGCTTCAAGAGATCTTTACTACATTTCTTTTCTTTACTGGTTGAGCACTCGTGCCTCCCTTTCAAATAGCTCTATGACATAAAGATACATTCAACCAAATTAAATCACTTGTCCCCTCTGCCACATGAGTGTTATCATGATGAAAAGTAAAGGACACTAAGTCACTGTAGAAAATCAATTTGAACAAAAAGGTATTTTCATATAAACAGTGTTGATTTTTTTGTTTTGTTGTTTATTTGTTTTCCCCAGAGGTTCTGAATCAGTTAACAGACATGATAGACAAAAAACATAATCGGATAAAAATGGAAGTCTCAAAAAAAGAAAAAGAAGAAACATCTTCAGGTTATACACTCAACCAGATTTTCAAATAGAACAGCTAGCTCTCTGGGAGATCAGATGATACCAATGATTTTGGTAAGGTTGCCTTTGATCTAACTGAAAATCTGCCCCACTTTTTTAGCACTAATTAAAACATTAGGACAGGCAACATTCTGTTGTAACTAGAGGCAAAATATTTCTTAGTCCACACACAGAAAAAGTGAATCTACATTAAAATAAAAAGGGGTTTTAACGTGATATCTTCTAAAGACTGCATAAAAACATTTCTAAACTTTTTCAGAAAACAACATGATTATGTGCTTGCACATGATTTAAGTGCCAGAATTTAGGGTCAAGTTTTGATGCCCTGCAAAGATACAATACACACATGCAGATTTAGCTCCGAAAATTTCCCTTCTCCATCTAAATATCCATCTCTCTTTTTTCTAGGGTTGACTTTGAGAAAGATCATCCTTTACTTCCTCAGTGCTTTAAGCATTCAGTGTTATTACAGTCTGGAAGAACATATCAAAGTATTCCAATTTAAAAGTAAGCATATTTTAAATTAGAAATGGATAGTATTTGAAACAAGCTAACCAAATAAGTGGTAAATGATGATCTTCACATCAATAATTAATGCCTTCTTGATCAGACATGCCTATCAAATACTGATTATGGAGTTTAGTGAACTTCTGTCAGTCAGTGACCTGTGAAATGTGAATGAACAGACAGGATCCCGTCATCTGATGTTACGCACCATGAATCTCATTATCGCTTATGTTTCATGTTCTATCTTTAGATGGCTACAAAAGTGTGTTTAAGGCTTATCATCAGGGTTCACATTTGAATCTTTTTCTGTATACATAAAAATATCAACTGTATTCAGGTACCCTTTCTTAAAGTCTAACTTTCATTGTTAACAGTGAAGGACTGAAGTTTAGAAAAAAGCAAGACTTAAAGCCAGTATGAAAGTGCTCAAGGAACAATAGAGTTTTGCACCAAATGCTGTAGTTGCTTAAATTCAAGCACATTATATTTGGAGAATAAAGATTTTCATATTCAGTGGTTTAGATTCAGATTATACCGTTCTGTAAAATTCAATAAATGTTACTATTTCCTATCAAACTATTTAAAAAATTTTCGTTCTACTCCAAATATTAAGATAAAGTGGCAAAAATTTGCATTTCTTAAAATAGATTTAATAAATACTCAGCTTCACTGAAAGCTTTATCTGTCATAATAGCAACATAGAATTTTCTACAAGGTATTTGACAGTTTATTAAAATTACTGAAACTCCTCTTGGACACATAGGTATTTTTATATGACTGCTCAGTTCTTGACTAGTAAAACACTTGAGAAAGGAAAACAAAAAAATAGATGTTCCAATCTGCTGAAGGGCTTCAGATTTGGCTGATGAACTGATCTACTGTATTCTTCTGAACAGCTGTTCCCTGGTTATTAATGAAGTTGTATGCTTCCATGCACAGATTCAAAAGGTCACGCAAAATTACTTTTGCCTGTACAGTACTCCAAATCCTCTATGCTTTACATCTGTCCCGTGTGCCTATCACTCACACTTCTGAACTTTGCTTAACTTTAGCACCTGGTGAACATAACAGTCTGCTTGATGAAAGTAGAGACATAGCTCTTGGCCTTCATGTGTGACAGCAGCTTTCAAGACAAGGCAACATGGTTCACTTGACAGGTTTTAGAGTTGTAGTACTACCATTAAAAAGTGATTTAGTTTCTACATCTTCAAAGAGCAAACATACACTTCCAGTCTGAACAAAATTAAGTTTACATTAAAAGAAACATTTGACAAGAGTGAAGATTCTAGTGGTTATCCAAACCCTCTTGAGACATTGCTGGGGATGCTGAAAAGAGAGGAGAGAGGGAAATACTCTACCTACCCTGTAGTGTGAGCTGTGTCACTTGGTTCTTCCTGAGACAAGAAACTCTTCAATTTTTTAGAGATATAGTTGTAAATAAAGCTGTCTTTCTCATGCAACTAAGTATCCTACCTAAGAGAAGTCTGGAGATCACTCATTCATGCAATATTCATAAAAACAATGGGGGTGCCATGTGTTTCAAGACACCGTTTGTCAGTACCGAGAACAGAATAAGAAAAAAACAAAATAGCTGGGGAAAATATTTATCTGCTTAGCTAATAAGCTGTATCTCCACAGAAATGATTTCTGGCTGTCTAAACCACTAGACTAGTGTAACCACATTTTATTTCTATAAAGACTACAAGTAAGTGACATGCATACCAAATCCACTTAATCGTTTTAAATTATGGCTATTTTAAAGGGCAGATTATGTATGTGTTTCAGAAATGTTCCTCAAAACAGCACTGTAGTCACAAAGTCTCAGCACACTAACTCTGCTTAGAACAGTACTCTTCTACAACATGTTGAAAATCATTAATATTAACAAATAGAATATAAAAGTGTCATATTTACTAATATTTATTCTATATGTGTCATTGTTAGGTACATCATATATATGTACCTATCTGTTAAGTACATCTTGGCTGTTTAAGCCTGGCTAGCATTCCTTGGTCTTGCTTCAGCTCCTGCAGTCATTCTTTGGTCTACAGTGATCCCAGGCAGCAGAAGGCTGAGGAGCAACTTAATGCAAACTCTGAGTTCAATAACAATTATAGACCTCCTAGCTTTCTTTTTGGCTTCTGCATGAGACCCCCTCATTGTGTTACATTATAAGGACTGTGAATGTGATAAGGCCACATGAAAAGTTTGTCTTCTTCCAGAGGTTAGACTGCATCTCAGAAATCTTTGCCAGTGATGAATACTGCAGTATAGTGCAGGAGGTTGGCCGAAACTCCAGGTATGACGGTGAAGTGAAGTCATGAACACACCCCATGCTGGTAATAAAAGCTTGGCAGGTGCATAAGTAGTGATTGTCAGTTTTTTAATGAGAGTTTTTGATATATTAGGCCTGGTTCAAACACGTAAACACAGCCTCTAGTGATGGTTTCTTATCAGCTTTCTTATATGTTACAATGGTGATCAGCTTTCTTATATGTTGCAATGACTTTTCAATCAAGACACTCCTGTGCTTTTTCCTTCAGTCTATGTACAACTACATACAGTAATTAGGGAGAAGTTATAAAAAAGTTTAGTCAACTACAGTGTATTCTGTAAGATCATACTAAGGAGCACCTGAAACACCCTTCAAAAGTTCATTCTTCAAACACAGACGGAATCTTTCTGTCGATATTTTTTGAGATAAAAAGCTTTACACATATTTGTTATTCTGTTAAGACTTTCTGGAATAGAGGAAAGTTGGCTGTAGGCATCAAATTTCTTCAAGAATGCAACTATTAATCAACTTGAACACAGGCCAAGAATGTACAGAGGCTTGTGAATTATTATACAGTCTCTCAAAAGAATTATACATTTGAAGATGACAGCGGTACTGTACAGAAATAAAACCACAAAATACTGCATATGTGTTTCAACTGTAAAATGGATTTTTTTTAATATTGGATGGGAAACTGAAATTTCTTTGTAACTACTATGCCAGATACCACAAGAGCAATTTTGGCTCTTAATTGAAGGAAATGTGTTCCCTTAATTACAACATGCAGAAATTTAGAATTGTTTAGATTGTTTGTGTTGTTTTCACACTAGAGATGAAGAATACGCACTCATGTATAGGACAAGCACTTTTGAAATGTGTTTAAAACAGACAAATAATATTAATTTAGACCTACGGATCCAGTAGTAAAGCTTCTACTTAGAGAATCATGAACCAAGAAACATAAAAGCACAGATCCATTCTAGGCCTTCTACCTAGAATGGGAGGCCTAGGATTCTACCTAGAATCACCTTCTACCCTTTTCAAAGGGAGAAACACTATTAAAACTTATTATGACTGAGAAGCAAATTTTTCAATCAAAAAATAAAATATAGAGAGTTGATTCTGTAGCATGATGAATTACTGCCAAGATATGCAAACATCCTTTACGTAAAAGAATTTTACACATACCAAGTGGTTGCAAAATATGTGAAAAAAATAATTTACTTGTTTTAAATTAAGAAAATCACAGTAAAATTTGAACTCACGGATTTATAAACATTACATAAGTGTTACATTAGCCAGTAGGGCACTTTTTTATTAGTTAATTGTTATGGCAGCTCACAGGTATTAGATTACCTCTAAGGAGATAAATTCTATTTTCCATGACTTCAATAGAAAAGGAATAAAAATTTCAAAGGAATACTAATAAAGATTCTGAATGTCAATGCTTACACATTTTAAAGCCAGTACTTCCACTAGTTTATTCCCTTAACTAGATTTTTAGATATCCCACAAATTTGTTATGAGATACCTTGCACTCCTCACAAAGAGAAAGAGGAAATGATGATTAAAAGGTTAGCTTTATAAACATAGGCTTTTCTGCATAATTTAGATTAATTAGGCTTCTGTAAAAAGAAAAATTAAAAGGATCCATCCACCTGTTAATATTGTCTGGATAGTATTGTGGCTTTCCTTACACATGACCTGATGACAATTACCTCAAAGGTAAATATCAAAATTCACATTGCCTTCAAGGAAAGGCTGAAAAATAAGAAATCATTTTGTGATTTGTTTTAGAGTTACCATCAAGACATTGGATATATGCATGGAAATGAAAGAAGGCTAAACACATGTTTGAGTTACAGGCCAGAGTAAGGTGGGAACAGCTGGTTCAAACCAAAAACCACAGGTATTAAGAAACAAGCAAAGGGCTTGAAACTCTTTATAAGAATGGTGTGGTATTTTTCCCAGTCATTGTAGTATTTTTAACCTCACATTTCAAGATAGCAGTGAGAAAAAACATTAAATTACAGTGCCTTAAAAGTCTTCAACTAAAGGAGAAAACCAGATGAAATTGAGACTTTGATCCATCTGGAAATTTAAATGCTGAAAACTTAAAATACAACAGGGATACATTTTGGGTTTTTTTGCATTGCTATTAGTTTCTAACATTGAAAGACACTCTTTAAAACATTGAAGTTAGAATGTTAATGAGCATAGGAGATTTTTATTTCAAAATAAACTCTTGAAACTGGTAAGTCAACAACTGGAGTGGTATCATAGTCACCAGCTGTGTCATAGTTCCTTCTTTCCCTCTCAAGCCTTCTGACAAGGGAAAACCCAAGCTTTTAAAATTCACTACCGCATCAGGACACCATCACCACACCAAAAGGAAAACCAGTCATCATTTAACTTCAAAATCCTTGCCTTCTAGCATGTGCTGAAAGAAAATACCGTTCCTATTCTTTAAGCACAGACAGTCCTAAATCTCAAAATCACAGTCTATGTTTTTGTCTGAGGGTGGTATCCAAGTCAAAATCACTTCTTATCTCTGTCTTCCTCCAGGGTGTGGAATCTCTTCTGCTCAAGCACTTCACTCTCAAGATCTAAATTTCAAATCTCAGTTGTATCTATCTCTGAGTGGAGTTTGTCAGAAACTTAAGGTTTCATGTCCCATCCATCCTGAAGTTTTAAAATCTCAACTTCCCATCCAAGGACTGTCATCAGAGATTGCACCAGCAAATGAGATTTGAGAGAATTTAAAACTTCATCATCGTTTTAAATTACTTCCTTCTTCAACACTAACAAGAGCACATTTTAAATCCATGGATAATATTGCTTTTCTTCGCTCAGTTTTGAAATACATATTAAAAAGCAGATTTCTTTCACATACTTGTGCAAGCAATGATGCCTGAATGTAAATGAATGTCTTTTGTTCATAACTGCTTTTATCTTCTGAGTCATAGTTGCTTTCTGCAAAGCAACAGAACACACTGATTCCTTTTCAAAGAAAACTGTGATGAAGTGGCTTATACATCTGCCAGAGTAATAAAGGATGTTCTTTTGTTAAACAAAAACAGAAGCCCCCCCCATCACAGCAATACCACTGTTAATTGCTGCACTGATTCTAGAAACAAAAACTCACAGTGCAAACAGCAACTGCTTACATAGCACTGTGTGTCTACAAAGTTGTTGGAGGCTAATTGCAAGAAGCTTGAGACAGTTATTCCAGCACTTGTATTTCACAGTACAGAGGCTTCAGGAAAATTAATTCTTTAATTTCTGGTTTTTGAATCTTTGCTTTTCTTATCAGTTTACTTCACATGCAGTCACTGTTGATTTTAAGTAACTACTGCAGCACAAATCATTACTTGAAATAAAAGAGTCACTGATTCAGGCAGAAATATATTTCTTAGGGAAACCAGAGTTGCAACAGCATCCACACCGCTGTGGCTTCACACCAGGTGTGCTGCCAGGCATCAGGTGAAGTAGCTTCTCTTCCATCCCTTGATTCATACCACAGTCCCTCTCGCTTGTGATTTCTATAAACAACTGGAATAAACTTCTACTCATTTATGATTAAATCCATGCTGGGGGGGAAGGAAAGGTAGGACTTGACAAGATAGAGGACAGGACATAGACACATGACCAAAGCAAAAACTTTGAAGTGATGCCCTTAAAGCTGCATTGCAAAATCATGTTCCATCTCATTTTTTAATAGAGCTTATCAAATTTAATGAGCTTTCCTGAAAAGTAAAACTCAAGTGATTATACTTTTGCTGTCCCCTCAATAGGCTTATTTCATTCCCATTTCAAAGTGGACAAATTTTTAAGGATATTAAAGTATTAATTTTTCCCCCTTGTTAGAAATTTACTTCCAGGGAGAAGAAAGATACAATTTATTTATTTAGTAAGGGAAAATCAGAAAGAGCTTAATCCAAATCTCTTTCAAGAGGCAGCAGCCAACATACAGAAAAAAAATATCTATTATCCATTAAGCAGGTGCACAGCTACAGAAAAATGACACTCATGCTGTGGTAGTTGCATGACAAAATATACAAATGTGGGCTGGTGTGCAAGGACTGGTGACAATAGGAAAGCAAGTTTCATTAGTTCTGCTACTAATGGAACAGTTTGTTTTAGCTTATAAACATTCTAGAAAAATTTAATGGCTACTAGAAACTTTGAAGATTACATTTGATCATTATAGCGTGAAATAGAGAAATTTGTGTCTGTTTTAATTGAAAAGCTTAATGCAACCTTTATGGCAGTTACCTCCTGATGTATCGACAAACGTCTGCAGAAAAGTTTTTACTGTGCCTATTTTACAAATGCCAGGAGATTCTATGAGAATTAGATGGTAAGTACAGAGACAAATTAATGGAGATTCAATTAAGATGTTCATAATTAACACTTGAGAGTGATCAATTTGTCCTTTTTACTTTTTCTAGTTGTATAAAACAAGGGAAAAATAGTGCAATCCTGGAGAAATCATTTTAGTACTTCTCAGGGGAATACCTCTGCACATAATATATACTTAGAGAGTTAGATTTGATAGTGTGTAGGTCAGCACCTCAAAACTCCACCTGCAGCACTCTAAAAAGTTTAATTCTTCTATTTCAGTTAGTCGAGTTTGTACTTATGTGAGGTAAAACAAATATAATGAAGCTGCAAGGCCTCAAGCAGCAGAAAGACAATCCTGCTCTCTGATGCATCTGATGTTGTATAAACCATGTGCAGGAACCACTTTGTCCCCTGCAGACTATCAGTTATAGGGTCAACACATGAGGGTCCAAAGATGAAAGCAGATTTGATACGGAAAATTATCCTTCAAGAATGTGGATATATAATTCATAGTTCAGTTCTTACTGTAAGTATTTCCAGACAAAAAGCTATTGGAGACAACATAATGACAAAGAGTTCTGTGGAACTACTCTCACTTGGCAACTCTGCCATAATTTAGACCAGAGAGTATGGTACAGAGAGTATGTTACGGTCCATCAAAAAACTGGAACCACATCTACCAGAAGAAAATATGTGTGAGGTGCTTCAAGGAGTACTACAACCACAGGAGCCTTTCATGCACCACAAAACATGTATTTCATCCTCTCCAGCAGCACCAGAAAAGCTCAATATTTATGCATTATGTGTAAGACTATACTGAATTTAAATGTGAAAAATAAAAAGTAAAGTTTGAAAATTATGGAATGGTTGGGGATGGAAGGGATCTTCAAAGATCATCTGGTCCAACCCCCTTGCAATGAGCAGGGGCATCTTCAGCTAAATCAGGTTGCTCAGAGCACTGTCCAACTTGATCTTAAAATTTTTCACAGATTGTTTATCCACCACCTCTCTGGGCAACCTGTTCCAGTGTTTCACCACCTTCATTTTAAAAAAAGTTTTAATTTCTGTTCAATATAAACCTACCTTCTTTCAACTTAAAACTGTTGCCTCTTGTCCTGTCGCTACAGGTCTTGGCAAAAAATCTCCCTCCACATTTTTTATAGGCTCCCTTTAAGTATTGAAAGGCCACAATAAGGTCTCCCCAGAAACTTCTCTTGTCCAGGCTGAACAGCTCCAACTCTCTCAGCCTGTCTTCATAGGAGAAGTGCTTCAGCCCTCTGATCACCTTCATGGCCTTCCTTTGGACCCACTCCAGCAGGTCCATATCCTTCGTATGTTGAGGACCCCAGAGCTGGACACAGTACTACAGATGGGGTCTCATGAGAGCTGATTAGAGGGGAAGAATTGCCTCCCTCAACCTGCTGGCCAAAATGCTTTTGTTGCAGTCCAGGATAGCATTGGCTTTCTGGGTTGGAAGCACACATTACCGGCTTGTGTCCAGCTTTTCATCTGCCAGTAACCCTTAGTCCTTCTCCCCAGGGCTGCTCCCAATCCCTTCATCCCTCAGCCTGTGTTTGTTCTTGGGATTGCCCCATCCCAGATGCATGACCTTGCAATGGTAACCTATATATATCTACATTGTCACAACTGTGTGTCTGAGCACCATCACACAGGCTCTGTACAACTCACTGGGACATAATGTGGGTCAGACAATTCCCTCAACATTTGCATGGGAGAATTTATATTCCTTTCTCCTCAGACTAGAGGTATGATCAGAAGCGGTTTATCAGGTTTCAATAAAAGCTCTTGCCTGGAGTTTAATGGCTCGAGTTGTTCACCTTCTGGCTTTATTTAGATCAAAAGTACTTGAAAGAAATAACGCAGGAAGCAAACCTCTCTTCACTATGAAATATGTGTTTGCACCATCCAGTGGATAATTGGTAGCTACATTACTGAAATATGTGAGCTCTTTGCTCCACTGGGAACACTTTGAATACTCTGTCAGAACAGATGTGGTGCATTCAAGTTACTAGTTAAGGTCAAAACCAATATAGCAGAAAAAAGCCCACTTCATTATCTGATAGCTTTTCTACAGCTTATATAAACAAGTTGAGGGAGGTGATAGCTGAATGGGCCCTTAGGTTGGTGATTTGCTAGATAGATAAGTAGCTGTTGGCTGGTACATACTCAAAACTTCATTTAAACTGGCAACTTGAGACTAGGAAATACAATTTACATCCTTACTGTATAGCATGAAAAAATGTCATGGCAGCCAGTATAAAATAGGATGGAAGAGGAAAAGCAAATGCTGAGCAAAGAGCTTGAATAATAAATATTAAAACGAAACCACGACTCAAAGAGTCCACGTATGTGAGAGAAAAACTCCATCTTACAGTTCATAGAAAATAACATTCCTATAATTTTCTACAGAGGATCCAGAACTCTAACATTTCCATATGATGCTCAGTTTTGTAAATACTGGATACTACTGATGACCACTGATTTATGTGACAGTGGGACAATAAGTTTTCTATCACATTTAAGGGTTTCACTATGGAACCGTACTATAAGTTTATGGTTTTTGTTTTTTAAGTCAGTTTTATGAAATTAAATTAATAGCAAACAAACTAGTTCTGTGATTTCTACCTTATTCAGATAGTATGAAGCAAAGCAGTGTGACATGAATCAGTGTGGAATTCTGTGCATGAGAAAGAGGGAGGCAGAGAGAGAAGAGCTGGAGGAAGAAAAGTCAAAATGATGACTTAGAAGAAAAATTGCCTAGAAAAATAAGC
Organism: Lepidothrix coronata; assembly: GCF_001604755.1. NCBI lineage: Eukaryota > Metazoa > Chordata > Aves > Passeriformes > Pipridae > Lepidothrix > Lepidothrix coronata. The sequence continues at coordinate 6,833,567 of NW_016690185.1, read as the reverse complement.
AAGGTGCTCAGGGTAAAGAATCTGAAGAAAAAAACCCAAACAACACAATCTCAAATATATCACATTGAGGAATAGGTCTCAGAGATGGAAACTGATGAAGAAAGACAAAAAAATTAATAAGAACATTGGAAGCTGTATGCTTCTACAGTGTTAATATGAAACATACAGATGCGTACATGGCACCCACATCTATGTTGATATACAAGAGATGTTCTTCCTCAAAGTGCACACTACTGTGATATATAAGCTATTGTTATGCCTGAATTCAGATGACCACATTGATTCTGAGCCTGTTATTTAGGTGTCCAGTAAAGGTTACCAGAGTGCCAGTAAACACATCATGCTCTACCAAGATGTTATGCATTTTTAAAATCCATGGAGATGCTGGTTTGGTAACACTTTAGTACTGCATGGAGTAGTTTCAGCAAAGTTATTTCNCTCTTAACGTGCAAAGTTCAGTACCTGGAGTTGGTAAAAGGGGTTAAAAGGAAATGAAAAAGCTAGACTGATGCAGTTTGGTATATGTCCAAAATAACTCATCAGCAAGAATGTCATTATTGTAAGATAGGATCTCTTTGAGTCTGATTATTTTAGTAGCCAATATGAGTTCTACTAGCTATGTTCTTTTCCTGTTTGCTTTAAGTAGGTTATCCCTGTTCTCCTTGGTATTTTCACACGTGGGAAACACACATGTATATATTTTGTGAATCATGAAGGACAGGCTAACCTTTTTCCAGAGACACATTCACATTATAATTGAACCACATAATGCTCCTGAGGTTCTTATAGATAGAAGACACTGAATTTACCTCTGGAACCAGTTATTTTCTCTTCTAAATCCTGGGTCAGAATGAGATCATCAGAGTTCATATACTTGAAAAGAAAAAAAAAAAAATCTCTAGAAGCATCCTGAAAATTTAAAAGTCTTACCACCAACTAATTCTGGGTAAGTTATTGTAGTTTTAAATTTGTATTCAGTATTTACTTATGTTCCACTTTTGTTCAGACTTTTTCACTACTTTAGTTATAAGAAATAATTCTAAAATAACTCCTATCTTATACCTGTTAAAATAAGACATCAGATGAACAACTGCTCAGGATAAAAATACGTATTATTTCACAGCCACTTCTTGTCTTCCTATCTGAAGGCATGGTGACCAGGATTGCAAAGAAAATTCTCTTTAATGACACAATATTTAGACTTGATCTTTATAATTTCAAACATCACTGCTCTTGAAGTAACTGTCTTTGACAAGCTTTCCTCACATCATAATATTTCTTCTTACCTCAGTATCTGGGGATTCTCCTGCACATATTTCAAAACTTAAAATTTTTATATGGAGTTAATTTTTTCATCCACACGATGAAAATGAAATAATATTATCAAGGCTCAAGATTATTATTAGAACTGGGAAATGCTTTGAATTGTTTTGATAGAAAATTAAATTTATGAAATTTAACTTGCAGTCAAATTTGCTGTGAAACCATTTACTATTTTATAATTACAATAAGACACTTAAAATGAAAAGTGAATTGAAAATTGAAAGCAGACACTTTTTCTCTTATAGCATTTTCAGACTATCTTGGTCTTATATACCAAAAACAGCCTCCCTTCTCCTGCACTAAAATTTTAAAAACAAAATTTTTTTCAGAAGTTTATTGAGATAAATTGGGGTCATTTCCCATCAGAAACGTGTTGAAGACTTAATGTTATTTTAAATTATCATGCATTTTTTTATGTAAGCTTTTTTGGCTTTTTGTGCATTTTTGGGTAGCTTTTCCAGTACATTCACAATTTACATCAATTCAGATTTTTTGTTCTGAAGTCAGATATTCAAGATTCAACATAGAATAGCAGTGACTCACAGTATGTAAAATCCAGACAAGCCCTTTTCCAGAGTTTTGATTCTGAGAATAGAATTGTGTATCTCCATTTAGTGATTTCTTTACTGGTTTTAATAACCTTTAAGGTCTTATAAGCAATCAAGAAGCCCCTGCCAAGGTCAGTCTGTCTGCTAGGTAACATTCAAACACTTGGTGAAAGAACCTTTTCTCAAAGAGCCTGAAACCTAGGAAATTCTAGTTCTAGTTGGTTAGACTTAACTTGTCTTTCACTTTTCACTTGATTCTTGAATAATGTATGCCTCCAAGGTTTCTGCCAGGGCATCATATAGGAAGCCAAATTCAGAGTTAAATGTCTAACATAGAGAGATCTCATAGGAGTTAGAGATTTAAGCAAGGCAGATGATCAGAGTCTTTCTTGTCAGTAAGATACAAGCTAGATAGCAGTTCAGATCACATGTGGGTCAAACTACCCTCTCAAAGTGCCTAACATTTCAGTCTTGAAAGGAGTGGCCTGATGTAAATAATGATCATGAGTTATGAATCTTAGTTAAATGTCCAAAAAGTTTGGGACAAGCATTCAAAAGTTCAATATGGTACATCCTCTGCTCATCCAAGCAACTGGAACAGCCCTCATGCTGTACATAAGCCGTTTGAGAGTCACAAACTAGGCATCCTGATCTGTGAGGGACATCTAAGAGGCATACCCTGGGAATAACTCCAAGAGCTTATCCTGAGGAATAACTCCAGCATTACCCCAATATTGTTTGCATAAAAAACCACAGAAGCATGTGGAGAGGGGAGAGCTACCCTAGAAGCACAGGTATAAATGAAAAATATCTTATGCAAGTGCCCTAACAAACACACTGGTCAGGCATCCAGCGGTTGCTCCTTCTTTCATTTCCAGTATCCTTTACGTTTTTTGCATAGTAATCAAGTGCTGGTAAATATAATCTGTAACTTACCCAAATGCTCTGACAACCAGGTTGTAATACTTATGCTGAACTTTTTTATCAATCAAGTCCACATAATCGCACAAAAGTTCCTCTTTGAATCTGGGCTAACTGCATTATAGGACACCAGATGATCATATACAACACTTTTTCCTTCCAAATCCAGAAGATATACAACACAGAAAAAGAAGTTACATTGTTTTAAATATGAGTATATAGATGGTAGTTTACAGGTCTATGCATCTGCTTTCAGGCTCAAGCCATTATTTATAAACCTAGCATTAGTTAAACTAATACCAATACTTATGAGACAACAAAATAACGCATTCTTCCACATGAAATTATGTCTGAAGGCCAATTTTCCGCATGTTATTCTTTTCTCTCTGACCAAAAGCTACATTTGAGTCATTAAGATGAAGAATTTTCCCTTTCAAATCAATGAAAGTTTCAATTCTGATTTCAGTTTGCAAATGGTGACAGTTTGTGAAATACAGGTTCCTGTACACTTGTCTGACTCAGATTTATCAGCAAGGTCAGACATGGCAGTGCAGGAAGCATTGTAATTAGAAAGGTGATTGTTCTGCCAGCTAGGTGTAAATTGTCCCAGCAGTGCACAGTGAAGCCTTTATTTTATGTGTAAATTAATTGCAGTAGCTATCAAACTACAGCTGGTAAGGCAGCCAGCTGAGCATAAATGGAAATTCCAGACTGCCAGTGTTCCTGCTGGAAAAACAAAGTCTTAACAACACGAACCTTCAGCTGTTTGAGGTGACAAGCTGGAAAGGGAAATGCCAGCTCAAGAACTTGACTGCTTACTTATGCAAAGTTGACAGAAGAGTAGTGAGGGAAGAATGATGCTCTACTGTTTAGCAGAAGGCTTAGGAAAATCTAAGACATCTTGACCACTGCAAAAATGGCTACGTTTGGATGAGACTTATATTAGGAGATACAGTAATATATGGTTTTATTTCTTTCTTTACTTATGCTAAAGTTAAAACTTGTACTAGAACATCCTTCACAACATTCTGCAAAGACTAATCTGATTATATGAATGCTCATTTGCCATGTGTAACTGTGTGAAAGTGTGCTGTTCTCACTTTTTTTAAAAAAATGAATGTGATCTGCAGAACTATGGCTAAAAGGCAACTTAAAAAGCAGTTAATGGAAAAGACATTTCAGGGTTTATATTTGTTGGGGTGGTCTAGAATTCAAAACTTTACGAGTAAAAATAAGTAAAATAATGCTACAGGAGGAAACCGGGTATAAATCTGCCATCCCTCAGGAGTATACCTGCCCTCGCGCAGGCTGCCCAGGACTGCAGCCCCTCAGAGACGTATAGCACAGAGTACCTCCTTCCAAGAGCATGTCTCACAGAATCACAGAACATGCTGAGTTGGAAGGGACCAACAAGGATCATTGAGTCTGACTAAACTTTCGATACTCCAGCTATATTTCCTTTGGTTTGCTTCACTGTGTGTCACCTACTGCGGTGGCTACTGCCCTTTGGTGTGTTTGAGGAAGGCACCATGTTCCAGCATGCTCCACTGCTGTCCTTTGGCAGATCTGCAGCTGCCCCAAACTGTTCCATCTCTGCCTGGTATTGGAGACCATCCTGGCCAATGGTGTCTAAAAAATACTGGACAGGGTGGACTATAAGCTGTACAAAAAGAAACAGATGAGCCAGAGATGAAAAGAAACAGCAGAAATGACTGACGAGGAAACGTAACTGCAGCACGGCTTTTAACAGTTGCTGCCTGAAGCTGAAGAGAGATGATATGTTGTGCCTAGACAAGTTCAAAAGGGCTGCAAAATAAGCTGACACTATCCTGAAAAAGTTTGCTTTTATGGTCTGTGAAAATACTAGCAGTTTCCTCTCATAAAGCCCATAAAATGTAATTCTACTACAGTATCAAAAACATTTTTAAATCATATGGGCTTATTGAGTTTCAAAATTGAGTGTTTTTACTACAGTCATTGACTCAGTGTTCAGATAGAAAGCAAAAAAACCAATTATAGTAATGATGAATAATGATAAAAAAAACCAGCCTCAGAAAAAAAATAAAATCTGATTTTCAGTATCTTAAGTTTGAATTTATTTCTACACAGTAACACAAACATTGGACCTACTTCTTTTTTGTATTTTAATAAGTTTCTCATTCCAGCAAAGTTGACATGGGGAGCTGTAAACCTCTAAACCTGTGCGTAGACTGCAGTCGCTTATGGATTCAAAGCTTAAACTGAGGTCTCAAATACAGAGCAGAAACCTATGACTTCATCCATGTCCTGTGAAAGTGTGCTTCTGAAGAAGGGGGCTCTTCCAGGTTAAATACACACTGATGAGAACATCTGTGTTGGACACTTACCTCCCTTTCCCTTTTCTTCTTTTAAAGCCTGAAAATTCATTCATATAGGCTCTGGTAGTAGAGTAAGCTTGTTTGGAAAAGCATTTTCTAGGCTACTCTGATCATCCAAAGTATGAATAACAAATTGAGAATAACCTTTCCTGGAATAAAGCTTCCATCAATCAAAACAAGGATGAAATACACCCACTCATTTACAAACAAGAGCATATAATCTATAATTTTTCCTTCTTTGCATCTGCTCACTTGTCCATCTGTGATCAGACAGGGAGGAATGTGGTTGAGATCAGGAATTAAGAGTATGGATTTCATACTGTTGAAAATTCTCAATGGGCTTGCCCACTTCTAAAAAATTGCATTAGTTAAGAATACTAATGCTCAATATGTCTGACTCAAGACTGTGCTTGTTTGTGCCAGCTATCCATATATCAAGCCCATTGATCACTAGTTTAAGTGTTCAGAATCATGTTTAAACATGCTGACAAAGCCTGGCTCTAATCACGCAAGCAATGACAACACAAACAGCCTCTAGAACTTCTACTAGGACCATATTTTCAGGATATAATCTCTATCCTCAGAAAACAATTGTGCCCTTTAAAAATACCAGACCTGGAAAATAAGTAATATGATCTCTTCAAATAATTTATGAAAGAAAGAAAAAGAAAAAAAAAAAAAGTAGCCAACGGCAGGAAAGAGTGGTAAAGGATCAGAGGCCTTGGAGCCTGAGAAAGAAGACCTGTAGATTCAAACTGCTGGTATTCACAAATGTAGCTATTCAAGGCTTTATGTCTTGTGTCACTTTAGACAGATGACCAGAAGGAATTTTATATGCTTGAAATATATATGTTTTCAAAATATCTGCCCTTAACACTGAATTTGCATTTTGACCATAGAGAAAGAGCATATTCTTTAGGAAAGCTTAATGAAAAACAAAAAAAATGCACAAACAAACAAAAACTAAGTAAAATAAACATGCTTAACTATTCTTAAATAACTACTCATGTTCTGATTCTCCCTATTTCAATGTTATTCAAAGAATAACTGACCAGTAGTCAGACAAAATCAGTTCTTGATGTGCATTTTAATAAATATTAAAGTCATTGGAAGCTGCAGGACGGATTTCACTGCCAAAAAAACCCCATGGAAGTTGGCATTGTCTCCAAAATTAAGAGTACCTAAGCTATGTTGAAGTGGTATAGACCTCCTTATTAACTATATTAGTTTGACAATTTGCTTGTATGTGTACATAAAAATAAAGCATTCCACGTAGAATCATATAGTAAAGGATTTATCTCTTCATATACATTTATAAGTATATTTTGTATGTATATATGTATGTGTTATATATATATAAACTTACTTTTAAAAGGCAGCAGCTGCAATTCCTAAGTATGCCTCCCAAGATGTTATTTAACAATGAGATGACCACCTTCTCTACAGCATATCCTGTTTAACACTAAGTATTTGAAGGCATATCTTCTATGAACATATTTTATTCTGCCATGTCTAGTCAGACAACTGAATGATTAAATATATACTTGTCCCTGAACACCTTAAAAGATCATAAAACAGCTCCACTATGTATTATCATCCAGTATCCCTGAGGCAAGAAAAATGAGAAGAACGAATACTCATTGTATATCCTATGTGTTGAAAAATGGGCTGCCACATTAAGAAAGACCTCTTTTTGTTTCCAGTAGAGACACAAATTTCCAAGACAAACTATGAAAGATTTAATTTGCCTGCTTTTCATCAATAAAATAAAGTATATTTTTATTTATAATGATTTCTGAAAGTTAGTTCTAGATTAGATTAAAAAAACCTCAGGTCATTACCAAAAAAATAATAAAAAAAAAGCAAACCCTTCCCCTCCCCTCAAAAGCTCAGAGGAATATAAATTTAGATTTCAGATTAAGGGTATGAAGCTTAATTAAGGACTCTGGGGACAAGCCACCTTCTAACAGCTGCCCTGGGGAAAGTGTGACAGAGTACTGAAGAGGGACCAATCTCCATATGTATGAAGCAAGTAGATTTTTAAGCTCCCTACTTCCTTCTTGATAAAGCTCAAGCATTCTTGCATTAACTACCAAGCAAAAATATCCACTCTTTTCTGCTTATCCCGACCTCATTAGCATCCTGTCGATTGTTTAAGAGAAGATTCTTTTTCATTGTAAATTCTCTTTCAAACCCTACTGCCCCCCAGCCCCACTTCTCTGAGGGCCTTTAATTGTGCAGACTACAGACATTTGACAAGCATGACAACTGCTTTGATTTAATGCCACAAGATTATTTATGTGCTGCCTTAATTTTAAAGAGCAAACCTGATTAAAACCAAAACCTTGAGTTCCAGGATTCTATAAATAAGCTGCAGAATCATCAGTGCAAAAGGAACATTTCCAGCAAAGGGTTGTTTTACTAAGACATTTCAAAGAAAACTGGCAATAAATCATTGCCTATATCAATTAAAAATATGCGCACACATTCTCCTGTCATAAAGTAAGATCTTCTAAAAGTCTGGAGAACTGAAAAGCACCTGTTCAAAATAGTAAAGAGAAAGGAAATAATTTTAGGTAAAAGAAACATTCTGTCTGCTCTACACCTATGCCTAATTTACACTGCACTGATTATGCAGGTAAGGCGATTAAATTTCAAATGGAAATCACAGTATTTTACCATTGTTTTGACTGTAATTATATGCCTATCAACACAACCTAGAAAAAGGGAAATTCTTGGAGTAATTTAAAAGACGTTGTTATATTACAGCAATGAGCATAAAAAAAATTAATTCAAGGAGTTGGGAAAAGAAGGTTTCATTCAGTGTGAATGACTGCAGTATTTTTTAATTTCACTAATGCTGTTTTAAAGTGCACAAGCGCTTGACCTGAAGCCTGTGATCATGAAATCCTTCATCTTTCTTACTGAGTTTGAACACAAAATAGTAATTATTAATTTTTTTCTTAAGTAGTCAGCTATGAACATCTGAAGAAGAGGCAGTGTAGAGGTGAGTTATACAAGTACTTTTAGGTTCCAAAATATTTTACGAGCACATGCAAATTATTACAGTACCACAGATACATAGACATATCTTAGAGGAAGAAAAGTAACTAGTTAATACCACACAGCACCTGAGTATATTTGCTTAGGTCATGAAAAACTGTTGAATTAAAATAACAAAACAGGAAACTATGAAGTGATAGAAAATAGTTTTTACTGAAAACTGCTCGAGACTACTAGCAAAACCTGAACAGCAGCCTCATTAGGATGGGTCATAAGAAGCTGGTTTCTCCAGGCATGAAGGAGCAGAGCAGCCCAAACCTGGGAGGGAGGGAACCCTGATCAACCAATCGGGGATCTGAGTCCCTATGCTGCCCTCCCACCAAGGACATCCCAGGAGGGTTTCAGCCCCACGGACTGGCAGTGACACCAACCTCTGAGTCAGGAGGAGACCCTGTCCTGAGATCACCTACCGACTAAAGAGTCACTGCTGGGGATGTGTATATATTTCCCAATAATGAACATTTATCCTCATCAACCTGGGAGAGGAATAGGATGAGGCCATCAGTGCTGTTTGTGTGAGTCCTGAGAGTCTCTGTCTGTATTGATCTGTGTGGCTGGTTATATGTATGTGTAAATACATGTGTGTTTTTGTGTGTGTGTACATCTACTGGAAATACATACTCAGTCTTGCTACTGGCTGGACCTGGGACATGGAGCTGAGGCAGCATTGGATCTATTGGACTGCTGGATAGAGGAAGCCCTCCAAGGCCAAAACCCAAACCAAAACTGAGGAGTATTCAGCACATGCCCTAAGATGTATTTATAGAACTGTCCAAATTATTTTTGGCCAAGTGAAAAGTAAACTGTACTCTTCAATGTGTGGCTACACACAAACATCTTCTTTTTTCTTATTCTTAATGCTGTTTCTAATCTCTGCTTCTATTCCCATACACTCCACTTGCCTAAAAGGTGAGAAAATTAAAATGTGATGAGATCTAAAATTCAAATTTTCTAAAAATGGAGATAAACTCTCCCCCTGAGTCAGTCTGTAGCAGGGCACAATTTTATTTCTGTAAATGCACACACACACAAAATATGTATACACATACACACACTCCTATTTAGATATGCATATGTACAAATACACATATATGTTCCTGTATTTAAAGAAATTAAGTAAGAAAGAAGAGGTAATGCCCTCAGTTTGGTAACTGACTGCATGTCCTCACCACAGACACGGATTTTTTGGGTTTTGGATCAGTGGCAGTTTGTTATAGGAAAGCAAGCCCACCACTGAGAACAAAACAAAGAAAATTAGCATAAACTATATTCTATTTTCCGTTGCTTAGTACAATTCTATTTTTTAGCCTGAAAAGGGTTTCAACATGTCAGGCCAGATCACCTCCCAGCATGATGTGACCTTCCTTCAGGCTGGTTGCTCAAGTGAAGCCACAAAGTTTCTAGGGCACTTCATTTTAACTGTGGTAGTTTGAGGCTATTTTATACGCATGTTAGCAACTTTCTCTGATATGGGTTGCATAAGCATTTTCCATCATGTTGCTCTCTTGAGTTTACTACAAGTCAAAGTTGCATGTAAGGACAACCAAATACGCTCATCTGTGAATCACAGCAAAGCAGCAAAACAGAACAAAGCAAATGTAAAGGACTTGTATGTGAGCTCCCAGGTATTATTTCAGTGAAATAAAGTCCTTGTTTTGCTTTTCTCCCCCAGCTACATATAGTTTGTACACCTTCACGTGTCTGTTCAAATTTCAGCTGCATGGAAATAGTTGAAGCATCATCTAGCGCTCAGCAGGGCTTGAATCAGTTACTGAAGTTAAGGTTGAATCTTGCTTGGGTTCCCATGAACTAGGGATGTAAGAGTCAGGACCAATGGCCATCCCTGTAAATCGTGGCCCATTACATCTAATGAAACAATGTGCACCTGGCCAGGTATATCTAGTTGCACGCCTACTCATCCATGCTCTGAGCCAGCCCAGTTCTAGCTCTTCAACTGGGGAAAGTTTCTTCTTGGAAACTTCATTGTCAATGGGACATCAACACAAACAAATCATGTAAATCCTTTCCACATATGCATTTTCTCAGCTACAAATGGAGTTTATCTTATTTTTTAATGTCTGTAATTTGTAAGAGGGGCAGCAACTTCTCAAAAACTGAGCACATCCATGTATTATCTTCTGCCTCTGAGGATGAAAGTTTTTCATACTGGCAGTCTAACCAGATGAAACAAACTGAGATTTAAAACAAGCAGTAAGTATATAGCTAATACTGTTGAAATGAATGACCACCATAATTTTTTAAGGCAGCCTTGTTTTCCACAATCAGAAGTAATTCAAATAAACTGAGCGCTATTTAAAAGGCGAACAAAGGAGTTATGTCTGAACTAGAGCACAGGGAAGAAATGAGGCATGTCATTCCCATCAAGTTATGCTCAGACTACAAAACAAGAAGAGTACTTGCTACATTTTTTTAAAAAAATGCTCCCAAATGCCTTTACTTGTATATGCTGTACAAACTTAACTATGTATTCATTTACTTTCTCTCTTGTCCTTGCATGAAAGACTCCAATTTACCTTAACCCTGTCTTTTACATAAGAACTGGTTGAATAATAGGAATCTGGAATTCCCTAAAAAGAGTCGTTCAATAATCATACAATATACTCACCTAACAGGTAAAAATCCCACCTGCAAGACAACTACTTTTTCTCATACACAGCTTGCACTTGTCTAAAAGATCTGCTATGGTTTTGTTCTAAAATCTTTTAATCTCCCTACTGCTCCTTTCCACAATACCTATAGATATACCACAACATATTCTTTATAGGTAGCTACTGAAATTATCAACATAGCAATTTTTTTACATTTACAAAGGAATTTTGTCTTCAGGTGGAGTCTCCAATTAAAATTAGCACTTAATTAGGATAACTTGATATGTCTGATCACTCCACTTTTTAATTCTAAAGTGTATCCCTTAAAATGCTCATGAGAAGTTTCTGAACTTTAATGTGAAATTTTTGAGTGATTTCTTAAAGAGTGACAGAAAAAATTATTCTGATTTATTTAAGAAAGATAAATCCATTCTGCATGAAGATTCAACAAGTTTATAAACTGCCACTACTCTTAGATAAGATCTGGTGAAAGTATCAGAAGAAAAGGGTTTTATGAGAGGCCCTAAAAATATCAGGAACTCAGCTTTCAATTCACAGCCACTGAGCTTGCCAACAAAGATGAGCAATCCTAGCTCTACAACTAAATTTCTCTATCAATAAGCAAATGATAATTCATTTCATAAATCTCCCAGAGAACAATGGTGAACAGTGCTAAATTAATATTGTTCAATAATTACAGATTTGTCACCAAGTTTTATTTTCATTCACAGAACAACTTAAATCCTCTCTTTCAGAGGCACACAGCCCTCAGAGCTTCAAAGTGACAGTGCAAGAAGCAAAGTCCAGCAGTCTTAGGCATTAACATAGGTCAGTATCCATTGTGAAAACAAGCCAGCAAGCACTGATGATGATTCTCCATAATAACAGAAAATATTTCCTTTCTCCAACCCCTTCTCAGTCACAAGAACTAGGTAATATTTTAAGATATTAGTGAATATTTTGTTGATATTTTAAATTTCCACTTAAAATTGTAAGAGTGAGAAGAATTTTTCAGAAGAGTGAAAAAACCCAACCCCCAAACTACTATATACTACTGAAAAAGAGGAGTAGGTAGGTGGCATAAACAGCTCTAGACAAACTCAGGCAGTGACTGATTAAAAAAAAAAAGGTATCTCCACAGGACTTGTGATGTGTTACCAGATGTTTTCTAAGCAGCCTCATGGTATAGTTCCAACAAAACTGACATGCTAAAACTTTTGGCCTTTGAATTAAACTGTTACAGAAATTTGCTTGCAGTAGAGTAGTAAAAGTGTGTCAGGAGAAAGACAACAGAAGGACAAGTTCAAGTAGTCCTGGAGGTATTAGGAAGAAAGAAGCTTCAGCTATTTGGACATGTTTGCTAGAAGAACGGTAGTTGCTTCCTAAAGATTGCAGTATTTGGCCTTGTAGAGAAAGATCCAAGTAATTTCCACCAGCAAAATCTTTCTGTTGGCAACACATGAGCAGAAAGAACCTGGACAGCTTTCCATGATCCAGGTCAAATATATAAGACTGGCAGCTAGAAACATATATAAAACCAAAAATGCAACCCACTGTATTTCTTACAGTTCTGAATCTGATCTGCCAATTCTTTAGAAGGAATAAATACGGCAGTTCATGGACCGTTTTTACTGCAACTTTTCAAAGCTAGAAATACACACAAAAAATTTGGCAGAAAAAAGTAAGTGCTGAATCCGCCATCTGAGTGACTGAATACTGCTCAGAAGCAGTGTTTCCCTTTATTTCAGACTAACTGCGAGACACATTTGAACACCTTCTTTTCAAACCACTACTCTAAAAGAGGCCAACGGATTTGGAAAGGAAGGGAAGACTTTTTGTTGTGCACTCACAGCAGAAGCAGATTTCCCTGTAACTTTTACAAGGAGAGGGGTCCTGTGACACGACCTTATTGAATAACCCAGGTGAGGTGCAGTTCCATTGGTCTCAGCAATATCACCACACCATTCATCTACATTTCTTTTGTTCAGTATACTGCCCTGTCTCACTACAGGGAATCACAGTTCAACAATGCAAGGAATTTCTTGTTATCTCCAGGAGGCAATGGCAAAAACTGGATGTTGAAGCTGGACAAAATGGAAAGGAAAGAAAAAATGTGATGATCTGGTAAAGCTGTGATCTAATTCAAATATGTATATCTGTTTCCCAGCAGACTTCTTATATGTTATTTTTTAGATTTTGGAAAAATAACAGACACCAGATTCCTATAGGAAAAAAACAAAACATGAAGAATAATCCAAGTCCCCAGACGAATGAAAGAACTGAAGTCTCTAAATAGATTTTTTTTTTTCACCTGCTTTGACAGGTATTCCTTTTCTCCATTTTCTATATTTGCATTTCTTAAATTGAGTTCCTTCCTTTTCCCAAGAAAACCACTGGAAAAGTAGGTAAGTCACCCAAAACCACAAACCAAGCTTGCCTTTGCACTCTGTCATTAACTATTCATAACTCTGCTCCCAAGGTGGCAGGAACTGTCTGTTCTTTTTCCATAATTTAGGATTATGCACAGTGTCTCCCAGTGAGAAAGAAGGATCATTTCAGCTCAAAACAGTATGGCTTTACATCTCTCTCTGTCTGCAAATAGGTTACTGCTTGCACTTTCAGTCAAAATTTTCAAATGTCTTAGGGAATATATCAAAATCATTTTATTATTTACTGATACTCACAAGCATCCTTCAGGAAACCTTAAAACACATAGCTGTGAGATAAGGCTAGTATGTTCCTTTCTGGGTTTTGAGGAAAGACATTCAGTATCCAGTAACAGGATAAACATGAAGACTTACTGAACATAATTATTTGGTGCTTGTTTAAAATGTGGTAATGAACAAATGGACATAGAATACAATACCATGATTCAGGTGGAAGGGACCTATGAAAATCACCTAGTATAACATAATTATAAAGTCTATGTAGTCTAAACATCATCTACCCCAAAAGGAACACTACAAATGTATTTCCTTTCCTACAAAACAGAAATTAAAACAGGCAAAAAGCACTGTCACTTAAAAAAATGTCTTGTTTCTGCCATTAACTGACTCCTAGCAAGCTGATAGCTGACTTATGTGAAAAACCAAACCATTTTCCTGCTTCTGTCCTGTAGCCTGCTCCTTGCTGTGGTTTTGGCTGGAATAGAGTTAAATTTCTTCATGGAAGCTGATATGTTTTGGATTTCTAATCAAAACACTCAATAATTTAGGGTGTTTTAGTAATTACTGAGCAGCGCTTACACACAGTGAAGGTTTTTTCTGCCTCTTAATCACCCTACCATCGACACAACACTTACATAGATTGTAATGTGCAGACTATATATGCATCCAGCTCTATCTATTCCATTTCAGATCATAGAATCATAGAGTTGTTTGGGTTGGGAAGGACCTTAAAGATCCTCCAGTTCCAATCTCAATCCCCTTGCCACAGACCAGGTTGCTCTAGGCCCCAGTCCAATGCGGTCTTGAACACTTCCAGGGATGGGGCACCCGCAACTTCTCTGATACAACTTATATGACTCCACAGGAAAAAAAAGTCATCAAACAAACCACCTAAACATTGATAGTGCAGGGTTTGCTGCTCCTCTCAAGTGTTACTGTACCAGCAGTCAGAACACTGGTGTGTGGAAGACATCGTGTTTTCTCTCTGCTCCTAGGGCAAGACTCAGATTTTTCTTAGTGAAATGCCGGGTTTCCAGAAACAGTGTTACCCAAGCTGCCAGCCGCAAGGACAAGAAGTTAAACAAGAGCATAAATGTCACTCTACAGGGAGCCTGTATGTTTTCCAAGCTAGAATTTTCTCTGAGAGGCTTTAGGAAGCAGACCCCCATCAAGGCCAAAGATTAAAATGTAATCACTTCCATACGTGCTTTGTGTATAATATTGCAGTAGTAGTCTGGCAAGAATTTACCTCTCAAATGAGATTTCTCAATTAGCAAAATAGCTTTTCCTGGCAAGCTAAGCTTCACTGCGTGCTTTCAGGAGCTTCTCTCTTAGCATGAGCAAAATGATACATTATCAAAGTAAATTCTTTATTCATTAACTCCAAACTGAATATTCTCTCATAATGCAGCTCTTCAGAGGACTATACAACAGAGGTTATGCAATGGAAACACAATGTTTCATAATTGTGTTCCACGAGCAGCCTACAAATAAGGCTGAGTTATTGCCAGAAAAGGGACAACAAGCACAGTCTGAGACACAGGAAATTCCATCTGAATATGAGAAAAAACTTTACCTTGAAGGTGACAGCACTGGAGCAGGCTGCCCAGAGAAGCTGTGGAGTCTGCTTCTCTGGAGATATTCAAAACCTGTCTGGACACAAACATGTGCAATGTACTCTGCGTGAACCTACTTTAGCAGGGGGTTTGATTAAATGGTCTCCAGAGGTCCCTTCTGAACCCAGTCATTCTTAGAGCACTGAAGCCCTTCATAGACCCCAACACTCATCTCCAGCCAAAATCAAGAAATGACATCTTTATGGGATGTGTTAATTTCACAAATAATGAGGTTTTCCCACAGTGAAAGTAAGTCTCCTGGACCTCCCTCACCTTTACCCCTAGTCTCCAAAAACTGGTACGCACAAATTTCCTCAGCTGCTCTAAAGGTCTCCCATAAAGATCAACCCATTATCTGGTAAGAATTTGCATCACTTTTTTATGAAAATGCTCTCTTTTCTCACCCTTCATTTCCATTTTCTTACTTGCTTCCTTCTGATGAAGCCTTCTCTATGCTCAGTGCCAGCCCATGCACATCCTCTGGATTCCCTCACGCATCTCTTTCTCCTCCCTTAATTCCTCACTGCATATTTTTTTGGAGTGTTCATCAGGAATATTTCAGCAGATTTCTTGTCTGTGTTACGTAGTGTGATGCATTAGTTGACTATTCCATTTTCTTTAGTTAATTGTTCACCATACATTTCTTTTCCTATATTTTCTAGTGAAATCTTTGCCTTCTCCACCCCTCCCTGCACATAACACAAGATAAGAATGGAGGCTAGAGAGACCATCGTATGAATTTCTTTTGTTACCATTTTTCATTTTACCAGGAAAAGTCTTACCACACCAGCAATATGACAAAACAATCTGATTTTACTCATTTATTCTTTAAAACTGGAAGTGATGTATCACAAAATAATGCAGGATGGAAATGTGTAAGTGGGTCCTCATAAACTCCTAGGGCAAAGCTGAATAAGCTTCAGTAAATGAAATAGAAAACACTAAAGCTGTTCTGCTGCTGGCCCCCGTGGATAACAGCAGTCCCCTTGTGCAAATCTGCTGGCTTGGTACAGAAGTTACTCTATGCAGCACAGGTTTCAATCCCACACCCTACTGCTTGTGCAGATGTTGTAGTTGTAGTTCTCAGATGAAGAACTCTCCTTCCTTATTTCCTCAGCCACTTGCTCATCTGGTTCGATGTCTGCCACTGTGTTTTCTTGCTTGATACAACTGTAATTTCCCCACTTAATTCAGAAAGTCTAACAGCTGCAATTTAGAAAGTCAGCCCACCTTAAGGAAGCATCTGAACTAAGCAGAACTGTGAGCAGGTGATCATTTCAGTCTTATCATCACCCTCAGTGCACTCATCTTCTCATCAGCTTACTCTAGCTGACAGGAGAAGGAGAAGCATTCCCATTTCCAAAATTTTATTATTGTAGAAAACCAAACCAAACCAAAAAACTCTTCCAGGAGAGTAAGAATTGTACTGATGGATTTGAAAGTAGCTGCATAATCAGCATGATCTCCTTTTGCAAAAAAAAAAAAAAGAATATGTCTTTCAAATATGAATAAAAATGCATTGGTGGAGGGAAGGTTGGAAAGGAATGGTTCTGTACTTCCAACTTTCACAAGTTTATAAGAAAAGGAATTATATAACCTCGAAGCTATGTTTGACCCAATTCTACTCTGCAATTCCGTCAGTTAAAACGCGCATGGTTTCTTAATTGGCATTCACATATTGCCACCACACTGACTGCAAGGCAAAAGGTCAGGGATATTTCTATAGACACTCAACTGTTGAGCTCAACTATTCTGATCCCAGGCGGTTCCCAAGGAACAGGAGATGTCAGTAACCTAATGGGGCCTGAATACCAGCATCCTGCTGTGTGTGTGCTGGACAGAGAGGAACAGTGTAAGAGTGGGCAGAGGAAAAGAAAAAGCATAACTCTGTGGGTCAAGGGCTGATTTTTTCTTATTTCAGTACCAGAATGAGCTCATCATCTGTCAACTTAGCAGAAAGATGTTCAGCATTTGCTGCTGTGAGATTGGCAAATGTGTTCTTTGTTTTAGAGCCAGTTTTCATTAGAGAAACAAGAATAAAATCAAAATATATCTCAAATTAATGACTGCTGCTGACATAAAATGGAGGCATTCATCTCTTGAAATAAAGCTTAACAGGGCCTTCCTTGATCTTTTTTTTTGTAGTAAGAGAAAGAGGAAACCAATGTAGTCCACAGACTAAGTGAATGGCAACTATACGTCACTGTATCTTTGTAAACATTAAATCCCAACATCTTAAACAGGCTTTCCTTGTATCTATTTTGTAGATGGGGCACTGGAACAAAAAAGTGAAGTTGCTTGACCATGGTAAGAAACCACTGATATCAGTAATGAAATACGGAATTCTCAGCATTCTGTCCATTTCTTTCCACCCTCCGAGTCACATACAGCCTGAGGAGAAGTAATCATGCTGCCAACAGCAGCCAAGCCATAGAAATCTTACGAGTTGCCACAGGAAAAGGGAGAGGATTTTCTTCACCATGCATTTTTAAGTCTGTTACATTATGCAGGTTGTCCAGATGGTTCGTCAGCAGCACTTTGCCTCATCTCCTTGGCAATTAGAAATCCTGAGAGCTGGGAAGTCTGACAGACCACGGATATTTCACAGGAATTAGTACAATTTATCTTAGGAAACTCACAGTTTTCTTCTGTATTCAAAGACCTCTCATGAAATCTCTGTTTTTCGAGGCTTGGTAATAAACAGAGGCAAGATTCAATACTTAAATTTGCATCATTGACAGAGGCAAAGCAAATTCCTCTGTTACATATTGTGTAGAGAGAAAGTGCTTGAATAGCAAGACTTGCATCCTAAACAGTGATGTTCATTTCCACCAGTTCTCTATGCCCACTCAGATGTTGTTACTGTGCCTGTTCAAGCACCAGCTCTGTTTCACCTTTTCCCAGAGCTCAAATAAAAGCAATCACCAAGAACATAGGTGATCCAAGAACAAGAGCATCTTGTGAGGTACCACCTTTCCTATGAAGTATACTAAAGGAAAGAAAGTAGATTTTTTGGAGTAGGATGAACTCAGTCCTACCTATCAAAACAACTCCACAGGGACCAAGCTACAATTCTTTTTTTTTCATTAAGCCAAGGAGAATGAAAATTACCTTCCAGCCTAAAGACCTGAATCCATTCTTAACAAGAAGATGTAGCCTTCTCCAAAGACTTAAACATGCAAGGTTGAGAATCCAGTTACTGTGCTCAATATCTGCCTATATATGAGCTAGAAAGGGCAAGTCCTAAGACAGACTCATCTAGATTGCTTCTTTTTGGACACATTAGGTGACATCCACCCCTCCTCCAACTACTCCACACATTTGGGGGTTTCTGCCATCCTATTTTTAGCTGTCCAACTTTGCAGGCATCAAACATAAATCTCAGCTATAGATTCTACTAGATAACAAGATGAATAAGGAAGAAGAATGACAGAGGTCAGCAGTAGACTCTGCTGATATTATCTTTGATAATTTTTGAAAACTTAAAAGTCAAAGATTAAATTCTTAATTAAGAGTAATAATTTAAAAAGCCTTTGAACAAAATTTGGACTTGAGCATTAGGATGTTGTCAATAAATATCAGTTTTAGTTCTTCATCAGCCTGGTTTAGTGCAGAAAAGAAAAGGAAGTAAAATCAAATAGTACTATGGTTCAGAATATGAAAAAATTAAATTGTTAGCTTGGCTTCAGGGAAGTCACTTAATTTCCTACCTTAGAAATATGGTTGATATTGTTCTGCTTACATTTTCTCCATTTAAAATGAATTTTACAAGAAAGGAACTGTTTTTCAGGCTTAGTATGGGTCATTCCTAGTTCAATGAAGTCTTCCAGATTGGAATTTCATCACTAGTATTTTAAGAGAAAGAATGATCTAGGGCTAGGAAAGACCTCAAGACAAAGGAAATATTTTCAAAACATATGCTGTATTCTGCCGCACAGTCTTAGGAAGATGCATGCTTTTAGAAGAAGTGCTGGACCTCAGTGACAAAAAGATTACACTGCTCATGAGGGTTGTTTATCAAATGATTTTATTTATGCCTTTATCCAGAAGTGGACTGGGATTAAAATAGCTGATGGGGCTTCAAAGAAACTGCAATAAAAATTCTGCAATAGCTTCTGGTTTTGTGGTCTTTGAAGGTGAGTCTCAAAAGGCCTCTGTCTGAACCACAAAAATATTTTGTTTATTGTCAAGCCTCTCATCTGCATCAAACTACTTCAGATTCTCTCCAAAGTGTACTGCAGCAGGATAAGTATTTTCTTCATCTTTCTCTCATTATTTTAATAATTACTGATAAGCTTCAAGACTATAGGTTTCCACATAAATGACTGAAGTTTTGCTATGTTTTGCCAGGAAATAGGCATAGGCAAGAGACCCTAGAAAGGAGCATCATCCTCAGATTGTGGTTGTGTATTTTATATTGGGTCTTAATTGTAATGTCATCATATTTGTGTAATTTCCAACAGCACGTTAAGCAGGCAACTAACATCAGTCACAAGTGATTCAATCTGTTGTCCTCCCCATCCCCACTCCGAGGACAACCAGGTGCACCTGCACAGTTTCAGCAGAACACATTCTTCTGTGTAAGGTAGATGAGACAAAGCACCTGTTCCGGCTGGGAGAGGGATATGGGAAGTTGGCTGCTGTTTATTCCTCTCCCAGCTTTATATACTGAGCATGATGCCATATGGTATGGAATATCCCTGTGTTCAGTTGGGGTCAGCTCTCCTGCCTGTGTCCCCTCCCATCTCCTTGTGCACCCCCAGCCTCCTCACTGGTGGCCAGGGAGAGCAAGAGGAATAAAAGACCTTGACTTTGTGTAAGCACTGCTCATCACTAATGAAAATATCCCTGAATCATCAACACCATTTCCAGCACAAATCCAGAACATAAAACACTACAAACTACTATGAAGGAATTTAACTCTATCCCAGACAAGCATAACCTGGCATTGCCTACTCTACCAGGACACACTCAGGATCAGTGTGGAACAGTACATCTCTGCCCCTCACATGCCTCAGATGTAATGACACCTCTATTTCCACATAAACTCCATTTAACAGACTCAGTATAGCTCAGTATGCTACAAAACATTAGATTTCTCTGTTGAGTGAAAAGATAAAACTGATTCTCATGGTTACCATGAATGACATATTTCTGTTACAAGTTAGGAAGCAAAAGTCAAGAAAAACGGTCTCTTCTAAACTTCTGAAAACAAGTGTTACTTTTTCTATTTTCACATGTTATCTATTCCCTTGCCTTCCTCCTATCATAAAATCTTAGCTAACAAATGCAAGGTTAGCCTTATTGAATGTTAACAATATGGAATTATCTACCAGGGATCCCATTGGTAAAGAACAGAATAGGAAACCTAGTTCACCTCTCAAAGATGTTCTGGAAATAAA
Organism: Lepidothrix coronata; assembly: GCF_001604755.1. NCBI lineage: Eukaryota > Metazoa > Chordata > Aves > Passeriformes > Pipridae > Lepidothrix > Lepidothrix coronata. Next base: position 6,813,062 of record NW_016690185.1, on the reverse strand, counting down.
TATTTTTTTTTTTCACTGTCTGTAAAGTAAGATTTGTGGAACGGTGAAACTAAACCACTTGACAGTATATCTTAAAATGTTCAAGACTCTTGCTGAAATAAGGGAGCTTATATTGCGAAGTTGAATGCAGAAACACTAATAAGAGTAAGAACAAAAACCTTAATTTTGTTCATTGTCTTCATAAGCCTTCAAAAAGCTTATGGTTACATAGTCAGACACAATATCTCTGTCACTTAAATAACAGAATTGTTTAGGTTGAAAGAGACCTCTGGAGACTGTCTGAGCAGTTCTAACCCCTGTTTAGAAAAACATCACTTAGAGTGCCATTGTACAATATTCAATCAGGATTTGAATACCTTCAGGGCTGGAGACTCCTTAACCTTTCTTGGCAATTTTTTCCAGTGTCTGATCACCCTGACCACTGTAAAAAAAAATAAAATTATTTTCATTTTATAAATTAATTTTCTTGTATTTCAGTTTAAGCCTATTGCCTCTTGTCTTGACTAGGTACTGCTTGAAGAATCTGTCTTTGTCTTCTTTACCACCCCCAGCAGGTATTTATCTGCATGGGTTAGATTACTCTGAACCTTCCCTTCTCCAGGCTAAACAATCCTACCTCTCTCAACCACTCCTCATGCATCAGATTATCTTCCTTTCACCAGCCTTTGCAGTCATGTGTCATTCCTAGCCAACCACTAATCAGTGCCATAATGTGTATCAGAGTTCATTTTTTAGATATCCATCATCTCAAAATATTAATAATGACTCTTGTTTTGATATATTTTTGAGAAGATTGATAACTCATTGCCAAATCGCCATCTTAAGAAGACTGTTCATGCACCAGTGTGCACAGTGGGGTTATATTATGTGATGTATAGTGTGCTTGTAAAAGAACATACATATCTTGCCTTCTTTTCCTTTTCCAGCCATGAAAACTCCAGCACATATTTTTGTACAGGTGCTTTCCTACAAGCAATTATATCAAGAACTTCCATCTCTAATAGCATGGTACAAAATAGAAAGAAAATCCCTGGAAGAGTAAAAAATAATTACATTGTTAGCTGAAAACAAGCTTCTCCATTGTGTGTATTCTTTTAGCTGGTCTGAAGACACTTGTGATCATGATGTACAGTTCAACTATTCCCTCTTTGCTACCAGTACCTTTGGGATAATTCTATTACCATCCATTCTTCGTTGACCCAGTATCTCTTGGCTGCAGTTTTGGTTCCATGATATCACATGTATCTTTCAGGGGAAAAAAACCCACACACTTCTATTGGTCTTTTCAGTTTTAGAAAACAATATTATAGCTATAGGAGCATCTCAAGTCCATAGAAATGTGATGTGTGGGGGATTGAGTGCTGCACTAGGATCAGTCTGGAATTCAATTAATAACACAAAAAAGATGTCTTTGTTCGTGACATAGACTGTACCTCATAGATAAAGCAAGGCTACATTATCATATGCATTATAGTCTGAAAAAATACCATAGTGAGTTACCAGGAGCAGAGACTAAAAACAAGACATCAGAAATTCCATTCTAGTGCAGGTGGCAGAATTATTTACTGTCAGTGGGTCATGTTAATCCTATGTTCCTTAAATTCATACTGAGGGAATATGTGTTTCTGGCTTTGACATTGCAAAGAAAATTACTCCAAAGGAAATACATTCTTATAAATGGCTACAGAGTGTAGGGATAAGTAGGCTTTTTTCCCACTTCTCAAAGGCATTGCAAATAGGTGATTATGGGACAATAATTTCACAAAACAAACTTATCTTTTACATATTTATCTTATTTCTTCCGTTATCTATTTTAAACTGTTGAATAATTTAACAAATAAATTAAAACCACAGTTAACCTCCTCCCCACTCCAAGAAAACCCCATTACCATTTCAGTCCTACAAATACTTGTTTATTTTCCCTCAACACTTATAGTTTGTCTCTGCACTCAATGCAGAATGAATTTCCTTTCTTTCAGCCTATTACTAAATTCCCCATATTTTACATGAGATGATATCAAAAATTCTGTGGCGAGTTTGCACTGCAAGAAAAAAAAAGAGTAGGGAATTTATGTAACCTTCAATTCTTTTACACAGATCTCTACATTTGTGTGGTAACACAAAACCAAGAAAAAGTGCTTTGCAAAGAGTGCCTAAGCCAGGGAAGCATACTTTATTACTAAGTACAAAATATATATCACAAGTATGAGCTTGCAGGATACCAACAGCTTGAAATCAGCCCTTCAGAATTTAGCTCACAAAGTAACTTTCCTCACAGCAAATCAGCCTTCAAGTTTACTTCGCAAAAATACAGAGAAGGATGGCTTTGTGGGTGATTCACTTCTATATTTGTGATATGGATGTTCTGCTAATTTATGTTGCCTGTGCGTAGGAAAGTTGAAGGTCAGACAGATAGAACAATTTTTCAGGGTATCCTTTACATTAAAGTGAATTTTGTGAAAAGTATCTATTCACAATTACCAGATGCACTAAAGTGAAAGTATTCAATTGTTCTTGATAATTGTAAAAGTCTACAGAATGAGTGTTGAACAACTTAATTGCACTGGAAAAGGCAAGGAAGATACCAGGGCAGTGATTTCACCTGTAGCTTCCTTCCAACCTAAATCAGAATTTAAGATGCATACTACTCCTTCCTCATGCTTCATGACTTGGGGAAATCCAACTAACTCAAAGCTAGGAATTATATTTTGACAAATCACTGTTTTCTTTTTATACTGTCAATGTAATCTGCATGTGGCTCCCTGAGGCATCAGAAGCTGCAAAATATAGTCCAGAGTTATAAAGCAGAGCTGAGCAATAAAGGCATAGTGAAAAGGGCAATAAAATTTGATTTCAACAGAAGAAGAAATAATAGCAGAAGATCAGTATCGTTCTTCCCTGCAGTTGACTAACAGGCGAAGAATTAGTTTGGAGGATATTAGTGGCAAAGATTGTATAAAAACCTTCTTATTGATATCTGAAATAAAATTGAAGAGTGAAAGGAATAGCAAATGACACCTACCTAATTAGTTTAAAGTACTGGACTTCTTCAGGTACAAATGGGTAATTTTTAATGTAGGTCAGCATCCAAACTGCAATGCTAGCAGGGAGAGAATAGAGTTTGATGAATTCTTGATTAGTTCACACTTAAAGCAGAATTACAGCAGAGACTAAAATAAATCTGCCCTCAGAGGTTACATTATTTTGGTGATACAAAATGTAATTGGTCCAAAACAATACTTTGTTTTAATTTTTTCATTTAAATATCTTCCTTTATCCATGTTTAACTTTAAAATGGAGGATGGTAGGGGTTTTTTGGTTTTATTTTTTTTGTTGTTGCTGTTGTTTGATAGGTTTTTTGTTCTCGCCTTTTTTTTTTAAGAAAAAAAAGCAAAACTTCGAAAAATTTGACACTTAGGGGTCTTTAGCAAAACAAAGTTAATATGCTTCATATTTCTGTGGAAAATTCTTCTGGTCAACAGCTCTTCCTAAGATATATATAAACTGTAAACCTTTTGAGTCCTCACTTACTATTAATAAAAAGACAATTATATAGCTATGTATTTAAGACCTTATAAAAAAAATTTATATCTCAGATTTGGATCCTCCCTCTGAAAAGCAACTTTCCAATTGGAGGGTGGTGCCCACAGGAGATGCTAATAAGTCCATTAATATTTCATATTTTAATAAGGTATCTGTAGAGAACCATAAAACTCCTAAAAATTTGTGAAGCATAAAGAGTGGTGAAATAGTAAATAATTATAATGAAAGGTCAGTCAATATGAAATGTGGTATCATGGTACTTCACAGGTCAGGAGAGAGCCCAGACCTATACACTCTCTCATTAGGCTTCTGTAATTAAAGCTTGGCACATGCTAATGCAACTAAGTTACATAAGTGTAACCCCAGCCAGAAGCAGCAGTAGCTTCCAAATGTTGTATTTATACACAACCTTTGTTTTAAATAGCTCCAGTCTGTTAAAACAGCATTTTATTGCTGACAAAATAGAAGCAACCCTTGAAAAATAATACCACAGCTGTATAATCGAAGTACTGCTGTGGAGTGGAGGGGGTTGCACAAAGATTTAAACCATGAATCATGACAGAAGCCCCAGTCCACTGTTATGGTCAAGGGGCTCAAGAAATTTTGGGGTGTGCAAACAGAGAAAAAGACAGCAAATAGGAGTAGGGAGGCAATTGTACTGTCATCTGCAGTCTTGGTTGTCACAGAATTTAAGTTTTGGATCAATAGTGTTTGCTGCTGAACACTATCTGAGTCAGATCTGTTTGGTTGCTGACATTGCCTTGAGGAAAGGCATGGCAATTGAAATAATACCAACAGCTAAAAAATTTGACAGCGGAAAAACACATTACTTATCAGGAAAAGAAGCTACCAACATAAGTAATGGTTATTATTAAAATGAAAATTATCTTGCATGAATCACATTAGGGAATGTGTGTTGTTAAACTAACAAACATGCCGATGCTCACAAACATTGCAATCCACCTGCAGGCAAAAATGCCAGCATTTTTTCCCTTTAAAATCTAATTTCAGATTTATTTCAAGTTTTATTTTGTAAAAGAAAGTTTACAGATGTACTTTGCCAATAACTTCATTAAAGCACGCCCAAACAGAATAATTAACAGCCTCTCTGGTCTCCCTCAATGTTATTAGCAATCATCATTGATAAAAGATCTGTTCACATCAAAGAGACAACAGACTTTTCCCTGGAGAGAATTCCATTAATACCCAGCAACTGTTGATGGGGTAAACATTGTGAGGAATGATGTAAATGCACATCTACTCTGGAAAAATTTCTATATTGTTAAAAAATGCTTTTATAATAATAAATATTCAGTAAAACACACACACAAAATTGTTGTGCTTTCCCCATTTTCTTCAAATAAACAAGAGAAAATTTTCAAGCAAGCAGTAAACCATGTCCACTACAAACTAGTCTTATCCTTGTGCCTCTTCTATCTACAAAGAAAAACAGAGAAAAATAGTTATAATTTACATGTCTGCTGTAAGGAGAATAGAAAATAAATTTGCATAGCAAAGCAAGTTAGACAGCTGTCTGTAGCTCACAATCTGGTTCCCACAAATTTTTAATTAAAAAGTAAAGTTAAATACTACTGCAAACTAGTAAGAATTAAAATATCTGGCATTAAATAAATCATATTATATTGATAGAAGGAATATTTTCCTCAGAAGATTTTCAAGTCTACCTGATTATAGGAAACTCAATGATATTTTAGCCACTTAACACTCCTATTACTAGGCATCCATTGGAAGGAGAAGATGGGGTTTACTTATTAGAGAACTCTGTCCACAGATGACCTTTAAGCAATAAAAAGGAGTTTTTCTTCTCAAAACAAACACAAAAAAGTATAAACTTTGTGAAGGTAACCTTGAGAACATAAAGCCATTCAAGCTTCTTCTCAAAAAGAGAGAGCAGCTGTTTTAGTGCACATCAGTTTTCAAAGGCATTTCTGCATTTATGTCAAATAAATCAGGTGAACAACATCCTTATACACATCAATTTATTTTTCAAACCTGACCATAAAATTTTGGAGTTTTGTCACCAGCGTTTTCTGAGGAGGGCAGAAGTGCTAATGAGCCGTGATGGCTGTGCAACATATACTCCTGTAGTTACTGAAGCCATGTCACAGGCTGTACAGGGAATTCATTCTACATTCTCTCACAAGGGATTAATGTCATCAACCTCCGTGCTGCCCCTGTACCTGTCTCTTCTGTTTCTGGGGAACGGAGAAAGCCAAGCTACTGCAATGGCAGGCAAACAGAAGACTGGTTAATCTTCCCTGCTAACAGGATTTGGTAAACTGAGGTGATATCAAGACAGGGTTAACAAGAGTTTTAGTCTGTTAAACTAACCCTTTCATCCCAAGCGCTTAGAGAATTCCTGTCAGGCTCAGCTTCTCCAGTCTCGAAGAAATCCTCTCCTCCACCTACCCTTTGTCTGTGCTCAAGGGACTGGTCACACATCAAGTCCTATGTTGCCGACTCCACAAGGACTGTGTGGTACAGGCGTTCTTGAGGAAGGAGAAAGACTGAGCTTTCAGAAATTACTGTGAAATCACAGAGCCAACAGATTTACGTTGAGGACTGAAAATAAGATTTTTAATTGGTGTATAAAAATTAGAGAAAGGAGTAATTTGAGGAGAAAAAAAGATAATTTTCTTTGTCTACTTTATTCAGGGAACAGCGATGTGAATCAGTGATGGTGCTAAACAACTGCAAACCCCAGTATTTTATCCTGTTTTTGCTATAGCAATACAAAGGACATGCCACTGACTCAAGAGATAATAGCACCATTAAAATAGCATAGTAAGTGCTGTTATAAAAAACTCTAAGTGCAAGGCCACGTCAGTCCCTCAGAGAATACCTTCTTCATGTAGGTTTCCAGGCTTTAGGAGAGTTTTAAGTGTTTAAGACAAATCTACTTCCAACTCAATCTCTGTAATTATTCCTGGCATACTCTGATATTAGCTGTGATGTGTTTGTATCTGAAAACTTGCAGCCCACCTTCTTTACTTACTGAATCTTGTGCTGAATGTGTAATGATCCTAAATATCTTATACCACAGTTTCTGTTGGAACAGGTGAATGTCACAAATGTGATGGCCTAACAGCAGGACTGGGCAGAAGGAGAGTAAATAATGGAAGTTGCCTTTACACAGTAGTTGAATAAAAGCAGAGGAATGCAAAGTGACTGAGTATTGTGTACTTTGCTTTCCCCCTTCCTTTGCCTGACTACCATCAGTTGATGGCACAGTCATTCTGTCAGCAGTAAACATGAGCTAAGGAATCATACTGTATGAATCAGGCTGGATAGGTTGCTCCAAGTCTCTGTATTCCAAGACAGAAAGAACAGATTTCTTCCACTGAGAGTATGGCCTCAACTTCATCCCGTAGAAGCAATCCATCTCCTTTTAAACCTAAACATTAAGAAACATTTCCTGCTACTGCGGACAAACGAAATGCATGTCAGCGATCTGGTTTAAGTATGTCTATCATCCAACCAAAGAATTCTGTCTTCTTAAGTGCAGAAGTCTAACAATTAGACTGTATGCACTCTGTTGTTTTTTTTTTTTAAGTCAGAGACAAGAACAAGTGCTTTGTTAATTAAGATGCAGCATCCAAGAATGTAAAAAAAATCCATTATTAATTATCACACCTTTCAAGTCATCTTTTGAATGTCGCATTTTATTATCCTGATGAAGGATTCAGCACTGCTGTTGAAAATATCTCTCAGCTGGCTTTACTAAAACAGCTCTTCCATGTCTTCATTTATGCTTGCTAAAGGAGATTAACACTACCACTGAAGCTACAACAAGCTTTAACTCAGAACACAATAAGAGGTTCAATAAATTGAGGTGAAAGTAAATATGCATGAAAAGGGCCATTTTTATGATATTCTGCTTTAAAATTAAGAGGATAAAGACTTAAATATTGTATCTGGGCCCTTCTTTTGGCAAAACAATACTGAGAACCAAGTCAATGTATATACATGTGAACTTTTTCCTGTGTTTTCATTTCATCTACTCTCTGCTGATCCCCACTGTAGCATACTACAGCAATAAAATTTACTATTTTTACATAGCAAGTAAAGAGGAAAAATCACTATTCATACAGGACACATTTATGGGGTGAAGAGAGAGAAACAAGTTCTCACTGGACGCCATTATCATGAGGTATATGCTCATTAATTTAGAATTGAACAGATTCTAGAATAAGCCAAAAAATTGCAGTGTCTAATTCAATGTCCCATTTTACAATATTTTACAACTGAAAGAAATTTAAAAACAAATGTAGGGTGTTTAAGACAGAAATCCAGTCATCTAAGTGCTCAAATCATAAAAAATGTTTAGAAAATTGTAGCTTTAATCACAAAAATATTTACAATGGTAAACTTACAAATTGACAACGTCATCCAAAAATGCAGAATTATATGCATAGTAAATTATGCAGAAATTATCTGAAATACTAATAAGGTGCATGGCTGGAGAATTTTAAGCTTTAACTCAAAATATTTGTGCAGAGCAGAATTCTTTAACACCATATATCAAATCAGACAACAATGTGACTGGATATAAAAATTAGCAATATACTAAAAATGAAACAATTCAGGGGGGAATCTAGCAGCATACATCTTAGCTTCAAAATTAAAATAGTCACTCTCTTAAAATTATTGCTATTCCCCATTTTCTTGTTTCATACTCCAGAAAAAATTTTTATGTTTTAGTTTTTCAGTCTCTTGTGTTTTCTATTTTAATTCTTTTCTAAGGTGTGAACACATGACTGCATAAATTGTTTTTTTCTTCCTGAAAGGTCAGAAAGCATCCAGAGTTTTTGTTTTACTTTGAATTAAACAATCTCAGAAGTGATGCATGTCTAAAATCAAGATCTTGTACATGTAGAGATGATGTGATGGTTTGACAATAATAAAAAACATTCATACAAGAGTAACCTGATTTTACCTGAAGGGTCAGGGTCAGGGGCAGAAGAATGAGGTTTTTACCACCATTACTGCACACAAAATTGACAAGGGAAAATAAAATAATAAAAACCGAGAAACCTGCCCTGTAATGTTGATTTGTAAGACTGTATTTGAAAAACAGATGATGTACTGTTTGTGCTGTATACCTAGTTACATATTTCAGACAAATAGTAAGAGCCATTAAGTACAAAAAGTGTAAAACAACATTATAATCTGATGAAAGGAACAGTAATGCTTGGACACACTGTAAAATCTGGACAGTAAAAGCTACTTTTCAGAGTGCCACACAGTTAGAAATTCAAGAAGACAAAAATCAAGGGATAAATACTCCCAGCTTCCTTTGTAATATTTTGTAGCAGCTCTGTTTAATTAAAGTATAAATTATTTCATTACCAACACCAAAAATACCTAAAGTAGTTAGCAAGGCTCTCAACACAGTAAGAAACATAAAATAGAAACCAATTACAAGAAGTCTGGAAACTGACACTGCTGTAAATATAGGATTACAATTGTTTGATTTAGATGTGCACACATTAAATGTAGTGAGTAAAGAAGGCAAACAAGAAAGTTGACCATTGAAAAACAAGCTTTCTCTCTTTCCCTGCTCTTTGATTCCCCACCAGCTACCTGAGAAGCAAAGATCACTGATCCTTTGAGTTGGGCATATGTGTTTGTTGTTTTGACTTCTTTTTAAAGTCTGCGTGGAAATAACGTTGTTCCATTTAGAAAAGCAGGATTTAAGGGGAAATTAATGAACACGTAAAAATGGCTGAACTTAGAGGAACTGTGAAAGGCTTCTGGAGCCTTAAAACTTTTACAGTCACACTGAAAGTTTCCCTCCATATGCACACAGATTGTTTGAGGGAGGGGAAAAAAAAAATCACTTGCCACAGGATGCCTAGCAATAATGTCTTTCTCCTTTGAATAGGTGTTCTCTAAAAGCCAGTCAGACTTTTGTTCCTGCCCTGCCCTTCAGCCACATCATTCCTGACACCTAGTCTCAGGGCAAAGTTGTCATCTCTATATTTAATAGCTATGGGCTAGGTTAAACCAAGGCTAGAAACTTTAATAACACCAATGAAAAGAGTGATGCTCAATAATATCATACATAAAAGGAAATATTCTTTATATTACCAGCTTTTTAATACACCAGACACCTTAGAATCAATAGACTTCATTATTTTCTGTGTCATTTGCTAAGCCCAAAAGAGGTGGAATAAAATTATTTGCTAAAACAAAATCAGAATTTTTCCTGAAGTTTAACTGCAGAACATCTTTGAGGTCACTGATGGGAACAGTATTAAAGTATTACTACCACCCTGTGCTTTCCCCAACCCCACAACATATTTCTGCCTTCTTCAAAGCTCCTAAATCATCAAAACACAGAAAGTATAACTACTTTCATAGCCCCTGGAGATCAGTGAAAGTCTCAAGAGAAAATATTTTATTCTCAGAGTTTTGAGTCAGATTTCCTGATCAAAGAGATTGGGATATAAAAGCTCAAATGAACTTCGAAACCTTTTGAATTTCATATGTCAATGTTCCTGGAAACACACACAAACACCATCTCCCGCTTCATGACTGGCCCAATGGTTCAAACCTGGCTTGTCCCTTTTAGAATCATTCCTTCTCAGGAGACCTGAAGATAATAAAACATAATACCAGCTGTAGAACTATTAAAAGTAGAAAGTTCAGAAGAATTTCTTTTCTGTAGAGATGTCCAAATGAATGATATAGCAAGTCACAAAAATGTATTTTAGTTGATGTAAGAAGAATCCCACTTCATTTAAACACTAGCTATTATACAGGTGGCTGTGATCTTCTTGTAACTGAATGTCTCATTCTAGCTCATAATAATAGGACAAGGTGTATACCCAATAAAAATAAAACTGTTCCACTGCTCAAGCGTGAGGCTGCCCCATGTGGAACATGACTACAAAACAGCACACCAAAATAACGTGTACATGAAGAGCAAAAATAAGGGAAGAGAAAAAATGAAAAATACCTCATAGAGGACTATTTTCTCCATAGCTGATGGAAAACAGCTCTTCTTGAGCTAACTTGAATGCCATTCTATGAATTGCATCTTTTGAATTACACAGTTCTGTGTAATACTGACCTTTTCACTATGCTTTATGACAGTTTCAGTATTCTTTATGTGAGTTCCCTGGATGTTCACACCCTTTCCCCCAAAGGTTAGTCTGGTCATAATCAGGAAGGAAAAAAGACAGCAAGCTATTTTACAAAAGTTAAAATGGCCAGATCTATTCAGTTTCTCTACTTTTTATTTATTTCTGAACTAGGTTGGTTTCTGAGAGATGGCAACTGCTCTGGTTTCTGAAAAAATCTCTGCCTACAAGAATTCACAAGTCAGACCAATATTCATTTAATTATGTACTTCTGAGAGCAAGGAATTACAGTTGCAATAGGTTGGGTAACCTACCTCTGGGACCAGTCCGTCACAAGCTTTTGGAGAAACTACACAAGAAGTACTGTAATCAGTGGAATTAAAAATCCATACTGTGCATGGTTTTGTCTCATGGTATGATGCCTAGACACCTAATAAGGTATAAGTTTTCAATTCCTGTGGAGGCAGCTGAGGAATTCTGTGGTGTCTAAGGGCTAAGCACATATTTCTTTGCAATAACAGATTAAATAGGGAGGGGAGAATTGAGAAGGAATGATCACATTAAGTCTTCTTTCCTAAGAACTGAACAACACTTTTAGGTAATATCATGTTTGCAGATAGCTATAACTAAAATACTCCTTTTAAATGAAAATGTACATTTATGCAAAACCTAAGATTTCAGTCTCTCAAACAGAAAGAAAAACCAAATAAACCCACAATAAAACCAAAAAAACCCTCTGCTTATTCACACAAGAAAACTAGGCCTCATTTTTTGGCTTTGTTTCTTTTTTTCTTTTTTTTTTTTTCCTATTTGAAGCTGACTCATGGTTTATTTTGATTTTCCCCCTGCTCCAGTTTCTTTCATCAGAATTTATATTTTTGTGCTCAACAGATGATCTTTCAGCTGTATATAAGTTTAAAATTACACAAATTTACTTTTACTAGACCCTTAAGACCTCACACATTTTACAAAACATGAGCAAGCCATATTGCAATCTGGAGAAGACATACCAAAGTGCTATAAACCTTTTAGTTCTGGGAATTTTATATACTTCTCCTTTCTTTCTAGCTTTTCTCCCTTTCCCAAATGAAATATGTATTGTTCTTACAGGTGTTTGTCAGCAACCAGAACACATCTACCAATTTAACACTTGAAGAAAATTCATATCTACCTCTCCCAGCAATTCCAAGCCTATGGACCCAGGTCTTTTCCGAAGGATCAAAGTGAATTTCTAAGTAAAGACAAAAAGAACCCAAGGGGGGCTCTTTTATTCACTTTTTTTCCCTAGAAGTTTTTTTCTTTCATTCTTTTCTCTGTTTTCATACTTTTGCTTCCAAGTGACAATAACCTCCCTCAACCAACTGGCAATGTTTCACCTGATGCCCCCGAGAACACAGTTGACCTCGTGGCTGCCAGGGCACGGCCGACTCATATTCAACTTGCCATTGACGAAGACCCCCAGGTCTCTTTCTGCAACACTGCTTTCCAGCTGCTCTTTCCCCAGTCTGTAGTACATCCAGGGTTTCCCTATCCCAGGTGCAGAATCCGGCATTTGCCCTTGGTAAACTTCATACAGTTGGTGATTTCCCACTTCTCTAACTTGTCAAAGTCTCTCTGCAGGGCCTCTCTGCCCTTGAGGGAGTAGACCGCTCCTCCCAATTTAGTGTTGTCAGAAAACTGACTTAGTATTCCTTTGAGCACTGCATCCAAGTTGTTAATGAAGATGTTGAAGAAAAGTGGGCCAAGGATGGAGCCATGTGGAACCCCACTAGTGATTGAATGCAGCCTGATGTTACCCCATTCAGTATAACTCTTTGTACCCGAGCTGTAAGCTAGTTGCTCGTCCATCATGTAACATAGTTATTCAGCTGCATGCTGGACATTTTGTCCAGAAGGATGCTGCGAGAGACAATATCAAATATTTGTCTCCACACCAACTAGAAATAGAAACACTGGTTTTTACATATGGAATTCAAACACAAAGAAAGAAGAGATGCCAGACCTCAATTTCCATCTGTATACTAAATATAAACTCAGTGGAGCATAATACTATTTATAGCCAGGTTGTATCAATATGAGAGAGCATTCAGGCCCCCACACTCTCATATTTTTTCTCTCCCCCTGCCCCACCTCATCCCAGAACTAAAAATGCATAAAAAAATGCATCTTCACTAGCCACCTGAGAAACTAAATCATGAATTTCACAAGAGTGATGCACATTTAAAAAGCCTGTACCGTTAATTAACTTTTTAAAATAAGAGTCTTAGGTGGATTTAATACATACCCTCACACACCCTTTTCTGCAGTACATTTCTTTATGCCCCTCACACACATTAGCTCTCTAGGGAGAGCTCTCCACTCTTTCCTCACATTTTATCTCATCTCTCTCTGGACCTCTTCCATGGAGAGTACTTATGAATGGTATTCACTGCATCATTGCCCTGAAATCAACTAGATAAACCTGACAACATAGTCCTCACAGGTGAGTATTATTAGTATTTCAAATATCCTGTGTAAGGCAGTTGAACCGAGATCTCCATTGAAATACTTATTCTGTTTTCCCACCACCTACATTTCTTTTCAATTTGACAACCATTTAACTAGTAGGAAGATAGCTTATAAAGATTAATGTACAAGGCAGCATCCCACCTGCCTTACCTTTAAGACATTAGAGACTAAATTCTCACAGGTTTATAATGAATTGCTATGAAGTTCAGATCTTCCTGCTTAGGCAAATAGCAAATGTTAAGTTCACCTTCATAAAACAGTCTTACGTGAGGTCATTTTAAGCGACCACTAGACAGTCACTGTCTTGTGAATGCAGAAAAAACTTGCTCTTTTTAGCTGCAAATGGAAAGGTATTCATACACATAAGCTGAAGTAGCACACTGGTCAGAAAGATGAGATTGCTATAACTTCACAAAGAGCAATGCTGTCCACTGATATCATCAAATCTTAGAGTAATAAACAGCCTGCGTTTGTATAACACACATGATTTTGAGACTAATTACTAAATACTTTTTCTCAAGCCACACTTTTTAGTTCCCTAGTGAAAACAACAACTGCAAGCAGATTAAACAGAAGACATAAAATACTGTAGAGGTAGAAAATATTAAAGGGATTAAGAAACAATTTATTAAGTATTCAGTTAGAAAAAAATAAATAAATCCATCCAAGACTGTTAGACATAATGATGCAAATAAAAATTCCATTTCAAAAGTCTTCTCCTGTGAGGATATCTCACCATATGCAAAGCTAATAGCTACTGTTTAGCAGTTTATCCAGTCTCATGCACTTCTGCTGTTTCTCAGTATTCCTCCTGGCCTATTTCTTAGAGGTGAGTTAATGAATTGCTTCCAAGAGAAAAAGTGAAGCTGCTTTCCCCGCCCCCCCAGATACTTAACACACTTTACATCAGCACAGCAAAAGACTCACTCACTCAAGAGAAGTACAAGGCTGACAGATCTGTTTATCATTCCAAGAACGTTCAGCATCTCAGACTGGAAGCAGCAACACAAAGTTGGACAGGAGCTAAACCAGGAGAGAAAAGCACGTGCACTACAGTACAGTTTCTTTTACCTGTTTGCAATCCTGAAGATACATGTAGACAGCAAGAAGTAAAAATGAGAGATAATTAATTCCCTCTTCAGCTTCAGGAAAGAGCTGTCAATTACATTCAGCAATTAAACCTGGTTCTATATAATCTATTCTAGCACTAATGTGGAGGAAAATTAGTAGCTCTATTTGCGTCAAAATGTATTGTGGGACCAGACTGGGAGAATTCCTAACAGACATTTACTATAATATTTTATTAGCTGTGAGTCTGAAATACTTTCAGTAGAAGTGTAAAGCCTGCGTGGTGATAAACTACCATTTCAAAACAGTCCACTTTAGACCTAAGGTCTTCGATATAGCCTGGAGGAGAATTAGGACTGAATAGTAGCAGATACTTAGGTATTCATGAAAATTTAACAAAAGGGGCTTCGTGCTGAATGTAACTTCTTGTTTTGTTTTTTTTTGGTTGGTTGGGTTCTTTTCTTTTCTTTTCTTTTCTTTTTTTCTTTTCTTTTCTTTTCTTTTCTTTTCTTTT
>NW_016690185.1:6790458-6797881 GCF_001604755.1 Lepidothrix coronata | reverse complement strand
TCTTTTCTTTTCTTTTCTTTTCTTTTCTTTTCTTTTCTTTTCTTTTCTTTTCTTTTCTTTTCTTTTCTTTTCTTGATAAAATTAGGAAGACTATGGAGTTTAAATTATGGAAAATGAGTGGTACAAAGGTCTCATTCTCTGAGACAAGGAGCAGGTTCCACATATGTGAGATCACAAGCTTCAGAATACAAATTCCTGGTAGGATTTTAGTTTATTAAGTTCTAAAAGCAGAGAAAGGGTAGAAACTAAGATTAACTGAAGCATGATAACATCACTACCACCTTAAATCACTCATCGCTTGCTACTGTGTAAGAAAGAAGAGATAATCAAGAGAAAAGGAGTGCTACACTACAGGCAGTATTTTAGTACTTGTATAGTTGTCACCATTTATGTATGCATTTAAGATGGGGAAATAAGGCAAATAAGATGGGGAACTAGTGTACAAACCATCTTGGACTTTTAAGATGCAGTTCTTCTTTGAGCAAAGGAGAATAAGAAAGGATTTTTCTTTCTCCTTCAAGATCAAAATGAAGATTTTAATTGCTGAAGTTGATTATCAATTATTTTTGACTTTTAGCACTACCATCTAATTTGAAATAAATAGCTCAAAGGACAGCTGGCAAAAGCTTGCTGAAGTTCATGAACTCTAATACATACCCACTGATTTTTTTTTCCCCTAACAGTTGCTGGTTTTTTAATCTAAGACATAATACTAAGTGTCAAAAATAAGCATGCTCATACCAATAACCACACCACATGACTGTCCTGGGTGTTTTGTTTGCTTTGAGTTTTATTTGTTTTGGTTTTGGTTATTTTGTTTTGTTTCATTTTTTTTTTGTTTGGTTGGTCTTGGTTTTGGTTTTTTTGGTTGGGTTTTTTTTTGTTTGGGTGTTTTATTTTGTTTTGTTTTGTTTTTTTTAATACAGATATAGCTCGATATATCTGTTGGTGTGATTTTTCACTGAATACATGTGTACCCTCCAAGTCATATTTTTTGTTCAAATCCAGTCACATAAACTGCTACATACGACAATGATACTACATATCACTGTATGATATGTAGTGATGGAGCAGTGAGTCCCACAGAGCAAAATCAGAGAACAAAGTTTTTAAAGATGAAAATGATTGAATATGTTTGAAAGGATATCTGAAAGCAGAAGCAGGTGAAGGTAAGAAGAATCCTCCTCTACTATGGGGCAGAACATTATCAAGAAGAAAGAGTTGAGGAAAAGATGAAAGTATTAATGAGACAAAAAAGAACCAAAAAAAAAATGTTAAAATCTAGGTAAGCTAGTTTTCACATCTACAGACACAAAACCAAAGCCAAACACCTCCACTTGCATCTATTCCAAAGGGAGAAATACCAAATCTACCTAGCTTATAGTGCAATAATTGCATGCTGGATCACATGAAAGAAGCCCATGGGGAGACTGCAAGCACTGCTTCGTGTCATAACCTTCACAGCACGCTCCTTGGGACATGGGACTCCTTCAAGACACACATGCTGCAAGAAGTAGCACAGCTAAACTCACCTCCAGGTGGCTGACAGATTCAGTCACTCCAAACGGTTTTCATCAGTCTCCTGGTGACCTGAAGCTCCTCAGGACAGGAACCTTAAGAGCCCAGATGAAGCTGAAATCTATGGGTCAAATTGTAGATGTTCTATACTAATTTTTTTATTTATTCCTTCCCTTTCTCAAGTCTTTGGACAAGAAATTAGAGAAAATCACTTTCAGTTAAGCTATAGTGATATTTATGTATAAAGAGGAAATGACACTGTTCTTGAAGGCAAAAAAAGTAAACTTTTTTCTGGCAAGAAAATAAATAAAAGGTGGAGAAAAGCCCTCCCTTGTCTGCTCAGCTCCATGATAGATACAAGCCTATTAAGAGTTGTTACAATTTTGTTCTTTGTGTGGAAAGAGACAGCTGAGAAAAAACAGAAAGCGATGCAAGAATATGCAGCGTGTGCAGATGAACAGAGTAGGAAATAACAAATGGAGCAATACCTGCTCAATCAGATCTAGAGACCTGTTAATACTCATGTGCTGCACACAGTCTTTTGTTCACAATTTGAAAGAGTCCTCAGGAAAGTGGAATTTTATACATGCTAAACTTCTTAACTGTAGTGAATACAGTTTTATCATCTTTAAAATGTGTGAGTCCCCAGACAAATAAAAACATCTGTTTGGTCTTTGGAAGCTTTTTTAAAACACCTACACAAGTCATATTAACACACTTCTCCAGTAAATCTCCAGGGTAACCTTAACGCCTACTGAAATTCAAGAAGGATTGTGCTTTACTGATAAAATTGAGAAATTGTTTAGAAACTACTTTCCTGCTCTGTAAGTTTTCACTGTGCCATTTCATAACATCAAGGACATAAGAAGGGGATACAGGTTTTAAGAAAGAACTGTTGGCCTGAAAATAAACACCTCAATACCACACACAACACTTTGTCATAAGAGATATGAACTCTTTCAGAAATCACTGTACTTCAATGAAAGAAGAGCATTAACTCAGTTAATTTGCCGGCTAAATTCCCATTCTGATAATTATGCTCTTAAAACTTCAATCTACGTTGCCATTTTTACTGGCTGTAATAAATGTTATGTTCATATATTTGAGTATCATCATACTACCTAAACACTTTCTAAATGCCCTTAAACTTGTCCTGGAAAGCCACAGGCCCTCCTTGGAGGCACTGGTTTTTGTTTAACTCACTGGAATGGGGCTTGGAAGAGGTACTGCAAGATATGGTACAGTTAGACCTACTGTCTGCATTAAAACGTGCATGTGGAAGCTCTGGTGATCATTCTCTAAGAGACATTATGATTGATAGATTAGTTTGGTTGGGACATACATGCTTCTAAGTCTCTAAATCAGTGTGTAAATAAAACTTCTACCTTCTTCATAAAGTGATGAAGACAGAAACAACATGAAAGGCTTTTTATCTGGTGTCAGCCTCAGTTGCACAGCTGCATCCAATAGACAGTAGGGGACTCAGTGACCCCTCATGTAATTTTTCTTAGGCTATATATTATGGCTAAAGGATGTCTCAAATTTGTTCACTGTACGTTTATTCTAAAAGCATAATGTAGCAGCAACCCTGTGATCACATTGCGTTGCACTGGTTCTCATTCAGCAAAAATTTTCTTCCGTCCATATCGCAGCAGCTATTTCTCTGTGTCATTTCACTGTACGCTCTGAACCAAATGGTGTGGGTCATCATTAATTCAGAAATGATTTATTTTCTTAACTAACACAGAGAAATAGCTACTACAATATGGAGTGTGGCGAAATAAACACTTGAAGAAAAGGACAAAGATCAGTGTTTACAGAGCCGTTGTGCTGTCTACTCTTTTATATGGTTTCGAATCATGGGTTGTCTACTGCCACCACCTGCGTCTCCTAGAACGCTTCCATCAACATTGTCTCCACACAATCCTAAACATCCACTGGTCAGATTATGTCACTAATATGTCTGTTCTAGAACAAGCAGCAGTCACAAGTATTGAGGCCATGCTGCAGAGAACACAGTTGTGCTGGGCAGGGCACATCTCAAGGATGAAGGACCACCACCTCCCTAAGATCGTGCTTTATGGTGAACTTGCCACCGGCTGCCACATGAGAGGAGCCCCGAAGAGGAGATACAAGGACTTCTTGAAATAACATCTCAATCTTGGCCATATTGATCAACACAGCTGGTCTACTCCAGTCTCAAATTGGGAGGCCTGGAGACACACCATCTATAACGCTGCTGATGCTTTTGAAAAAGCACACAGGATCACTCTTGAGGAAAAAAGACAACGCAGAAAGAATCATGTATTGCAGAATATACCACCTAAGCAGTCTTTCTGCTGTGTCTTTTGCAACCAGACATGTCTATCATGTATTGGCCTTTTTAGCCATCAGCATGCTTGTAACAAACATGGGTAGAGCCCTTCCCAGATCTTCATTTGCGAAGCCTAGCCACGATGATGATGAGCTATTCTGTTGTATGCAATGGAAACATGATTGCTTCTAGTCTCTGCATCAGGTTTTGATTAGGGTTTGAATTTGTTTTGTTTCTGCCCAGGGAAACAGACTGGAAAATTGCAAATAATAAACAGCATTCAATCGTTATTGTACTATTTTCGAATTCAACGCAGTTTTGGGGTCTTCAAATAACAAGTTCATACTGATCCATAGTCTTATCAAATATTCAGAAGTGTTTAAGACTCCACAGGTAAACGTACCCTACTCTTCCTAGATATTTCTTGCACTGTTAAAATGAAGTGTGGCCATCAGAAGAGTTAATAGAATTCTGATCAAAAATGCACTGGAACCACCACATTGGAAACAGCCAGAAATGCAGAAACCCAAGAATAAAGTTATCTGACACAATTAGGAGAGGAAGAGAGCTTCTAAAGGCCATTCATTAGAGTTTGATTTGTGCCCCAGAGCATGATAACTTATCTTTCCTTTGAAAAGAGAGACTCCTTAAAACATATTTTATATAAATAACAATATTCACAGCTCCATAAAACTGTATCTGTAATGATATTTTTACAGTGAATTTTATGGTTTATTTATACACTGACTTAAAGTAGTTCCTTTTAAATGTAATACCTTCCAGTTTCAGTGAATGTTTCAATGTTGTTTTGTGTTAAAACAATGCAAAGACAAATCTTTTTGACCCTTTTCCCTCAAAAATCTTTACTTGTGGAAGAAAAGGACACCATCTCTGGGGCTTTTTGTTTTTTAGTTTTTAGGTTTTTTGTGTGTTTATATGTGTGTGGAGGTTTGTTTTATTTTTTTTATTATATTGCACACTTCAACTACTGCCTTAAATCAAGCAAGTTTAAAACTGTTCTTTACCACTCCCTTCTTAAATGGATGTTGCCTCCCAGCCCTCATTTTCCTTACATCTGTACAACTTGTGTGGGCTATTTTTCCTCCCCTGGTATATGGAAGTGGCAGAGGACCCTGACATTTGAGGAGTATATTTACTCATATACTATTTGATAGCATTTAATTTTAATAGTTCTTTTTTTCTAGAAAGATACAGTTTAAAAAGTACACATATGTGTAGCTAGAAACAGACATTGCATTGTAGTAAACTGTCCAAGAACATGTTCATTTTTATCATAATCTGTACTTCAAAGGACAGTTCAAGATTTTAGTGGGCAGAAGGAGGAAAAAAAAAGAAAGAGAAAAGAAGAAAGTGATTTTCCCCCTGATTTCTTTGCAGCTCACTGCAGACTAATGCATTCTGAGAACTCTAAAAGCAGTATCCTGGCAAAAACATCTTGTGATAATACCTTACAGCAAAAGTGCTTGTGCTCAAGCCAAGCACAAAGACTAATTATCCAACTTTGAAGTAAAACATCCCTTCACTTCTGAAGCTCTTTCTTTCCCTTCAGAAAGGGTTTAGAAGTTCTGAGGAAAGTAATGTCCAAATGCAACTCAATACCTGTAATTCAATTCTTTCTTTGCCTCCTAATTAATTCTTAACTATGCGAGGAATAAGCTCTGTATCAAGTAGTCTGTAATTCTGCCTTATCTAAAATTCATGCAGTCATTCACCATTTAATTTTCTAAAACTGCAAAATGCTATATACATTGACTCTGATGAAGAAGGTGTCATAAAGCCTCCAAGGATTAAAAAGCAGTGAATAAGTGTGTGTCAGTGAGAAAAATAGACCAGGACGTATGGGACCTCAGTTCCTCTTTGGCCTCAAAATATGCTATTGCATAACAAACTTGTTCTGGGATCTAAAATCAATCTCAAAACCCTCATTGAGCAATCCTGACCAAACTAGAAGTGTAATATTCTCAAACAACATTTTGTTGTGTTAGTACTAAGACTTCTTTTCTAACTATTGCTGCCATATACAATGAGAATAATATGGAAATATTGAATGTAACTTGCTTGTAGTGGCTTTAAATTTCCTTTAGTTTTTGCCTGTAGACACAGTGATTTGAGAGGTCCAAAATACCCAATATACAATAAGTAGGGATCCACAATAGCTATCTACTTGCTGTATAATACATGTGAGGGATTTGTAATATAGTATACGTGCTATATCTGACAGTGAAGACAATTTCCATCTCTATGGAGATAACACAATGGAAATAGGAGTAGATAGTCTGCAACTGATAGTTTACAGAGAAAAAAGTGAATAATGTAAAAAGCGATTTTACTTTTCTGAATATTAAAAATGACCATAGGAGACAGACAAGTTTTTATATTCTTATGTTTTATGTGTCATTTGAGCCAACTGGCTGGCAGTCAGAGCAACTAAACTGTCATTGTCTTCATCTCCACAAGAGAGGAATATAACCTGATTTTCCTACCATAATGTGTACTGATGGAACAAGACATAAAAGCTTTTACCTGGACCAGAGCCTGGGAAGATCCCAGTGACAGCTTTTATGGCATTTCAACTCAGTTTCTGAACAGGAGCAATTGGCCATCCCAGGGCTGGTGACAGCTCTTTGCTGCTTGTCAGAGAGGAACTGACAAGCAAGGGCAGATGAGAAGGTTCAGCTACAGTGTTTTTACTGAACCTAAACCAAGATTTCTGAACTGCAACATGATGGTTTACCTGGTCAGAACAGTCGGTTCAAGATTTCAACCTATTCAACACTGCAGAACAAAAAACATGTTCATTCTCCGTACTTCTCAATCAATAGGATTATGCTCTCACATATATATCTGGGGAAGGTTATGCTCTCCCTTAGACCCCCTTAAAAGTAGGTAACAGTTCCTGACATACTCATTCCTTAAGACTACACTTTTATTTGTCCTATACAGAAAATATTTGCCTGGAGAATACTGGGCAACATGTATTCTAGAAAGTGGGACTGCAGCCTTTGCTTCTTTGTTTTCTGTGTTACACAGGTTTTCTGCCAAATATAATTTAACTTTTAAGACAATTTGCTTCCTTTCTTCTTTTTTCTTGCCCATGAATTGCAGTTATAGGTTGCAGACACTGTATAGTGAAGTTCTGGAGTGGTACTGAGCACCAGTAGGTTTATCTCAATCTCTGGGTTGTAATCCAGACAGATCTCTAAGAAAGATGATCTCTTGTAATCTTCAGCCTTTGCCATGACATTTATAGGAATAATGAATCTCTGCCCAAACCATTTATTTCATTTCTGTAAGTGTTAGGGTAAAAATCACCACAGAAACATACATACCGAGGTATTTGCATTTTGAATGAAAGTCCTTACTGTGACAAAGATGACATTTCAACTTTTCGTAGGTTTACTCGTTCTAAAAAACCAAACAGGAATTTTCTTTCCCCTGCCTCCCTGTAAGAGAAAGGTGTTGAATGGGGGAGAGTAGTTTTTTGCCTTGGGTGATTGACCCACACAAAAGAACTAGCTGGCAGAACTGCATTCCAGGCTGATGGCCCTCTCTAAGGCTGGGGTGTGTGTG
>NW_016690185.1:6710579-6787071 GCF_001604755.1 Lepidothrix coronata | reverse complement strand
AGTTCTGAGACACTGGCATATTTCTTAAAATCACATTAGTAACTATAAAAGCAAAGAGTAAGAAATCTTTTAAAACCTTAGGAACAAAGTTCATATCATCAAAACTTGGACTGTATTAAATTGGGCAAATTTACAGAGGCAATCTTAACCACAAGCAAGTAGTGTTCCTTAGAGGACTTAAAAAGACCTTAATTGGATCCTTCCCAGTACAGCCTACTGAGAGGAAAAATCAGAGCCCATGAGATGCTCACCGAGGAGAAGGCCTGAATAATTACAGCTGTGAAAAGAAGAAAATATATTTTAAAAATAATTAAAAAAAAAGAAAAGAAAACGAAAAAAGAGTATCAGAAACACAGAAAAAGAGACATGAACATAATTTCAGCTGGATGTGGAATGAGAAAGGTAGTTTTGCTCACTGTTCAATATGTAGAGAAGTTTGATTCACTTTAAATTGAGGGGAAAAAAATCCCAAATTTAAAACTCTGCATGAAAGCAAGTAAAGCTAGTAGCGTCCTGAAGCCCACAGCTTGGAAGTAGTATGCCTGCTGGCTGTCCAGAACTCTGGAATTAGGGCCCTAAGCAGGGACCAGAAAGAGCAGAAATCACATTCCTGCTAGGAAAGCTGATTTATTGCTGGAAACCTGTCTGGGACTCACTGAACAGCTGAAACTAGAATCAAATTTTTTAATGGAAATTATTCAATAACTACCATCCACTTTTTTCCCCACTATCTCCAGCCATGTTTCTGGCACTGCACTAAAAAGAGATAAATAGTATTAAGTAGATTTACAAGTTTCCAACGGGAAAATTAATAAATCTGAAGACTATAATATCATAGTAACATATGGGTAATAAAGGGAAACATATCCAGGACTCTTGAGTTTCCTTTGGTTTCCCTGTTGCACCATGGTCCATCTAGGAACAACCAGGATCTAATAGATCATGTAAGAGAAGTTATTCAACAAATTTACAGCAATTCCTTCCACGGGAGCAACAGTGGACACTTCTGGCTTTCAGACTGTCCTCCTTGATCTTCTTGTTTTCCTTCTCTCTTTCACTTGCTGTGTGCTGAAACCTGAGAGCGGGAGTCACTATGGTGGTGAATAGCAAAGGACAATGGTAATGGAGCATTATCACACGCTACAGAGTACTCAATGAGGACATCTTTCTCTTCAACATGACCTATTTTCTGAGCTCTTCCTTACTCTATCAGCAATGTAAAAATGCAGGAGTCACCACATTTACTTTACTGTTAATAGCTTTTTAAGAAAGCAGAGAACTTTTACAGCACCTTCTGGCTGTGTGTGTTTAATTTCTTTTGAGATTTTCCCACTTCTACTCCAGGAACTCTTGAAAAGTATTGTATGAAGAAATTTTTCATGCCTCTCAAATTCTTTTATAGACTATTCCTGAAGCCTCAAACCTCTGGTTTATGTCTTACCCTTTGAGGGAAAGACACTGTTGAATTGGGCACAGACCTTGCAGTTAGATATCTTGATCAGATAGGTACTTTATTCATAGCCAACACAAAACTGTAAGACTATTTTTAGAGGAAGAGTTTCTACCCAGATATAATATTCCAGGTTCACCACACAACACCGTTTGCTTTTACTGAAGTCAGCTCCCTGTTTCTGCCCTTAGTTGTTAATTAACTCCCACTTTCCCCTTGTCATACATCAAAAATACAGTGATAGGTAGGATCAGAGGAAGAAGGACAGCAGACAGCTCAGTAGTAACAGATGGACTCCAAAAGGCAAACTATTTCCATGCCGGAGTGTGACAATTTAGCGCTTTTTTGTAGTTTCCATGGTAGCTGCAACAACCACTGGACCAGGTCAGCCAAAGTGGCCTGGGCAAGTGGAGACACATCTCAACAACAGCAGGTGGCATGCCTTGAGACTGCTTCTCAAGGTGAGCCTGGAGAGAGGATGAGCAAATGGCAGTGCTTGGCTCCATCTTGAACAAAAGCACTCTTGGAGTGCAGTCTGTTTTCCCTTCGAGGAAAAAGGAGCATCAGCTGTGATCCATCATGATGCAGTTATCCTCCTTTCTTAATGTCAGGGGGAACTTGTTCAAGCCACCTTTTTGTTTCTTTTTTCCACCTTCTTGTTCCCACATACCAGCCCCATAATTGTAACCCAGCTGACCGAGTGCAGCGTGGGGTCTGTTGTCTGGCCACCAACCAAGAGCAGCCCCATGACCTGGGGCTCACTCAGCATAGCCAGCATGTGCCTCACTCAGATCAGGCACCAAGATTAGCAACCTTCCATTTTTCATTCTGTAGGAGTCATTTTGTTTCCCTTTAGTTTGCATGTGGACACTAGAGAGGCAAAGGGTAGGAATGAGATGATCTTCTTTTCACTTTTGGCAAATGAAATGGTGTTTGAAAACAAAAACTAGTTTTTGTCTTGGTATCAGTATCAGAGACTCATTCTTTGCCTGTGCTAGATCCCACAGCCTACCAGTATTTCTCTCGGAATAAGAATATAGTTCCTGAACTGAGCAAATACAAATAATTCATTCAATAAAATATTTTAAGTTGACTTATGAGAATCATATCATGATGATGAATAAAATGTCACCTTAACTTTATTTAAGATTAAGTTGTCCTGAATCAAAAAAGGACTGTATCATTGCCAAGGTAAGAATTTTGTGCCTTGATTTATTTGCAACCAGACTACACAGAAACAGGAGCTGAGATGACAAACCCAGGTGTATGGAAAAGCACAAGGACATACATTGAGACAAATGAGAAGTGAGATTCAGGGCACCTTCTTTCACGCTTAAAATAAAATTTTGATGAAATTATGGTGCGTAAGTACAAAAAAATGTACCTGGAAGACGCAGTCATTTGCAGTCACCTTATCCCTGACCCGCTTAAAGCTCATGAGGCATTTACCTGTCAGCCTGAGATTTGTCTGGGCAGCCAGTTTCAGTGTCTGAGGACAAGCAAACACATGAAGTTGTAAGGCATTAGCTGTTGCATGCCTGACACAAGAACAGTCATGTACAAAGTGAAGGCAGCTGGAGTCATTCTTGAAATGGTGCTGCCACTTTCATTACTCAGACACAGGACGGGAGTGCTCTGTTCAACTCCTGTCATACCTTCAGGACATTCAAAATGCTATTCCACTACCAACCATTGCCTAGTAGCTTCACCGTGTGTACTAAGCATCAGTTGCTCTGCAGGCAAGAAACAAAATGTCACTGCACAAGAAGAAGAAGAGGAAAAGGAGGCTGCCTCTCTACCAAGCAGTACTTCTGTGAGAAATCACCTGTGTCTGGGGTGACCCAGTATCTACTCCTGAATGTTTCTCTAGACCAAATGAAGTACCAAACTGGAGAAAATACAGAAAGAAGCATATTCATTCCTCTGAATGCTATCTACCCATCAGGTATGAAATGTCACCCCCTTAGAAGAGTCTTCCAGTCAGACTTTGAGTACAATCAAAATCTAGGTGGATACATATTGCCTATAAAACTATGACTTGTCAATCCTGATTATTTATGTTTCAACAATGAAGCAAGAGAAAGTACTGAGTAGTATCAGAGGGTGATAGACTATACATTTGAGTGTACATATTTACTTACCTACACTCAAACATTCCTGTTACTGTGCATGAATATTTATGATTAAGTTATCTTTGAAATCATCTCTTGCCTGAAATTTTTTGCCACAGTTGTAATGGGGTATGAACTTGCCTGTTTCAGAGTCTTGCATGTACACTCAATGATACTTTCTTAAATGATATTGGTTTTCATATCATAGTCCACATGCATGTTACTGCATATGCAATTCGCACTATGCATATCTTTATGGAAGCAGGTAGGTGTATCTGAAAAGCCTCTGTTGTAAATTCAACACAAGAACTATGACTTCTTATTTATAAATACACCACCTATGAATAGGCCTATGAATAGGCCTATCATTTTTTTTTTTAATTGTCAATTGATTTACTTAGTCACCAAATAAAAATTAATTATATGTTGCAGTTTAGATATCTGGAAATCATGATGCCTGGACAGTTTATTTCTACAAGCCTCATGGTCCTTTGGAGAAAAAAAAAAAAAGCTTATAGATCGTGTTATGCAATTTTCAATATCCTTTAAAAACCATGAAGGGAATTGAAAATCAAGTAAGTTCCCTGCTCTGTAGAAAATGGGCAACTAAAGTGGTAAAAAAAGTCATAAAGCCCTGTGTTTAAATATAAAATGGGACACACACCTAGACCGGATTTCACTAGGTCAGGAACTATTTGTCTTCCAGAATGTGTATCAAATTTCTGCTTTAACTGAAGTCACACAAAGTAGGTAATGTCTCAGTTATGAGTAACTAGGGAATATTATTTAAATTATGTAGCTCATAAACTTAATAAGATTGAAATGTTTAATGAAAATAACACTTTTAGCTCTTTTTATGATTCCTTGAATTTCCCTGTGTATTTTATCTTTTTATAAAATAAACTAAAGATTGTTTCATGTTCATCAAAATCCCCTAACTGATGAAAATTTGCCTCTCTTCTCTTCATAATGAGTCCATGTTTTATTTATAGGACAAGTGAGAAGGCACAAAACCCATGATTAAATTTTTGTCTTTGGGAAACTACACAGAACTCTAAGAAAAAGGATTGTTTCTACATAGAAACTGGTGGTGAATAAGTTAGTGGTTGTTTAAAAAGTTATGAGTTTCAGTTTATTAAAACAATAATAAATGTACGTTTTAAACTGTTAGAATCTGTAATATAGAATTTGTATTTGATATGAAAACTCTCTTTTCCGTGTGACAAGTCAGCAATTAAGGTTTCAAAGGAAATCCCCTACGTAAGTCAGATCAGTGACTCAAGATCTTTTTTGCAGATGTTCATATATTAAAATAAGGGATACTATGAATGCAAATGAGAACTATATATTGGAGTAAGAAGTGTTCAAAACAAAACCCCTGTGATCAAGAATGAAAAACAGAGGCACCTCTCGGACACCTCAGGACAGTTTGAACAAAAAATTCTCACCTATAGAAAACGAAAAAAAAAAAGATTATGTTGTCCTTGTACTTGCTAATAACTCTATGGCCTAGACAAAATTCCCAGGTGTTTGGACCTCTCCTTTATACTACATTTTTCACAAGGGACAAGTTTACATCTTTTGCTGCTAAGAGAAACATATTATCCTGTTGCTTACTTTGTTTTAAATCTAATGTGTCTTCCTCAATGATGATTCACATCAATAGTTAAAGGACTCTGGAGCCGTTAGTCTTACCAGAGTATCACAAACACTTAAGTCCTTCAATTTTTTCATTCTGAAAGTGACAGTGTATGAAACAAACTCAGAAAAGGATAATTTTTGCTTTTAAATTTTCAGAAGGCTTTAAGAGAAGTCAAACTTTGTTCCATTTCTGTATTGGAATAATGAAACAGAAAGAAAATATTTTGGGGACCACCTGACGCTGATTTTGGATTTTCATGAGATATTTTTACAGCCATAAAATCTATAAGTATTAGAATGATTTAATGCATAGTAGCAACACAAGTTGCTATTAATTGTGCCACAACAAAAATGATTCTTGTCTATGACTGGTAACAACCATGTAACATAGGGTAATTATTACCAGAGGGTCTATTGAAATACATTAAAAAGTAAAGTGCAAAGTCTCTAAATATTTAATTTCTTTCCTCGTTAGGGAAAGTTCTCACAAATGTCAAAGGTGTTTCTGAGCAAGTATTTGAATTTAGTCTTTTCAACGTGTAAAACCACACTCTTGCCATGTGATAAACTTTTAGTGATGCTAGTAACTGTCACATCATACAAAGTAAGCCTAAAAAGTCTCATTTTGTGAAGTGGCTAAAAAGACACTTCTCATGAAATACAGCCTAGGTTTGTCCTCAGACCTCATCTACCCAAAACAGTCTTGGCAAATATTTTCAGGAGCCTAAATCAGCCCTTTAGTCTTCTGTCTGCTCTGATTAGTCACTACAGGGTCGTATTTTCTTCCAGAAGAAAATTCAAAGGAGAAGTCTAACATGGAACATCCCTAAGGTGACCCTCTAGAAGTAAAATATTTTCCATTGATTTTGAAGGGAGTTGAGGAAAACTTACCAGCTAACCTACATGGCTAAGTTCAGTTTCATCAGTGGCATGAATATCTTCAAAATTTTATTCATTTGTTTTTAAAAATACAATAGTTCTGTAAGTGGGGATATGTTGTGGATGACTTGCTATCACCTGCAGTCTGATGCACGCTTCTATTAATCTCCTTGGTGCTGAAGGGATGAGAGTACTTCCTAGAGTCTTGGCCATATGAGCACACTTGTTTGCAGAAGTATCATGAAATCAGTGGTAGCAGTGACAGAAAATTTTAGCAAAAGAAAATAACCTCTTTATGTCTGTTTCTTGAAATAGTTGACAGTCTTCACAGCTCTTCATACATGCTACAGCACAGTTTAGATGTATTTCTTTCAAAGAACCATAAATCAGTATCTAACTGGTTTATTAACTCATCTAATATAATTAATGCAACACTTCAATTTCAAATTATTTTATTAAAAATATTAGGGCTATTCGAGTCTCCTCAGTAAATCAGACAAACTGGCTAGTAGCTAGGTCTTCAGAGATCTGCCAGAACAGAGGTGATCATAGTTTACAGTGTCAAGCTGGATTCAGCTGTGGTCAGTGATATCACATTTTTATAAGTCTACCAAGATCTAATGTTTAAGTATTTCATGACTGGACTATAAAGTTCTAGGCCACCAGTAGCTTATTATACTGTGATGGGTGAGTAAAGAGAGTCTTCGGCACTCTCTGTGCCTCTCATTACTATTTCTAACTGCTTAACACAACATGGAACTGCTGAGCATTATGATACTGAGCCATGCTGCCTTTTGATCACTGTTTGGACTCTCACTGTGTTCATTGTCTGAGCCTGACTCTCTTTGCAAGGAGTGATTTATCATTGCTGCCCTCTCACACAGAAACATATGCAGCAGTCACTGTAGTCAGGCTTAAGGTGTTCAGAGAGATACTTTGAATCTGAAGAGATTTACAAAATGGATGTAAATTCTCTGATGTAGTATATGTGCAGGTTTTTTTTCCTTTTGTAATTACATAGATTTGGAAAAAAGTTGGAAAAAGAAAATGTCTCATCTAGTTGTGTCCC
The DNA here is from genome assembly GCF_001604755.1 of Lepidothrix coronata. Taxonomy (NCBI): domain Eukaryota; kingdom Metazoa; phylum Chordata; class Aves; order Passeriformes; family Pipridae; genus Lepidothrix; species Lepidothrix coronata. Next base: position 6,779,921 of record NW_016690185.1, on the reverse strand, counting down.
ATTTCCATGCAAATTTTCAGTATTCCATAATACACATTGACTAGTGTTTTCAAGATTTGCTCATGTATTGATTTTATGTATGAAAAAGTTAAGTTGGCATAAAACCAGGTCAAAAAGCAAAACAAAACAAAAACAAAACTTATCTCTCATTTTATTTGTGGGTAAAATGGCTTTAAAAAAAAAAGTTTTCCTAAGAAATTTATCTAATTTATCTAATATGGAATTAAATTCTGCAAAGTTCCTGCTTAGAACAGCAGGATTTTCAGGTGTATGGGTGTGTTAATTTACAGAGTTTAATTGAAAACTGTATTGTTTTAATGCATGTTGAAACTACAGTGTATTTGCAATGAACCATGAGATAACAAGTTTTTGCAGCAGTTAAAATATCCTCACTATAAATTATATAATTGGAAATCCCAGTGCTGACACTAAAATCACAGTCATTTAATATTAAATGGAAAGAAAAAGGAACGTACTTAGTATCAATTCTGAAAAAATCTCAGACTTGAATCTCTTGCACATAAGCAATAGCTCACAGTAACACTTCCAGGTACAACCAATATATCATACCAATATACAGAAAATTCACCCAAACTAGTAGGGTTTGCATATACAAATCCAGAAGCAGAAGCACATGTTATCTAAAAAATTTTGAGCTAAAACATACATACGTTCTTGGAAAATTCTGACCAGTTAAATTTTGCCAGTTTAACAGTTGCAAAGTATTGTTACAGAGAGATTTTTCATCTGTATTTAGGAAATGTTATGCTTTTGCTTGACGTGGTAAAGAGAAGACTGATTTCCTGTGCGTAGTATTCTCATACCACTCATGACACCAGTTGGGACATTTCACAGACAATTAAGTTACCAGTGTGGTCTCCCTGCACATCATGCTCTTTATATTCCTGGCACCAGGGCACTGAAAAAGTGCCACTAAAGAAGCTACCAGAGATGTTTCAGAGGCATGGCTTTTGAAGTTTAAGATTATTATGAATATGGAAATACATTGGGCATACATTGAGGGGAGAGGGAAGTAGCATTTTAAAACATATTGTGCATTAAGGGCTAGGCAACAAGTGGTGTGGAAGAATGGTTGGATATATCAACAGTGATAAAATAGTTATTAATGCTGTTATTAATGATAACTATTGCCTTTCTATACAGTATAAATAATGCTAAACCTTTTACAGGTTTTTACTGGGTAAATTGAAAACAGAGTGATTGTCCCTCACAAATTATCTTAATTACAATATCACTATAAGTTGTTTATGTTTTAGATTATATTTTATTAAGTACTTGTTTGTCTCCTTCAGAAACAGTTATGAGCATATGTATAGTAAATAGAATTAACTGAAATCTTGTATCTTCTTAACAGAAATGATATTGAGAGTTGTAGTATGACTTCAGAGTGCTGTGATATGCAAGGATGTAATTAAAGCCATTCACTTTTATATATAAATATATACACACACACATGCACATACATGTACAGATATACATATACGTGTTTGTATAAACTTTTATATATATCCATTACATTATATTAGAACAAGGCATAATATATATTTTTAATGCCCATTAGTTTACAAGTGAAAATATTATCTCAATGTAGAATTAAAAGAAAGTTACCCTAGTTTAGGGAACTGTAATTTGACGGGGTATGAATTTTTCTGTGTCCTTTGTGGGACTTCATTAGGAAATGTTTTCTTATTTCACATTGCAAAAGAAAAAAAAAAACAACAACCAGGTTTACTTTTGTTAACCTAAGAGCTAATTTGAAATCTAATATTATTAGTATGCCAAGTTCCTAAATATATGTATTTTCTTGTCTTGTGAAAGCAGTAATGTGGTTTAGTAATAGGGTAAATTTGTATAGATATGTAAACTGAGAATTACATGAGAGGACTGCATTAAGTTGATTTTATTTTAAAATTATTTATGGTCTGCTAAGGAGAAATTAATATAAAAATGCAGTCAGTTCTTTGGATGGAAGCATTCAGACTTGGCACTTGATTTCTGTTATGAAATATTTACATTCAATTGCTATTTAAATATGTTTTATGTTGCACCTTATACACATTTCCAATAAACTGTCTGTTTGATTGTGTAGGCTGCACCCATCATCATGGGATGTGAATGCTTAATGAGTTTCTAATCTCCACAAATCAACTGCTCTAAGGAAAGAGCTAGAGAAGATAATATTTTAACTCAAAATATAGTGATTATATTAGACAAAATACAAAGAGATGAAATACAGAGAAGTATAGTCAGTGCCTCAGTACAGCAATATATAAAGGGACATAGAAAAATGACAACTCAAGTACAAATTAATATTTCATGTATTGCCTGTAACTCCTCTCTTGAAGCCTAATGCTCCAGAGGGGTAAATGTCCTTTAGTACAACCATTTTGCCTCAGTCTGTATACATCTGTAGCTTGTTGTTACTGATGTGTCAGACACCACAGCTAGCAGAAAGAAGCAATGACTAGTTTTGCACATAACTTCTGGCACTAGGAACAGAAAATTTTAACTATAGGGGTCAGGGATTGATTGATACCTCATCATGAGCTAGCTGGCTCCTTTATCAACACTGTGGAAAGAATATTTTTACAGCATCTGAGGCTCTGGAGTCCAGAGCCCAAAGCTGCAGTAAAGCCACTACAGAAAAAAATTTCACATGCAACATACGATATAACTTAATGACTGGGTTGGTCAGGATTTGTATATCAAATCATATACGAACTAGCTCATCAATGTGTCCCTTCAAAAAGTAATTTTTTTTCTTCTCAGAAATACAGACCCTTAGGGTCTGACAGACATTATTAACTCTTCAAAATCAGTTGGGTAAGGTGGTCAGATGGGTAAGCAACAAAGGCTGTTTGAAGAACTGATAAATGCCAGAAGCCAGGTACCAGCAAACAGCTAAAAGAGGGCTGCAAGGCATTGATTAGAAATTCTCTTTGCTCTTTCGATCAATGCAAAGTTGACGATGCCATCTGACTACAGTGTGTGCACTCAGTAGGATTAATTTCTGCATAAACTCAGGTTAAAGAAATACAATCAGTAACAGCACTAATATGTAGTTAGTTAGTCTTTATGAGTTCGTAAATACAGATCATAATGTTTTTGAATAACAACACCAATTCTTTCCCAGCAAAGTAAGGAAAGAGCTTACTAGATGTAGGGATCTAAAAACAAAGCTGAGAAGAAAGACTAAATTTAAGATATAGCTTGTAGTTAATTTATGTTGTTTTATACCTATTTGTTTCCTTCTCTTAAATCACAGGATTTGAACCAATGTAATTTATGTTGATGGTTGCCTTTCATTTGCAGAAGTCATTCTTCTTCCCCTCTTTCAATTTAGGAAGCAAATAATCCCTGTGAACAACTGTAGTTTTGACTTTGCCACAATTAAAGCCTTTTTTTCATTTATGCCCCCCCCAAATGTCCCTAGACTGTAAAATTATTTGAGAACTGAAAGTAAAAATATATTTCAACCCACAATATATTTTTCACTAACCTCCTGAATCGGAATAACCTTCTAAAAGTTGTGGATTACTTGAAATAGGACTGTGAATTCAGATACAATTTTTACAAAGTGACCTTTTTGTTAAATTAAGCAAAATCAAAACTCCACATCGGACTACCAAACTCCAGTCTTGGAGTTTCTGAAGTGTCCATCTAAGTGTCATAGTTTGAGGCCACATCCTGTTTTCTTTTCATAAGACAGAATTAATATGATAACTCTAGATCATAACCCTTAGAGTTCACCTTCAGACTAGGCAATGCCTATTTAAAACTCACTAAATTCAAACTGCCATAGTGACTACACCAGTGATACTAAATGATACCATAGAATAGGTCCAGTAGGTCATAAACAGAAATTTGAAAGAAAAAACTCACATTGATAAAAATGAAAGACAAAAGCTGAAGATACTTGTGTCCTCAATTCTGTACATTATGTAAAGTTATTTCAGAAAGCATTAATCACATTTACATCTGATGCTCGAACAATTTAGCAGTGCCCTTGAAAAGTTTTATTGCTCTTCGTGGTGTTTATTTAAATAAAATATTTTTAGTGTCACTCAGATATTGCTTTTCAAGCTCTAAGTTGATTTCTCCAATATTTAGGTTACAAAGACATGGGTATGAGAAAAGTAAGCATATTTTCTGTTAAAAGAGTCTCCTTTTTTCAATAGGCCAAATTTTATGCAGAATTTAATAATATAATACGAAAAACATTTTAAGACTTTCACTGGATTCAAATCAAAACTATATTAATCTTTGGAGGCAGAGTCCAGACTCCTATTATGCTGAGCACACAGCTGCAGTTTAACAAACACATAATAAGTGTTTTTTTCGCACACAGCATAAACAAGGTCACTTCAAAATGAAATGAGTGAGGTAGATTTAACCCCTACATAAAGTAATTCTGAAAAATATTTGCCTTTCTACAACAGAAGGATAGTACTGCATTAAAGAAATTAAACCATAAACCATATACTCAGTAGAATTAAGAGTGCAAAGTATTTCAGATTGCCCTTGAAGAGTATACACTAAATACAACTGAATACCTCGTACTAAATGGGGCTGTAGTTATTGTGAAGCTCAGGAACGGATAGTGTGTCTCATCTTAGTCTCTTACGGATAAATTTATATCTGTCAATGGCATGCAGCTAATCAGGGTACTAAATCCTTGTTTTGACTAAAACTACTTCTGGAAAATCCTGTCCTTCACCACTGGAAATGGATGTGAACTGGCCATTATCAGCGATCTGACAGTAACACCAGATTAAGGAAGGTAAACCCAGGTGGGCCAAATGCAGTGGATAAAGCTGCATGCAGAACAATGGATTTTAGGCTGCTAATTACAACTGAGCATTACAGCCCCCATGCCCTTAGTATGCTCCTGAGGATTATCTCAATGAAATCATCCCAACCTAATAAGTTTATGCCCACAGTACAGGCCACTCAGATATCCTGTATACATGCCCTTCCTACTAACAGCCTTCAGCCTCTGCATAGGTGTCACTACACCAGCACATAAAGTCAAGCCAATTAATTAATTCTCAAGTATGAGTAGGAGCATGATCTTCTATGGAGGCCTCAGAGAACCTTCAGGAGAAGCTCCATTGCTAGTGGCAGGACCATGATGATATCATCACAGGAAAGGAATGGGTTTGCTTTCTCAAACCCATTCTGCACATACATTATCAGCACCAGAAACTGCACCACCCTCCAGAGATTCAGCAACAGGCTGTGACTTCAGGTGCGAATAATGTTGGCTTTTACGGGTTAGAACTAGTAAAAATAAACAAGTAGAACTAACAAAAATAACTGTGAGTAATTGTCCAATGGGTGTTCATTAGTGGATCTACATTGTTTAGTTCAGAGAATTTTAAAGTATATGTGAGATTCTTCTATGTTGAACTTCCGCAAGTATTAGGACTGTGGTAAATTCTGAAGACCTATTGTTTGACTATTGTTTGCTAGGAGTTCAGACAAGCAAATGGCATAAGCTAAGTATTCAAAGGCTCGACAAACCTTTTTTTTTTTTTTTTATGAGTATACTGGTTTAATAGCAGTTTCCAGCAACTGTAGTTATTTTTAAAGATATCTCAAAGTTTTATAGGAGGCTTCTGTGAACCTGAAAAACAGTATAAGAACGTAAGATTGATAGAACTGTTCATCGCTGAAGTAATTTCTGAGTTTTTCTGCAGATATGGGTTATTAAAAATGAGGCTCAGCCAACAGTAAGTGAGCATAGGAGACATTAATTAGATTAAAACTTTATTCACTGATAGCTTTTAAGATGCAAGTATGAATGGGAATCTTAGAGAGTGAACATTTTGCTGGGTTCCTCTTGGCTCTACTCTGTGCAACTCTTGTCAGTTCTTTGGGAGAAAACAAGAAGTCATAATTAATATTGCTTGTAGATGCCACAAAGATTGTAAAAAAGGGAAAAATCATGGAAAGTATTAGAGGTGCATAATGAACATTAACTCGTATTTCTGAAAAAGCAATGCATTCCTCTGCTGCATAAATATAATACAATCTTATATTGGATCAGAAAGTCCATATCCCCTTTGCTCTTGGTAACAATGTAGATGAATTGCCTAGTGGTGCAATTTGTTCTGGTGTCTAGAGTTCCAAAACAATGTTGATAAATTGAAGGATACAGAGAAGATGTATGGAATAACTTAAGTATTGTGAAATAAACCTAATAGTAATTCTCTCCATGAGCTCAAAGGTGTTTAGCTTGATAAAAGGAAGACCAATGGTTATATAAGTAGCTGCATGAAAACCAGGAAATTTATAAAAGAGGGTTATTTAGTCAGATTGACAAATGCCTAAAATCCAGCTACTAGCTGCAATGGAAAAATAATTTAAATATATTATATCAAAGAATAGGATACATACTTCTAACAGGGAGAGTAATCAGACCATCACTCAATCAAAGACTTTTGAAATTCCCTTTAACTAGATGTTTTTCAGTCCAAACTGGACCTTTAAAGAAAAAAATATCCGTGTTTGTCCTCAAACAAATTAATACAGGGAAAGCCTATAGTACATGAGTTAAAGGGCACTGATTTATCCCAGGGTTTCTTTGGTAACTTTATAGAAATATGCAATGAAATACACAAGATAACTTACTGTGCCCTCAGCAGTTATGGACCACTTTTATATACTGATGCAAGTTGATGGCAAATGATAAACTTCAGCAGCTGTTTTCCAGGAAAGAAAAGTGGGTCTGAATTAGATGAGTAGCATCTCTAGGCAATTCACTTTTGAAGAATTATTCTTTGGGGAGTACAGTGAAGAGAATATCTTGCACTACTTCTTCGACCATTCAGGCAAGCCAAGTGCTGTTTAGCTGTTTTAGTGCACAAAGCCATCTTTTCTAATACTTGGTGAAGAAGATTCCCTGGACCTAGAACAGAAAAAAGTCACTAGCTGTCTTCTGCAAATGGTTTTGACATCTTTTCACTGCCTACTTAAGCAGTCAAATTATTCTTAACCTCAGTGGAATCAAACATAGAATGTGAGGGCAAAGTCTATGCTGAAAATGGATCTCTGCAGCAGTTTCATTTTCCTGTTTGTAGGGCTACTGGCTCACTGTTTGGGTTCATGTCCTTTAGTAACTGCACCAGCATTCCTAGACCACAGGTACTCATAATTCATAAAGATCACTGGAGATATTAAAAATTTGTGATTGAATTTCTGTACTATTCTCCAACATGTCAAAACAAAAGGAAGTTTAAGTTATTTTATTCACCAGATAGTAATATTCTTTAAATCAGCTTGAAAATATTCAATCATCGTCTATAAATAAATGAATGCTGGGACCCACCTTATGGTTCAGTTAACTGACTTCTGTGCAAAGAAATGCCATCTCTTCTGGAAATATGTTTGCTCCTTGCTCTGAAGAGACAATTTGTTGCTTTCTTTCTTACAAATATTACAGATAAAGTTGCCAAAGGTATTGCTGAATAATTGAAGATGGTCAACATCATCCCTTTCCTTAAACAAACTCCAGCTACACGAAGAGAGTGTGCATGCACAAATCACTGCACACCTATTCTTTTGTAAGTGCAGAAGTAGCTAATTGTTAATCTGCAGTAGACTCATCTTCAAATCTAATCTCTTTCCTCATGCTTCCATTTCATAAGGCAATATTTTTTCACCACCCTCAGAATCCTTTTACAAAAGCTTTCCTAAATATACTTATAAAACATCAAAATTTTGAGCAGGAAAAAAAATATTAAAAGTAGAGGACTATTACAATTAGTTTAAAAGAAAGGCTTACATTTTTGCTAGAACTCTAAAGTCCGGAACATTATTCTAGGATCAATGGTGATCAAAATTTACAGTCACAGCTTTTTTTGTTATTCTTAAACTAAAAAATCTTGTCACTTTTTTAAAGTTTGCGCTGAGGGGAAAAAAAAAGGGGTGGGTATGGAATCCATTCATTGCAACACTACAAATATCTAATATCCCAGTAATTCAACTTTCTGTTCAGTCCCCAAACACTGTCTAGTCCTTGAGTTGATAGTAAAGGTCTATGTATAACTGGATAGCGGTCATATTTGCACAGCTGATATTATGACTTTTTATTTTTTAATATATTTTCTTTAATCTATGAGACCTAAGAGATAACTTGAGATTCAAGACACCTTTAGAAAATGACAGAACACATATCAAAAATTTACTGTCCAGGCTAAATAGCTTACTTGAAGTTTCTAATGAAAAAGGTCAAGCACAAGCATTCCTTTGTGTGGAAAAGCATTTTGATCATGCCCTCTGGGACCATTCTATTCCTCCAAATCTTTGTGTTTAGTATAGTTATGCCCCCAAAATAGCAAAATGGAAATTTTCCCAAGTACACCTTCACAGAAAATATATTGTTGTTGATATTCAATAATAACAAATTAGAAAGACTTTTTTTCGGGGAATTTTCAGTAGTACTATATGTTTTGTATAAATAAAACACATGGAGATTTAAATGCCTAAATACAAACTATAAATGTGCGTGTCTGTGTGCAAGAGGATTATAATAAAAACTGAAAAGGAATAGTTCAGCAAAATAATGATATGCTTAACTTCAGGCAAAATTGAAGATAATGACTATCAGGATGCTTAAAAATTTTTACATTCTGTTACGAGTCAGGACTAGAGATTTTCAGTCTTTCTTCTGACATTTCTCTTTCCATTAATCCATTTTAGGTAGTCTCATAGCATCTTCCACCCAACAGAGTATATTGTTGTCTTGGTTCTTTTTTAAACCAAGTTTATGATTGTTGAACTAAAAAATTACAGTATCAATTATAATTTAATTTTTTTTAGGAAGGCAAAGTATAGAGACATTGAGCTTTATAAGTTGCTTCTGGTAAAACCATTGTGTAGAAACATTAAAGTATCAAGGAAAGAAAAGTACTGATATGTCACAGGGTAGAACCTACACGAGCTTCATGTCAACTCAGTGCTTCAGATCAGTTCTACTATAGTGGTACCATCCCTCTTTTGAATCTGGGGTGAAGCCACTGTGGCTTAATCAAAGTAGGTAATTACAGAACAGTGCTGGATTAATGAAAAATAGACGAAAACATTGAAATTAGCTGGATTTTTCATTGGCATTTTGCTGGTTGGAAATCAGGAAAATTAAAGGCCTGATACAGTCACTCCAAGCAGCACTTGGAGAAATCAGACAAATCCTCTCCCATAATAGCAATGCCTTTGTAAGATTGATAATTGCAATTTTTGGTTAATTTAAAAGAAAAAGCAGAATTTTTTATTTAAAACAGAACTATAAGTATTGCAAGTAAGAGTTTTCCTGCTCATGAATGGTCTCAACAGATGAATATGCTGAGCGTCATTTGAAATTTAGCTCTGATCACAATTGAAACACATATAATGATACGAAAGTTCTGCAGTGCATATTTACTCAGAACTCCACACAGCAAAATCTCAGTCTCTGTCCCGAAAAGCACCAAAGAAGGATGGAATCAAACTATGAGACTGGTTAGGAGAAAGTTGAGCTTGAAGAGGTTATCATTAATATCCCTTCAAACTGGTTAACTTTCTGATACATATTACATTAGATTGTTTCTGTTAAAAAGAGAGTTGACACGATGACCCAGAATCCTTCCTCTCTACCTTGTTTTAACTGGTGATTGTAGTTTCTCAGTCTTGTGAGATTTTATTATTCAGTAAAAAAATCCATGCCTCTTCTCAGTTACCAAGGACAGACTTACTAGAGATGACAAAGGAAAGAAGGCACTAAGTAGCTCAGTCTTTTCCTCATTGTATGTTACTGTTTCCCCCCATATCTAACAAGAGGAGGGGATTCTCCTCAGACCTCTTTTTGTTTCTAATGTATTTATGGAAATGTTTTTTACATCAGTAATCAGATTAAGTTCTAGTTTGGCTTTGGCTCTTCTAATTTTCTCCCTGTATAAACCCATGGTATTGTCCAAAGATCATAAACTCCTCTTTTTTTTTTTTCTGAGTTCCAGTCAAACCTCCTAGACTGACTCCTCTTGGCTATAATCTATTACCAGCAGACACCTGGCAAGTTGAAGTCCTCCATGAGAACAAGAGCTAGTGATTTTGAGATTTCTCCCGGCTGTTATAGAATATTTCATTTGCCTCTTCATCCTGGTTGAGTGGTCTGTAACAGACTCCCATCTTCCTTGTTGGCCTTCCTCTTGATTCTTAGCCATAAATACTAAAACCTGACATCACCATCATTAACCTCTAGGGAGTTAAAACACTCCCTAACATACAGGACTACCCCACCACCCCTCCTTCATTGTGTATCCCTGCTTAAGAATCTACAGTCATGCATTTCAGCACTCCAGTTGTGCAAGTGATCCCACCATATTTTCATGATGGCAACATTCTCCCACTGCACAGTGGCTTCTAGTTCCTCCAGTTTGTTGCTCCTGCTGTGTGCATTGGTATAAATGCACTTCAGTTGGGCTGCTAATCTGGCCACTTTTTTGGGAGGAGAAGCCCTAATTCCTGCATGACTGTTCCCAGGTACTTCTGTGGTTTCTAACAGAACAATAACCTTCATGTCTCTGCTGCTCTCTTGGATCTTTATCCCTTTTCTCCACTGAGACAGCAGGCTGAAGGACCTTGCTTGCACACAGTCCCTAAAATATAGTCCTGCTGCCTCCAGGCTTATCTCTAGCAAGCCTGATTTTATCCCTTTCCCCCTTCCAATTGAGTTTAGAGCTCTTTCAATGAGCTCTTCTGACTCCTGTGCAAAAATCCTTTTCCGCTTTTGAAGCAGGTATACCCTGTCTGTCACCAGCAGGCTTGGTGTCATGTACAGTAATAAATGATCAAAGCCCCCAGAATTCTGCTGGTGACACCAGGCTTGTAACCAGGTTATAAATCTGCTGGACCTTTCTGTTTCTTCCATCATCATTTCTTGCAACCGAAAGCACAGAGGAGAGAAATATCTGTGCTCCTGATCCCTTAACCAGTTGTCCCAAGACCTCGAAATTTCTCTTGAGAATGTACTCAGATTTCTTGTTGGTAACGTCATCACTACCTCCCTGAAAAAACAATAATGGATGATAACCTGCGGGCTGCACTGGGGTAGGAAGCTTTCTCTTCACATCATTAACCCAGGCCCCGGAGAGGCACCAGGCTTCCTGAAGAAATGGGTCCACCTGCATATTGGGCCCTCTGTTCCCTTCATAACGGAGTGTCCTGTGATAATGACGCACCTTTTCTCTTTATGGAAGCAGTTTTGATCCAGGAAATACACCAACTTAAACTTGGTGACACCACCAAGTTAGATGAACCATCACCCTCCTTACTGTTTGGTTCCACTCAGAAAGCCTCAGATCCGTTTTGTCAGGGCACCTGGGGAAGTGGGGCAGTCACAGAGGAGACGAACCTGTCACCATCTCTTAGGTCACTGTGTTCAGTCAGGTGGACAGAGAAAGTTGAATCCTCCCTATCATGGATCCTGTCTGCCTGTCGGGCCTGTCCCAGAGAAAATAATCGGTGATTCCAGTTGATTCTCTCTGTTGCACTTCCCTGATACTCCACAAGGTTCTCATCCTCCCTCAGACCCCAGTCACAGAGCAGAGGCATTTTTTCCTTATATCTAGTCAAAATTTCCCATATGTGTGTTTGTGTTTATTGCTTTCTCTTCCATTTTGGACCTCTGAATCTATCTCCTCAATGTGTGTGTCTTTGCTCAGGTGGTTGTAGACCACTATAAGATACATTTTTTTTTTTTTTTGATGCAAGAGTACACTGCTAATTATGTGTAATTTTTGTCAGTCAGAAGGGCCTGGTCCTTTGCTGAAAAGTTGCTTTCTAGCTGGATTGTTTTGCTGCATGGGATCCCAGGTACAGAACTCTCCTGTGCTAAATTTCCTGAAGTTCAAGTCACTCTATTTTTTACAGCTTGACCAGCTCCTTCTGAATATGAGCCCTGTCCGGCAATCTGGTACCATCCTCAAATGTGCTGGCCCTCCATCCCATCACTCATGCCATTAATATAGACATGAAGCAGGACTGGTCCCACCATTGACCCCTGAGGAGCACTGCTAGTCATTGGCCACCAGCTGGACTTTGATATTTCACTTTTAAAATATAAATTAACTATAGCATCCAACAATGCACCAGCAAGGTAGACTAAAATGTGGAACAAAATTTGTCTTAGAGTGGAACATCTGAAATGCCAGGTTTCCCATCTTTCTTTAATATTTACATTGCTGTCAAATTATTTTACCATTCTTTTATGTAAGAACTTTCCCACCCCTTCTTGCACACTCACCTTTCTTAGGATCTGCAGCAGTGTGACTGTTGAAGAAACGCCAAAGCACTGGAGAATGATTTGCAGAACTCTAAATAAGTGTGTAAAACCTTTAGGAATTTACTAAGAAAATTAATTGTTTTCATTGGTGTTGCTGTGGGTTCTTTTTTTATTGTCTACCTACATGAATGCTTTTCTGAAAGACAGGATTCATCTGTATTTGTTATTTTGTCCCATCACAATTACCGGTGCTCTGGGGTGCTTTGGTTACATCACTCCCTATTACAATGCAAGTTCCCTTTTCTGATATTCATATAATTTGAAGCGTTACTTTTTTGTACTTTACAATAAAGAGGATCTTAGTTTAATGGCAGTTTGACAGCTTTTCCTCCAAGCGACAAACTAAAATTGATCAAACGTACATTAGAACTTTTAACTCTGAATCATGTGGTATCCTGTAGGGAATGCAGCTGGAATAAATTGTGGTGTATGAAAAACACTGCACTCATAAACAGATCATTCACACTAAGCTTCCTATCATCTCCTTTTATCTGCTTGACTGGCTTCCTTGGGTTTAAAAGAAGTGTCCAGGACAACTGTAATAATTTCAGATCAAAATCCTTTAAGTTCTTTGTCACAGTCCTATTGTGTAGTCAAATTCCAGGTACTATGAATCAGGTATTCAGGTAGTACTGCTAAGTCAGAACTAATAAAGTCCAGAATTTCTTGTATACAATGAGGGTTTTTTAAGCCAAAAATGGTATGACATCAACAAAAAAACTGAACCAAAACAAAAACCCAACAAAAAAAAACCCCATCAGAATGGGATTTATTGTTTGTTTGTTTAATAAAATTGAACTATGTACTAGATTATTGATGACATTGAAAAGTGGAAAAATTATTTTCTCTCTAAAATTATAATAACTGATTGATCCTTTGCTTAGACTGATACTGACCGGGAGTCATCAAAAAAACACATCAAACCACATCAGCTTTGTAAAACGGGCGTGAAAATATATTTGGTTAATCACTTTTCTGATGGTTATTGCAAATGCAAATATAGCAAATGCTGGCAAGGCACCTTGAGCACGAAGCAGTTGCTAACCATGGTGAAGCATTAACAGCCATATATAAGCTCTTTCCTGGTAGTCTATCCAGTGAAATTACAAGGTGTAGTATACATATTCACACTAGACTTCTACTTATGTTCAGCAAATAGCCTTGTTCTAGAAATCCACAGAGATTCCTTTGCCTAAAATATCAAATGTCCTTTGAAACCTATGAAGTCTTGTATGTCAACAGTTTGATGTATTATGAATACTATCAGATTATTTCTTTACTTCTTGTCACTGGACTTGAATCCTTCCTAGTTTTTGGAGACTTCACGTTTTTTTCATATAAGGAACTAAGAAGTTTTATATCAACAAACTGTGAATAAATAAAGTAAGTTTATTTCTGGACAAATCAGAGTTCTATTCTGCAAGGTTCTCTGATACAGAATATGGCACTTGTATCTACAGCTCTGACAGATACACTTTACTGATATTTAAATGAATTATTATTTCTCTTTCACTGTAGTAATGATAACATCTATTTGACAGTTATAGCCTCATAGAATGCTTGATTTGAGGCAGCTCTGAGGATAACACTGCATCAGCTGTCAGGGTTCTCCAGAGGAAAGTATGGTTTTTCTGTTACCTCACTTCTTTTTTTCTGTTCTCTCTGAAATAGTAGTACTGGGAGAATATCATATTAAGATAATTTTTATACCTAATTCATTATCTGCTTGCAAATGCAAATGCAAAACCCATATGATGTATAGATGCTGTGCAAATGTTCCAGTCTGCAAGCACAGGGAGCTTGAGAATATCCAGGCATTGAGAATATACCATTTGATCATATAAAAAAGATCAAGAAAATTCAGAGTAATTAATCAAAACCCAAAAGTTAGGGGTGTATGCTAATATTTCAAAGAATCAGGAACAGGATGGATTGTTGCTCTTAACTTCAAAATAAGACCACAAATTTAGAACTGAGAGGATAAAAAAAAATATTCAAACTTATTTTGTGTTTTCTTTTATTGCCCATGACTGTGCTGATAATTGCTTCTCCAAATTCTATTACCCATTTACCTACTATTTTGTTACCATGGGCTGAGCAGGCTGCAGTTTTAAAGGAGGTGCCGCAATGAAATGAAGATTTAATCTAATTCCTAAGAACATGCTTCTTTCTTGTTTAAAACAAAAAATAAGAAGAAAGAAAAAAAGAGGGACGGGGCTTATAACTTAAACATGTTAACAAACTGAATCCAGAATGGAATATTAGATCTCAATGTTCATTAAATTACTATGTATTTAAGCTCATTTTCTATAGAGGACTTTCAATTATGTTCAGAAAGAATGTAAATTCAAAAGTAGTGAAGTGAAAGGAACAATTAATGAGGAAATTTCTGCATATAAACTACTGAATGACTTTGAGACTGTATAGAACGTTATGAACTGGGACACAGAGGAAAGGAGGAACTGGGGAGAAAGAAATAATATCTAGGTTAGTGGGAATAAATTATTTAAGCAACTTATCTCTCTCCCTTCTCACTTTACCCCAATTTAATTGTGTGTCTCGCAATCAGCTGTAGAATGTTATAGGTATAGGTGAGTTTAGGGAGTTGTGGTTTTCTTTCTGTACTTAGAGTATCAGTACCATTTGCATCAGGAGTGAATGGTTTTTGCTTTCTGCAAGTAATACTAATACAAGTCCTGGCAGCTGGGTTGTGTGCAGTTAAGTTTCAGCACCCACTGGCCTTCAGTGGATCTGGATCCTCAATCTGAGGCTATATAAAATTGTAGAAGAGTTGATTTGAAGAGACCTCTTCCAATCATCAAGCCTAGCCTTCGCACAGCAAATAGGACTACTGCAAAGAACTAGGTCAGGTCACTCCTGATTTTGTCTAGCTGTGCATCAAAAACTTCCAAAGATGGGAGATCCCTGCTAAACTCATTTCACTGCTGCACTTAAGCTCTAGGTGGAAAAATTTTTCCTAATCCCATAACTGAATCTCAATCCAAAGAATATTCGGCACTTCTTTTTCTTACATAAAATCACAGTTAAAGAACTACAGAGAAAAGAAGCCATTAGACAAGATAAAATGATAGGAGAGGTAAGGAAAAAACAAACAAATAAGCAAATGAAAAAACCTACTTAATATAAAAAAGAAGGCATAAATAAGAAGAACAAAGGTCAGAAAAGAAATGGAAGGAAAAAATTAGAATACATTTTAAATATTCAAAACAAAAAGGAACAAAATGAAAAAAAGAAAACGACACACACCATGGATCCAGTTTATCAATAGCATAACTATATAGTCTGGGGTTTTACACGAAAGATGAAATTTTCCCAGAGAAAGTGAAAACACATCAGAATAAAATAAGAATATTAGACATCTGACCCAGTAAGTATAAAAACATTTAAGTATGAAATTATTTTCAAGAAGAAAAAGATTTCTTTACTCTCTGTAATCCACAAGTGGTGTGATGAAAAAATTCAGTAGAAGATCAGTAGACTTGCAGTTGCATGGACATATGATTTTAGGTGACTTAAAAATTTTCTGAACATCTTTTTTCAACAGTAGAATACTAAGGTCTAGTTACCCTTCATGATATTTTTTACAAATACAGGCAAAAGGATCTCCATGGATAGATGCTATATATTATTTGTGGACAGAAAAACCATGAGAAATTTGAAATGGGAACCAGAGAAAGGGAAAAAGGAGAGAGGAGGACAAAAAAAGAGAGGGAAAATTCTCTTACAATGAAAATGAAAATCAGAACAGATTGATTTGTGAGACAAAACACTAAAGCACAACATCAACACAGGCTCTCGTGGCATTAACAGTAAGACATCATGCAATCCATGTTATTTTTAAGCCATAGTCCTCAGATCTTGAACTCAAGAAGAAGTTTGTGCTTTGTGGTGAAGAATGGTGTTATTGAAGAGCAGGGAGAGAAGACATCTGCAGTGACTGAAATGGCACACATAAGAAGAAAATACCCAGGTGAAATTCTGGTTACATTTAGAGCTACTAAAAGCCAAATCACTTATTTATTGGATATTTTGTTTGTAATCCTAGTGGATTATGCTACATTTTAAAGTACTGCTTTGATCTAGGATTGCTACTTAAGTGACTTGATTTAGGTACTCTATCACTCCAAAACAAAGATATGTGGAACAGAGATCATCTGCTCCATTAGTTGTACTTTGTCAAAGACCTTTCTGGTGAAAAAGGGGATAATAAGAAAAGGTGGGAAGCAACAAACAAAGGTTACAGAGAAAGAAACTTGACCAAAAAACTATAATGGAGACTATAATGACTGACCACATCTGGTCAGTCACACTAATTCATAAGGATATATGCAATGTGAGAATGTTAGTTTCAGTAAAATTATCTGCTCAAGGAACTTGTCAAAATGGGGTGGAAAGGAAAAGGGAAAGGCAATGAACAAAACATATTAAGACACATACCTGACAGAAAAACACAGTGGGAACAAGGAGAAGAAATAAACTTTTGTTGTCCCACTAATTGATGGTCTATCAAGAAGTTGCAGACAAGCCCATACCTTGCAACTGATAAGGATACAAACCTGGAGGGTTCCAAATATACATAGTTGTGGAAAGTGGAACTATGTCAACTGAGAAGGGGACAGTGGGGCAGGTAAGAATTATGGGGTGTATTAGTTTGGCCTGGCTTTCTTGCCACGTCCAAGCCGTCCCCTCTCCCCTCCCACTCTTATGAGCAAGGCAACAAAAATGAACCACAGTAAAAGTGAAAGAAGCCTGAACGAAACAGGATTATATAAAAAAATATATATTTGCATATATTTATAATTCTATATAAAATTTTAATATATTACACATACAATAGGGAGCTCCCCAGGGAAAAAAAAAAGGGAAAAGGGAGAGGGGAAGCAGGGATAAAAAAAACTAAAACAAATATCCTCCAAGTATACACCATTGATAGAGACCTAGTGAATAAATTTAAAAAACTAATTAAATACTTCCCTGAACAACACAGCAGAACTGTGTGAAGCACCAACCAACTCTCTACGCCTCCCAGAGGGACCAGAGATAACGGCAGGTCTAAGTAGACAGGCCTCAGCCAATACAAGCAAAGACTGTCTGCGGAGAGACCTGTCGTCCTGTTGTCTTCAGCCACCAGAAGAGAGAAGAGCATGAGCTCTCTTATCTGTGCCTTATTTATATGTTGTGTTACGCTAAAGGATGATATGGAAAACTTCCCTAGATTTCTGACCCCTGTTGCTAAGGAAGGCCTAAAAAAATCTGAAAGCCAACCCACTATGTGGGGTAAGAGACAGAAAAGGGCCAATCACATGTAAAAAGGGTCTGGTCAATAGACTTGTCTGAGGGAGCCCTGTGCCTAATCACTGCAGTCTGTGCTTCCTTCCTGTTAAGTCCTTTCTTAACTATCTTTCTGTGTAAACTCCTCTGTTATCCTGCTTGCTACTGGGGGACTGGTGTGACTGGATAGCAGGGCAGCAACTGGAGGTAGAGCAGGGGTGTACCGTGGCCTGTGGTGTCAGCCACTGGAGTGAGTTGGGGTCCAAGCAGCCGGCCATGGTCATATCAAGTGGGTGTGTCCCTCTGGAACACGTGCTCAGCTTTATTACTGGATGAATCTGCACAAAGGAAAGCAGCAGGTGCATCCATCACCATGGGATGGAAACTGTGGATCCTCAGATGTCACAGGTTGGGCTCCAGCAGCTGGGCAGGACAGTGCTCCAGGCTCTGAGCTGCTGGTGGCAATGGCAGCTTTTAATATCCTTTACATTTTATGTGTTTGCTTCTATCTACCTATATTTTGTCTTTGGAAAAATAAATTCACCATCATTTGTATTCTTCAGATTTTTTATTTCAGAAAAAATTTTTTATTGTAAGCAACTTATTTTGCTATGGCTCCATGCAAGGACCAGCTAAAGTGATGGTGACCAGGGTCAGAGGATGCCAGCTATATCACCCTCCCTAACGATACGAGTCACTCAGTAAAAATAAGAAAATAGTCATCCCGACAGTGCATTCAGGCATGAATGATACTTGCATACTGGGAGTGACATAGTTGTTCATAACACTGAGGATTTTTAGATCTGTAAGACTCAGGCAGCATGGGAGACAAACACAACCTGAGGACAAAATCTTTTTCAGACTTGGTACTCAATTTACAGCTTTTGATTCTGCAGTCAGGAGTGGGAGGGATGAGCAAACCATGACTGTTATTAAATAATTGTGGTTGATGTGAGTATTTTACTTCTGTGGGTTTGCTTTATGATTGCTAATAACTTTTTGTGTACTGTGGACACTGCATGTTATCTCTCATGGTTCTACTATATTTTATTACCTTTTGTATGACTAAAGCAAGGCAATTTTCAGCTACTTTCTGAAAATAAATAATTGTGAAACACTGACAAGATTGTACCCTTGTTTTGCTACTTAAAGAGTAATTAAATATCTTGTGAAGTGCGACTGATTAGGTTAAGGAATCCTGTTGTCTGAGAGTAAAGGCAGGCGGAGCAGCAGAGTAGAGAGACTCTTCAAAAATTGTGTATTTTTGTCTGAAAAAGGGGGCAGACTTCTCTACGCAGGCAAGGTTACCCAGCATATAAGCTTGAAGTAAAAACTCTAGTTGGGTTTGCCAGATTCAAGGCCCAGATTTAAGCTTCTAATCTTGCAAGCAGAAGAGAGGACAGAGAATTCTGTTGTCAGCTTAATATGCAGTGTAATTATCATATTTTTTTAGAAGATTGCTATATTGATATATCCTTCTATGACAAAGTGACCTGCTTAGTAGATGAGGAAAAGGCTCTGCATGTAAATTATCTAAAAATCAGTAAAGCATTTGGTGTCATCTCCCACAGAATTCTCCAGGAGAAACTGGCTGTTCATGGCTTGGACAGGTGTACTCTTTTGCTGCATGAGAAACTGGCTGGATGGCCAGGCCCAGAGTTGTGGTGAATGGAGTTACATCCAGATGGTAGCCAGTCACTAGTGATGTTGCTCAGGGCTCAGTTTTGGGGCCAGTCCTGTTTAACATGTTTGTCAATGATTTAGAAGAAGGCACTGAGTGCACCCTCGATCAGTTTGCAGATGACACCAAATTGGACAGGAGTGTTGATCTATTTGTGGGTAGGAAGGCCTTACACAGGGGTCTTGCCAGCCTGGATCAATGGGCTGAGGACAGTTGAGGATGGGCATGAGGTTCAATAAAGTGAAATTCCAGGCCCTGCACTTCTGTCATAACAACCCCATACAGAGCTACAGGCTTGGGGAATGGTGGCTGGAAAGTGGCCCAATGGAAAAGGACCTGGGGGTGCTGCTTGACAGTTGATTGAACATGAGTCAGCAGTGTGTCCAGGTGGCCAAGAAGGCCAATGGCATCCTGGCTTGTAGCAAGAATGGTGTGGCCAGGAGGACAAGGAAAGTGATTGTCCCTCTCTACTCAGTACTAGTGAGGTAGAAAGTGATTGTCCCTCTCTACTCAGTACTAGTGAGGTACCTCAAATCCTATGTACAGTTTTGGGTCCCTTACTTCAAAAAGGACATTGAGGTGTCCAGAGAAGGGGAAAAAAAGCTGATGAAGGGTCTAGAAAGCATGTCTTATGAGGAGTGGCAGAGGAAGCTGGGATTGTTTAGTCTGGAGGAGGCTCAAGGGGGGCTCTCCACAACTACCTGAAAGGAGGTTGCAGTGTGGTGGGAGTTGGTCTCTCCTGCCATGTCTCAAGTGAAAGGACAATAGGAAATGTCCTTAAGTTGCACCAGGGGATGTTCATATTAGATATTTAAAAAAACACTTTTCACTGAAAGAGTGGTTAGGCATTGGCATAAGTTGCCCAGGGAGGTGATGGAGTGTTCAAGAGGCATCTGGATGTGACACTTTGAGGTGTAGTTTACGGGTAGTTGTGGTGGTGGCTAGGTTCACAGTTGGACTAGATGATCTTGAAGGTCTCTTCCAGCCTTGATGATTCTGTGATACGTGACTTCCTGAAGGTATGACTAGGTGTAGAGTTCTACTGGACAACTAGAAAACTTGGCTAAATTTCTCACCCTACAGAGTTAAAGCACATTGCTTATTTTCTTCAAAGCCCTTACTACTTTTGCATGTCTTTTGAAATCATATTCTGCAGTATATTAAATCTGAATTTTATTGGAAAATGTTAAAGATGCATTCATCCCTTGACTTCCTGAGGTGTATATTTGACCGAAATCTACCTCAGTAAAGATTTTTTAAAATCCTTAAATCATAGCCAAGTCACAGTTCATCTCCACTAGACCAATAAAATGCACATGCCCTGCAGACCTTAGTCATGACTTGGTAAAGCAATTATATGCGTGCTTGACTTAAAGAATGCACATACTGCCATGTCTCCTCAGCTAAGAACTTCTAAATGCTTTAATTTAAGAAGTTTATTTTCTTTAACAAGACATCTTCTCTCCTGAATTTTCTATCTCTCATTTTGCAGTTCTCTCAAATGAAATTCCTCTACACTGTCAAAATAGCTTTTATTTTGATAGAACTTTTTCTTAGTTGTTTTGTATATGGAATGTTAAGGTAATGGCGTTCAAAACAAACATTCAAATCCAAAGCATTTAAGATGAATTTCAATTAGGGACATTAGTTCACCTGTCCCTATCACTTAGATTTGGTTTAACAGTAATGTATGCTGTTTCCTTACCTGGAAGCTGGTAGATCTACAGTAGCTTAAGCAGTTAAGTTAAAGTAAAATTAATATATTGACTATGGAAGTAGTCCCTTTACAATTAGGGTCTAACTTCAGACAGTGGATTTACTATAGCTTCCCTAAAGCTAGTGGAAGAGATGTCAGAAAGATTTAGGAGAAAATTGAACCAGACCTCCAAAGACAAAAATGAATGCCATCTGCATTTCAATCTGGTGCGGGAGTTGGATTTAGAATTCTAGGTGACATATAAAGACTACATAACTAAAGACTAACTCCAAATACTGTTTTAAACATAATTCTTGTCTAAATCAGTGCAAATATTTGATTAAATGGAAGGTGCATCAGTCTGTCTGAGCAGTTGGGAGTTTTACAGATTGATTTGAGTTTCTGAGACAAAGGAAAATCGGAGGAAAAAATAATTTATAATGAAAAGTCTGAAAGTCATGAATGGAAAAAAAATTCTTTTGTTTTCCAGCAAAGATAAGCAAAAATGTATAGTAAAATAATTAAAAGAAGCTCAATCATTGACATTTACTTGAGAATCTGACCACACTTACAGTGATAACTAAACCTAAAGTGGTTACTGAAAAGGTCAATGTTACAATACCTGTCTCCTTGTACAGTTCAGAGGAAAAATTATTTACCTCAAAAAATCCTTCTCAAAAGCTAGAAAGGATAACAGAAAGCTCCTTGAAAATAGCCATTGCTAAGGCACTGAAGGAAAAAATCTGTGTTAAATCCAGTCTCTCTGGGTAATAGGTCCCTTATTTACATTTGTCATCATTTTATGCCTAAATTCTTGTGTCCTTGGCAAATGTCTCAGTACTTAGGATAATATAGGTCCTTATTTTCAAGGCAAGACTCAATCGTAGAGCAAAGGTGTATCTAAAAATGTTGGGGGTTTGTGGTATTTTCCAGGAATCAACAGGTAAACTTCCATGAAAGTGATGAAGATCTTAGCAATAGTTTTGTTTTTACATCAATACTCTGAGATATAATAGACTTGACTTTAAGTACAAGAGCATTACTGCCAAATTGTGTACTTAAGGAAAACTAGTAGCATATTGATCTGCAGTAGGTCCTGTGTGGTTAAACAAAAACTACATTTGAATTCAGTAGAAGTTTGTACAGGAACAAGACTTGTTTTTCTGCAGGATTTCTGCTCTAAATGTCATCTCTCAAGGTCTGTCCCATACTAAAGGGGATTACTTTTCCGTGTACTTTGTCTTCTTTAGTTGTCCAGGGTGCACATTTTTTTTTATAAGGTATTGTGTCTCCTAATTTTTCTGTGAGGTACTTATCATAATGGAGACCTTATATTAAGCTGATGTCTCCTGGCATTGTTGAAATATAAGAAAAATAATACCATCATGTAAATTAAAGATAAAAAGAATACTCCCAGTCCTAATGTTTCTGTGCTTTTTTTTTTCCTTTGATTAATACTTGGAAATATAGAAAACTGGTATTAGGAGAAATAGGCTGACCCTGATTTGAAGTTGGGACTAAAACAGGCTATCTTATAACTTATTTAAACTGGTTTAATATGAAACGTTTACATAATGTTTACATCACATGATATTTTATCCTCTGGTAGACTTCTTCAACTGAATTTGCTTTTATGCAAATTACAATAAATCTTATTCTTTTTGTCCCTATTTGATAAGAGGATAATGAAGTTCAATTTAAATACGCTATAACTCCTCAAGTAAAATCTAAATCCAATTTAATATATGCTTCAATAGTTCCTCAAGATCCCTCCCAAAAAAACCCTAACAAAACAAACCCCAAAACCTTCTTAAAAGCCTTCTTATGTTAAAATGATAATAACTGCATGTTCAGATAGAAATTAGTTGTATTCTGAAACCTTATGGTTTAAGGTGAAGACATCTACAATAATTCATGTTTTTTTTCATCTCTTACTACAGATTTCTACATCTGCAGTTGAATAAAAAGCCTGAAAGACTCTTTATGAAAATACATGGGAAAAATTTCATGTTAAATCTGTGGACATAAGCTTCACTTAGAGTTGGTAGTATTTCTGAGTTTTTCAGATGAGAAAATTCACCTTTATTAGCATGTGCTGACTCAAAACAGTACAGTGCCAGACACAGCAAGGACATCAAGCAACCTATCTGCTTTAGCAATCACAAATCAAAATAAAAACAAAAGAACATAAACATGAGGAGTAATGCATGTTCCAAGACTCCCAACAGCATTATGATTAATGAATTTAGTGCTTGAAAATGTCTTAAGTGCATTACTGTTGCTCTTTTGACAGGTATTGCTTCCTATACGAATTAATCTCAGCAATGCATATTATAAACAATAAAATTAAAAAATTAGGTCAAAGAATAAATAAGTTTTACTTTGTACATTCCAAGATGCACAGACGCTCACTCAGTTTATGGTTTTTACCTCCCCAGTTTCCTATGTATCTACAAAACCTTTGCCACTGGGATCAAACTGGAATTATACATGTAATGTAAATGTATTTACTGGGTTGTTTTTCTCTCCCACCTTCTCCTTTCATTAAAAATTTCATTTCCTCCTTTGCATTAAAAAAAGTTTCTTTTTATGTTCCTGGTTATTATTTTTCTTTTTCTTCCTTATTCTACTGATGATAACAGAACATAGGTCTAAAGAACTTGGGTATATCACAGATATGTGACTAAGCTCAGGAGACAGGACATTAAAAACATGTGCCACACAGACTTGTGTTCTTTAGTAAGTCTTAGCTGCAATTTTGCCTCAAAAGTTGAGCTTGCCTCAATGAAGTGTCAAAAGGAGCTCAACAAAAAGTAGAATATGTCATCAAGTAAAACCAGATTGGTAAAGGAACCACATCAAAATTAAAATATGATTATTTTTTCAATTTCTCTCTCTCTCAAAACGTTAGGACATAGGAAGACAGAAAAGTATTAATGAGAGAGAGTTTGAAAGATATATAGAGATCTAATGTAAGAGAAACTAAAATTCTTTTGAATTTAAGGGTTTTGTTACTTAATTAAAAAAAATCTAATTTGTGTTTATTAGATGAAGAAAAAGATACAGTAGAGCTTGAGTTTTAAAATTTGTGAAAAGGTTAAGGATTTATAAAATTCATAAAAAAACCCCCTGAGGTGTCAGTTAAAATTACTATTCTGGCCTTTCACTGCTTAATGAAATATTAGAGATGGTGGACAATAATTGAAGTGGTTTCAGACTAACATCAGTGTCCTCAAATAAGTGCTACCCTATCAATATGAGATTTTACTATGACATTGAAAAAAAAAGTGCTGAAGAGTCAAACTCTGACTGTTAAAGGGGATACAGAAAAAAAATTGTGAGACCAAAAAAGGATGAATTAAATTTAATCACTGGAAAACAACAGAAAAAAAGTACACCCCAAATTTAGGTTCTGCTTTATCCTTAGTGGCCAGTAATAAGGTAGGGATGTTTTAAATGTGAAAAACGTTCTCTGCTTAGAAGATAAGAAAACAAAGACCTTGGTTACAACAGGAAAAAAAAAACAGGAAAGGGAAAGGGAAGGCCAAATAGAAGGGGAAAGAGAAGACAAGGCAAGAGAATGAGTAGTTATGTTCATAGATGTGCTGGGTAAATTTGTTTTTCTCTTCAGCTTCATTCTGTCTCTAACATTTTGGAATAGGAACACCTACACAAGGCATTCTTTTAGTACATTTTTTTCTTGTGTCTCCATGTACACATGCCTGCAGGATCCTTATGGTATCATTTTTAAAGCAAGAAAGATCAAGCTTCAGAGATAGACACTCAGCTTGATCCAGGAATCTGATATGTCCCACAATCCCGAGGCTTGTAAAAGCCTTGAAACTCAGTGTTGACTGCTCCTGAAGTAGATCCTGGGGTGGTTTTAGTTGACAAGAGAAAAGGCTTTTCTTTCCCTTGGCTTATCCATGACTTCTTAGTGGAAAATGTAATGATGGTTGTCTCTCAACCTCAATTGAATGTTGTTGTCAAATATCAAGGATCATTTTTAAAATATTAATTGACATTTAAAAACTATAAGGATACAAATTTTTTTTTCAGTGGCATGCATAAAAATGCCACATTCCTTTGCTGGACGTAAAATGGTATCAAAATAAGATTACTAAACGTTTCTGTCTTCCAGTGGACTCTCTTTCTCAATCCTTTACGAGAAATTCTGTCTATCTTTTCTTCCTTAACACATTTAAAGCTTCTCAACAGCAACATTCTACAGACGTTTTCCAGATATTTATCCAGGGAAAGTTCTCAGTAATTTCAATGAATATTTACTCAAAGATGATCTAAACCAGAGAATTATTAATAAACAAGTTCCCTATTCTATTATTTTCCTATCTTTTTTTATTTGATTGTATTCTATGAAATTGCAATTTTTTTCATAAGGATTAGTCAAAATTGTTCACTAAGGTACCTTCATGTGTTATTCATGATACTATATTTTTGAATCTGCTGCAAAGTTTACTTCAAGGAATTGTTCAATTTTCCTAAATGCCAAGTATAAATATTGAGAATCAGGTTTGTGATGTAAATATTTGTATTTATGAATTAAAATCACCACCACAAATGATCTCCAATATTGGCTTAATGTTCACTTTTAATTAGAATTTTTGCAGAAAATAAAAGCAAAAAAGGTGTGTAAACATTATAAGCAAATAATGTACAGCTATAGAAACATTTCTTTTAATATAGTGCCATAGAAATATATAGTTATTCTCTTAAAGACTGAAGCTAGACTGAGGATGAAGTTATTGCTTTAAGGCAGAAGTGTAACTATGGATCACAATTTCCTACCCATGTCACAAAAGGATGTTTTCAATAATCACAAAGAACAAATAAAAATATGCATTCCTTTATGTTTTGAGAAGTAACTAGCAAGAGCCAAAAACTCTGAGTTACACTCAATTAATAGTCAGAAATTAACCTGATACTCTCTTGAAAGACACTGTGTATATGCTGTATAATAAACTTTGAGAGTTCAGATTAAAATCTTCAAAATAGGTCCAGTGTTATTATGGAGTTTTAATCTGAAAGATTAAATAATCTGAAAAATTAATCTGAAAGATTAAAACAACAAATATCAGAGGTCATCTACAGGTACAAAAAATATGCTCTTGTGACCTGGAGTGGTTTGATTAAAACCTGAAGTATTCTCAACAACTGAGAGGGATGCTGAATTCCTTGTTTGAAAACTGTCAGAACAATAAAAAATTTCAACTGGATATGCAATTTGGTTAAAACATGTTCCCAGATCACAAGGTGGTTAAAAAATTAGAGTTCCATAGAATAGTTCAGCCTCAAAATATCATCTTCTCCAAGCACTAGCTCAGAAAAGGATTAAATTCAATGTTAGACAAGGGACATTATCTAAGTAAATTGTGATTATCTCCAGTCATGGAGACTGCAAAACATCTCTGGATTACCTATTCTAATGTGCCTATCTTAATGGTAGATTTTTTTCCCTGATCTCTAATAACACTTCTATATTCATGATCATACTAAATATATTTTTAATAAAGACATATATGGTTTCTTAGTTTGTATAACATTCATTTCGAAAAACAATATGTATCTAGAAATTCAACACAGATGACCCATATGCACCTTTTCAGTTCTATAGAACAGTTTGTAAATTGAACTTAGGTTGGAATTTTGCATGTCAGTATGGTTGAATTCTACTTCTTAACTATAAGTATTGCAAAATAACTTGTCAAGAGGCAGGTTATCAGCATTTTAAACTGCATCTGAATTTATCATATCTACTCAAATTCTACACATGATATTTAAAGCAATATTATTCAGCTGCCTGGAAAAATTTTATAAGAAAAAAATAATTAAAAAAAGTAGTGGCTAATATTTTTTAAAAAACCTGCTTATTTTCATATAGTAATATACGTTAAGAACTATAGGATAATCAATTCTGACTGTATGTGAGGATTAAAAAAACTTGTGATATATGGCTCATTCACTGAAGAGGAATAGACTGGCACAGTTTTCTCAGCAGACAAAATTAAATGATGATGGGTGGTCTGTCATGAAATGGCATTATATTAGCAGAATGAGAAATGATTGCAAACACAGAAATGTAATAACCAGAGAAAGAAATTATCAGCCACTGGAGCAAGCTTGGATCCTTGCCAAGTTTTACATAACTTCAAAAAAATTATTATATGAAGGTTGAATTTACACATACATTCAAGATACCGTCAAGAATTTTTTACCCTTATTTTACCCTTACTGATTTTTTCTGCTAGGATTGGTTTCAGTAACATCTGGAGATAACTTAGTGGGTGAAAGTACTCTTCTAGAATAAGATTACGTCAGAAACTGACTACTGGTGTACTATCAGTAATAGCAAGATTTCCATTGTGTACTGGCAATATTAGTGAGGTATTTGCTGTGTATCAACTGTGAATAGTCTGTAGGATAAGTCCAACATGGCTTTGAACAGGAACTGTTCATGTAGAACATTCATGATGCAAATGACTTCTCCTTTGTTTGATTCAGTTAAGAACTGAAGTTTCCATCCAGAGCCCGAGAGAGCAAATTCCTTCTGATCTGCAGAGCAGTCTTCCATAGGGAAACAAATTCCATCTCCAAACTGGTAGGCACCAGAACAGTTATTATTGGGTCAGAACCAACCTGTGGAGAGTCTCTGTGTGTGTGTATGTGTGTGTGTGAGGGGGGAAGGGATGGATTGAATCTCACAGAGTGGGGTGGCAACTTATCCCTCATGGAAGCCCCTGGAGTCCACATGGGGAAGCCCCAGAGTAGCTGTCAGCCACAAACAGCCTGGGAAAACTATAACACACCACACCCCCTGCAGCCCCTCACCCAGCTCAGATTGCCAGGGACAGTGAGAGCACTGCCCCTCACCATGGCCTGGAATCCCCAAAGTGGCTGCTGGGTCAGAGACCCCACCTTGAGGGGTTGGCCATAGGGACCAGAGTAGATAAAACCAAAGGCATGTGTTTGCCTTCTGTCATGGCCTTGACACTTGAACTTGTGAGAGCTGGTCTCCTACAAGGCTTAAATGGTAGCTATATATAATCAGTCTCTTTCACCTTTCCTCTTCTTGATCCCTCTGCTCCTTTCTTGATGCTTGGAGCTAGAGGAATTGGATCTTGTGAATTCTTGTGGTTTGGAGCTAGAGGAATTGGATCTTGACTAAGTGTTGTGGAATTGATTGATTTTGTTGTTGGTTTATTGGACCTCTATTTTAGTGTTGTTGGTTTACTGGATTTTGGTTTAAGTGTTGTAAAGTAATAGTATATGCTGAGTCAGTATTATGGTGGAACATTTTGTCTAGCTTGTGTGGTGTTCTTTTGAACTTTGGCCAAGTCCCCTTATTTACTCCTCTAAATTAATAAAGAAATTCCTTGGGAAAAGCCCGTGACTTATTCTCTTGATGATATCTTGAGGTATTAAAGAACCCTATATCTATACATTAAAGTAAAACTCATAGCAAATCCTGCAAGCGGGCAGCTCCTGGGGCTGGAGTTTCACACACTTGAGAAAATTCTGTTAAGACTCAAGACAGATATAATTACAACATGTAAAAGCTGCATTTTAAAGTTAGGAGCTTTAAAGGTTAGCAAGGCACAGATTCTGCATATGTAATTTAGGTCATTAATCTGTGCCCTCTTCCTGTCTCCCACCTCCCTCTAAATCTAATGGTTTGATTTACTGTTTTCATGTTTGGTTCTGCATACATTACTTATTTCTATGTGTTTCATGAATCATCTACTAGAGTGCAAAAGAAAGAAAGAATTCTGCATGGAATGGATATGAAACACCCACACGTATGGTGATGCCCTTAACTGGGTAGTAAGTAACCTTACTAGCATCATAGTGTGTTGCTATCAATCATACAACTGGGCATTTTTTGGAGACAGTTAAAAAACCCAAACACTGGAAGTTGTTTGAAGACAATTTGAATAGGAAATTACCATTCGAGAACTACTGAAATTTGATGGATTGTAGTAAAAACACAGTAAACTCAAGCAGTTCATAAAGGTAGTAAAGCTATTTTAGCTTTTTGCTCATGATCAACAATGATCAGAAGCTATGATGCTGGTTTCACAGTTTCTGTCAAACAGATATGGTGTTTGACTCAATTTTCAAAGCCAAGGCACGTAGAGCAAAAGCCCACCACTTCAAATACTATTTATGTTTTATGGAAGTTTTGCTGGGAATATTTGGAACTAACTTATTAGTTAATTCCAATATAAATAATTAAATAAATATTAGAAACACAAATTTCCAAGATAAGATTTAAATGCATAGTTAGGCAAAGTAAATTTGCACAGCTCATTTGTCCTTCACTATATTGCACCTGTCTTCTGAAGTTTTATTTCTTTGTCATGGTTCACAAACATGTATGCTTACATACAAAAAGAAATATATTTTTCACCTCAACTAGAATTTGAGAATAAAATGTTGCCTAGAAAGGGCAATACCGCCCTATGGCTGCATACAGATACAATGCCGATTGTTCAGCAAGGCTAGAAAACAACATTAAATAATTATTAGTAGGATTTCAAGCTCGATTAACTTTCTAAGAAATCTGCCCCTCAGTACTCATCACTGGCTTTGGATGAATTACAAGACTTTTCTCCATTTTCTAAAATTCATCCTGCTTACCATGTGGCAATAGCAGAGCATAAATGCATACATAAGGGATAATAGTGCTCTGCTTTATTTGAGTGTGGAATTGAGCGATTTATTTTCAGTCTAGGTTTAATGATCCAGACAGCTTGACTTTCTGTCCATTATGAATTGCTTATAGAAACATTCTCCTTAAGATAATAAACTTTCAATCAAACCTGAGACCATTTTCTTTCCTCATTATATTATTATTTTTGAAGGTCAAATTCTGATTTGTGCTCTCATCTTCAGTGGTGCTTTGTCAGAGAATAAGAGAACCCAGGTCTTTTTTCACTGGAAGTAATAAGACCAGATAATAGGATAAATGCCCAGCTGTTGTTTTTTTCAGGGAAATCTACATCACAGTAGAATTCCACACTACCATCTATTTCCATTCAGATCTCATTTCAAATATTTGGTAACACCTCATATTTTGAAAGACTTCAACGTACATGCTCTGAAGTTCTTCATATCACAGGCAAATACAGTTTTCTCTCAAAAGAGCCAATATTCTGCAACTATGAGAACGCAGAGGAATGAATTAATCAGCTGCTCACAGTATACTTCTGATAGTCTCATTTATTTAACAAACATTCAGGAATAAGTAAATACTGATAATATATGTTTACCACCTTCTATTTGGTAGATTAAAGTAATTTCATTTAGGTGTGTTCTACAAATATCTTCAAAAGATTCTTTAACCCAGTTCTGCTGTGGCCTTTAGAAAAGACTTCAACAGAATGTTGATAAGGTTTTTATTGACCCCTACAAAGACTGCCATTTTCATATTATATGCCATACGTGTGCCAGGCTGTGTGATATGGCAATGGCCAGGCAGATCTGCACCTCCTCTCTTCTCTGCAATCTTTATTGTTGTTTTGTTCAGCCCTTGCATATTTTTGGTGACAGTTCTGTACTTTATAATCATGCAACATGCTACCTGCAGTAAATGCAGTTACGAACATGTCAAAGAATCTCTCTTGAATCACACAGGAAATTATTTTTATCCTGACTCTGAATTGTTTAGTCTTTCCTTTTATTTGTTTATTTAGGTTAAAGAGAGGGATTTGGCACTGCAACAATAATTACAACTCTGCTGTGGTCCAGTTGCCATGTGGTAGCTGACGAAGACCTGTGGTTGCTGGTCTTTATTATGGCTGAACAAACTAGTTTAATGACTATAAGCATCAATTCACTGAAATACCAAATTATAATTAGCTGAACTAAAACAACAGGTAAAAGTTAGCTTCCAAGAAAATATGGGGAAAAAAATCTTATATGGAGAGATATTGCAACCCTGAGTTTGTCTAGAATGAGGAAACAAGCATATATGTTAGCCAAAGGCTCTTGTTTACTGTACTGGTCTACAAGTTCAAGCTATTCTATTTTCTTAATTAACATATAACAACACATTTTAGCATAACGATGATCTTACAAAGTAACCTCCAGTCAAAAGGAGGATTAGACAAGAGCAGAACAAATAAATAACTCCCACTAGAAAACCTTTTCACCACTTCTTTGTGCTTTGTGGTCATTACGCTGACTAAGAATTAAACTGAACGTTCAAAATGAATGTGAGAAATTATGGACTCATAATGTTCATAGCACATCACCAGTGTGGAAATTTGTCTTTGGCATTACAGGCAGGAGAAAGACAGATCATTTCTCACACAGCATCACAAGCCCTTAATAATGTGCACTATTACAGTGATTTAAACCCTGTAGGCTTTTAAGGGACATCATATTTAATATTACCTACTTGAGCTGAACCATACTTCATATTATTTTTGTGCTGCTTTACAAAACAAGTTTTGTTGTTTGCTTCTAAATTATCACTATGCAGTGTGATGAAGTATCCCATATAGAATTAGACCTTGAATGTCTGACTAACTCAGTATAGCAAAGCAGCGCTAAACAAATGCAGGAATATCCCTAGTCTTATTCTGAAAAGCCAGGAATGAGCCACATGTCACCATAAATTATCAAATAATTCCAAGTATAAAATTTCTAAGTGCCACTTGATCAACATTTAATTTTTTCAAGGGTTTATCATTATTAAGTAAATTACTTCAGTATTAACTCTTTAAAAGATAATCCGTAGCATTCCCCTTTTCCGGAAGACGTAACTCTCCCTTTTTCTCCATGAATTCTTAATGACTGAATACTCCAAACTTTCTGTGTGCTTCATTCTGCCTACACGTACTCTTTAATATGTTTTTAATTTGTTGCCTAATTTCAGTTTTATTTAATGAAGGAACAGAATTACAAAGATAATTAATTTTTCAAAGTTTCATGGACAAGTGTGCAGGAAGACAACTCTATAAACATAATTGCTGAGGAAATAGCTAATATATGAGTTCAAACCTTTCTAAACTCCATGGAATTTTCCTGGGAGATGAATACCTTTCAGATGGGAAAAAAAGATCATAGAACATGAGGGAAGTGAGGTAATGAAAATACAATACAGAGACCTGAGTGACTATATTAAATAGAAACTAATGAAAAAGTGTCTAGAGAGAAAAGTCAGTCAGTTAGACAAAATAATTAGTTCATATGGAAATACAGTGCCTATAGAGAATTCATGTGGCTTTTCAAGAAGTCTAAAGACATAGCACAGCTTCAAATAAATCCTCTTTGCCTTCTCACTCTGTGGGGAACAAGAGAGAGAATGGAGAATTGGGGAGTTCCTGAAATTATTATTTGAAGCAGCTGTTCTTTAATAGCTTGGGGTAAGAGAATTCACCCATCTTGCCACAGAAGTGCTGCTGAGGCATTCGAGCAGCACATGGTTTTTAAGAAAAAAAAGCTGCTGCAGATTTCTTACTGCTAAAACATTTGGATTATCCATGCTGGTTTCAAGAGCCCTGTGACACTCAGAAAAGACATGGGTCACTGTGTCAATCCCTTCTGCATCTTCAGAAAAGTACTTCTCCCCAAATGCCCACTGTTGCTTTAGACAGCAGAATCTTTGGGAGTAAAATTCAAAGCGTAATGCGTTGCACTGTAGGCAAAAAAAAGTACAAAGGCTGGATCTATCAAAAGCCTTTTAATGTTTGTAATTTTCTTTTCATGCTGGGAGGAAACCAGTAGAGACAGCACTTTTAAAGTACGTGAGACAGCTGTTGTTGGGGTCTGTAGACAGGGCGTACTAGCCCAAGGCATTCCAAATAATGTTTTTGCAATGTCTTTAAAGATACTCAGACAGAGACACATTACCAAGCACCATGGCATCAACTACAGGCAGTCTCTTATCCAGACTCTTAGAAAAGCAGTAACAAGGGAAGCTGATTACTGAGCTGCATTTAGGTAGTTTTGCTCAACTGTGCTGGAGATGCCTTCCTGCACTGTATGTGTCTTGTACCTTTTGTTAGCATCAAATCTCGTGATTATTTTTAAGATAAAACATATGAATTAATGTGAATGCCTTAAAGGCCTTAGTACATATGTAACCAACTTCTTAAATACCTTTAGCTGATATACAGAATAATTTGGTTTGGAAATGAATTTTTATTTATTTGTGCAGTTAAGTAGGGGATAAAGTTCTAAATTGTTCTGAGACAGCTGTTTCCATTTTAGCTGTTGTAAATGGATAACCATAAGAGCTTGTGCACACAAACAGGTGAGGCCATTAAATGCTTCCTTTCTCCCTTTGAATGCCTCCACTGCTCCTCATGAATATAGCCACTAAAAGCTGTACAAAACTTTCCTAATGAAATCACAGGGAAACTGCTGGTCCATCTGGTATATGAGGAAATTCTCAGTCATGATTAGGCCCAGCTTCTTACCACAAGTTGCCATAGAAGCTGAGAATAAAAGCAAATGGGCTTTCAGAGGAGAGTGGAAAAAGTCCTAAGAAGGGGTGAGATTAGGTGATGAATTTGCAAATATGATATAAGATTAACTTTTTTTTCTATCCAGTACTTCCATTATCCCAAGGTGGTGGTGGTAGAAAGGACCTGAATCCTTTCAGGGCAGTCCTTGGAGAAGCAAGACCCTATATTCCATTTTGGTTTCAGGTTTAGTGTTTTTCAAAGTTAAAAAACCAAATTAAATGAATTTACCAACAGGGTATTTTGAAGGCAGCAGAGGTGTAGATCAGTTTCGGGAGAGTCCAGCTGTTTACTTAATAAATTCACGCTTCTCATAAAGATAGCTGAATCAATCAACTTCTGTTAACTAAGAATATCATGCCTCAATGCAGTTTTCCAACAGCTTTGGAAAACCAACTGCATGGCTATGTTAGCTAGCTTTCTTTTCAGTGGGAACATTTTATTATTGCAGCAGTGAGGTCTTATTAAAATATATAATCAAACTAAAGTACACAAAATACACATAGTGTGTTAAAACTCACCTGATTTAGACAGTTAATACAGAAAATAAGAGATAGCTCTGGTGGTTGTTAAACATCTTTATATTCACCATGGCACTGCTTTGTGTCATGGGACATAATAAGCTCCACAGATTGCACATTTTGTACCTGTAGGAAAAAATGGGCAGCAATTTGCCTGTTTACTGACAATAGGAAAAGGCCCTCTGAAATCCAAGGCAGAGATATCCAAGATGAGAAAATGTAACCATATTTAATCAGGTACATCCCCCAAACCCATGTTTTCTTCACAAAGGAATTAATTTAGAAAGATGAGAATGACTTACATGTTAGCACAGTCCTGACTCAGTAGGTGGTTGATAGATTCATGAATAAAGGCACCAGGTTTAACCTGTTGAGGTTCGCAGCACATTTTGCTTCTTACAATTTATTTTCTCTGTAGTTATTAAAATGTGTATATATTTCAGTGCTTAAGATAAATGATGATTTTTTCTTTCATTTTTACTATTTACTATTTGACTGTTTTAAAATGCTGACATGCAATGACACATCAACCCCAAAATTTAGACAGCTGTCTGTACAACCAGAATGAAATTAATTCATACTTAATCCTTATTAATTCATACTTAATCCTTCTCTGTGGCTGACATAATGTCAGTTTGACAATTAAACTCTTTAATACAGTTGACTGACTGATCTCAAAAACCTCAGTGATTGGTATGGTGCTTATTTAGTAGCAATTTTTAAGACCAAGTCCATAAATATCAAAGATATGAAACTATATGTATTAAATCTTGCTTGTGATATTGTATATGAATAAACCAGTAATCTTTAAAGTAATCATGGTTGACAGTAAACATGC
Source organism: Lepidothrix coronata (assembly GCF_001604755.1). Classification (NCBI taxonomy): domain Eukaryota; kingdom Metazoa; phylum Chordata; class Aves; order Passeriformes; family Pipridae; genus Lepidothrix; species Lepidothrix coronata. The sequence goes on along the minus strand of NW_016690185.1, from coordinate 6,745,065 downwards.
CACAGAATTAAATGGAAATCCTCCCACAAAAACAAACAAATGACAGAAATGTTTCTGTCAGACACGTTACACATAAAAAATGCTTTCTGGTAATGTCTTTTAAAATTGGTGACAGTGGCTGGTTCTCAGGAAGGATTTGATAGATAGAAAGATAGAATAATAGAAATATAGTTACAAATTTAAAAACTCATAAGGCCTTGATAAATGAAGTTGGCAAGAACAAAATAATGAAGAATTAATAATTAAATATAGCAATGAGGAAAACACAAGGAAAGCATCACTTAAAATAATGGAAGCCATGAGAAAGTGAGTACCAAAACCAAGTAACAGATGCAGAACTTTGAAGAATTTTTAACAAATAGTGTCAGAATAGCATATAGCCCTTTATTATCAGCCTAGTAAATGGATGTGAATAATTTCTATAGGTACATAGAATGGAACATAGTATGGGAACCACTGTCATAAAAGAGAAAAAAATATGCTAGTGTTTGTAAGAAAACTTATGAATCAAAGCACAGCCACACATTTGCAGACCAGGCATTCAGTTAGACAAATATCCTGTTTCCAATACTGATTACAAGCAGAAGTCTTGGTAGGAGTGAGAATGGAAAAAAAAAATATATATACATATATATAAAGTTATATATATATGTATAAAAATACGTGTGTGTGTGTGTGTGTTACATGTATTTCTATATGTACTTTTGTCTGGGTGTTCTCCAAGCATCTGATTTCTTCTGGGTTGGTGGATAAGCTTACTCATTCATTGTGAAAACCACCAGGCAATTACAATAAACATAAAGGTTAAAGCCTGTTACAGAAAGAATGACTGAATCTGAATGAGCATGCTACGCACTTACCTATGTAATCATGTACTTTCAGCATTGCCAATCCTGTCTCTGTCTCATTCTGTATTCTTCCTGGTTCAAGGAAGGCTTTTTTCACCCTTACCTCCCACTAGTGTCAGTGAAAGTTCTCATTTAAATTGAAAGTGCGTCAGTAGCTGAGTCAGGAAGCAAGCAGAAAATGAAGAAAAGTATATAAGTCATAAAAATGAAAGCAAAAAGGAATTAAGGGGAGATACTGGGTAGATTGTAAAAGTTCTTCAGTAAATTTCAAAATTCAGATTTGACTGTTTGCCCTCAACTTAATTATTTCTTTTGTAAATGTGAAACATTTAAAACATAGAACCTAGATTAAAAGTAAATACCGGTCTGTTTAATGACAATGATCTTGAATTCCTCATGCCTAACTTTTAAAGCTAGGAGGTAAACTGATAAAGTAGCATAACAGAGAAATAAAAGTTTGGAATCAGGGAATCTCTATGATCTTCAGCAACTAACCTTTTAGCCCAAAGAGCCCAACTAAGGAAGTTGCATAGTAAAAGAGAAATAGTAATATTTTCAAATTACTGATGCAGTGATACAATGCTAAATCTTACATCATAATACAGCGATAAAGTTTACCAGCAATCGTAACTACATTCCAGCTGAAAGACATTCCCTTCATCACAGCATGACACATAAAAACTCATTTAAATGTCTGTGCATAATTTGCCATCTGAAAGTTTTAACCAGCTGCACATACATACAATTATATTCCCTTACTTCAGTGATGCAAATAGAATTTCTTCAGCTTTTTGACAGATTTAATTAGGGAAATTTTTTCAGTTTTTCCCTTCTAATGTTGTGATTATATTAGTGTGAAAATGACCATTGAATCTTTCATTCAAAATATCCTCAGATATTTAAAGCACAGTTCTTTAAGGATGGTTTATCTCTAGCAGATGTGTTACTATAGACCTTTAGCCCTCCAATCTGCAGGCAATTAGGATGTTCTTTCAACCAAACTGCAGAACCAGTCATTCACTCTGCAGTCCTATTAATTGTTTGGGAGACTTGCATAGGTATAGACTGGCATTTTTTTCACATGTGAAAATAGAGAATTTTTGAGAGAACATTCATAAAATTGAAAGTGTAACATCAATGGTAACTTCAATTATTTTATAATTGTTTGATTTTGGCAGCTTTTAGCTAAGCAGCAAGGTACCTTAAGCCCTCACTAGAATTACTCTCTTCTGTGCCCTAGAATTTTTATTTGGAGACAGGGGTGGAAGCCCAAGAAATGCTAGAGCTCCAAAAAAGAGTAAGTACTGGGGCTATGCATAAGTTTGGAACGGGAAAGAGTACAAAGGAACATTTTTGTCCTGCTCCAAAGCCATCTAGGGTTTCAACATTTATATTATGCTTCAGCATATAAATGAATATGTAAAAATGGGTTGCTTTTCTAAGGTGCTCCATCAAGACTAATTTCTCTTGAAATCTTGCCCCTGCAAAATATTCTGTGATCTGATTACTTTTAGGTTATAAATCATTACCTGCCACCATCTGACAAATATATTTTATAATGTATATATTGATAGAACACAGCATTCAGAACAGATTTCTACCAGAGGGCCTGAAAGTGCTTTGCAAATAGAAACTCGACAAGCCTCCTAATTTGTGTTAGCTGGGTTGACTATTTTTTTTTTGTGCCTTCATTTTGCTTTTCTTCGTTTTATTCTGCAGCCCCAGTTATATCCAAAGCCAAGAAAATCCAAATTCCATCCTGAGCTTTCTGGGGAAAGAACATGCATCTTCAACAGATTTCTGATTTCCTTCCTTTCAATTTTTTAGAAGGACTTGACATCTTAATTTTTTTTTTTAATGGTTCTGTTGAAAAATGGAGAACTTGCTTACAAAACACTGAGATAAAACATACTAGTTCTGTAATTTGGTAAAAATGTGAATCCATCATCAGCTTTCAGATGACACTTCTGATGCTCATCCTTCATCTTTCATGGGAAATTACCTAATGCTCATGACAAATCTGGATTTTAAATGAATATATATTAGTTGGGTCTAATTCTGCTGTCCCTGGAGACAGTGAAAAAACAGCTGTTGATGGTAATGTAATAGTTTGAACAACTCTACATTTGAACTTTTCCCATTGTCATAAATACTTCTTTAGGAATACATTAAACTAAGCACCTCCAATAGAATCTCTTCTAAAACTAGGCAATTTTTTTCTGAAGCCTTGATGTACAAATACATGCAAGATTGTATCAAAATCACTTATAAATCAGACTTTTTTTATACTGTAACCTTGCTTAAAGCTTGAAATCATATTTGAATACCTGAAAGTTAGAATACTACCTGAGGGAGGTTTCATGGGGGAGTTCAGTAGTTAGTAATTTTGGAAAGTCCCACTTAGGACTTGATTTTTTCTTTATCTGTGCTTAATTGCTTCTAAGTATAAGCCTCTATGCATTTCATTAGAACTCATGCTCTTGACATGATATTATCAAACTGAAAAAAAATGTGGAAAACCAAACCAGATATTTAGGGGAATAGAGAGGATGGAGGCTGATATAAGGATCTACTCTATACTGAAAAGTGCCTAAAAGTAAATGAAATTACGTTATATATATTTTACCTAATTATGTGAAGGCTACTTTAGTAATAGAAAAAACTTATCTTTTAATGTCCTTTGTGAAGCAGTGGACAATCTGTACCTTGGTCCACCTTTTCCTCCTTCTACCCCTGTACAACTCTAGTGCATATGTGCATTTACACTGTCAATCTGGCTTGGGGTTCAAGCTCCCACGACGGCTCAAAAAAGCCCAAATGCATGCACTGTATAAAAACTGGAGCCAGCCAGCTAGATCCTTAACCCGTGAAACTCAAACAGGAGGAACAATAATGTGTGAAATGGTCTGGGCTCCCATGATTTTGAAGTTACACAGAATTATGAGCTTCAGCCTTTCTTGAACACCGCTAAAAAGATATGAGATAGTCATATGTCTGTGCCCTGTCAACATGTCAAATTTCCCTTCATCAGGATCTCCTTCTAAGTCTATCAGGGGACTGAAGGAAGGATTTTTTTTGTAATATGTTTAATATAGTTTCCTGAATGATTTCTCATATTCCTTATGATTATCAAAAATATGATATTACATAGCATAGGAAAACCTCTCAGGTGACTTGGCTGATGTGTCTTGCTCACAAAGCTATGTTGATTGCTGGATTTGATGTAGGGAGAAATTTTCTCCCTGATGAGATTGGCAAGGCTCCCAAACAGACTGGTATTATCTCTGCTTTCCTCTGCCTCATACAGCAAAACTTATTTAATTTTCTGCAAAATACTGCAAAGGTTGTCTGATGCTGCAAACTCCTTGTTCTGTCTGGTCTTTGCTGTTCCTTCTCATAGGAAGGACTTGTCCTGACCTAATGTAGGCCCTTTGGGCTTTACTTCCTAAATTGTATGAACCCTTTAAAATCAGTGGTGTCTTCTTTATAACACGCATTTAAAAGGAACTGGAGCTAGAATTCCCTCAACACAGAGGAAAACGGTGCATTCTTCACAGGGGCACAAAAATGATAAAGAAATTCAACTGTAGATGACCAAACAGTCTTCTTGGAAAAAGACAACAATACACAGACATGGGATTGTTCTCATTTTCTTCATCCTACAAAACGGTGTTGCTGTTTTGTTCCTATTATCCACAGTCTGAATTATCCTATTAATAATTCCTATTATCCACAGCCAGATCTCTGTGGATAGAACACCATGTGTGCTCTTAGTTCTTTTTCTCATTGGACATTAAGCCTGATCCCACAAGAAGACTTGTCCTAATTCAAATTCTTGAATATCAGCATTGTTAATTCCATCTAAATAGAAGAAAACCCTCTTTTACTGTGGGGGTTGTGAAACACTGAAATAGGTTGGCCAGAAAAGTCATGGAATCTCCATTTGTAGACATATTCAAAACCTCTACATAGTCCCAGGCAGCCTGCTGTAGCTAACACTGCTTAAGCAGATCTTGGAATAGTGTGCTCAAGATGTCAATAATTTTCTATCCCATGCTAAAAAGCTCTTCTTTTCCTCTTCATCAGTCCCTAGTTCTTGTAGTTTACTAGGAAACTAGGAGAAGATACCTTCAACATCTCCAATTGTAATTCTTTTACAATTTATTGGTTGATTATCTTGCAAGTGATAGAAAATATTCACTGGATTGGTTTCTTCTTTTTCACTTTTCTCTATACTTTAAACTGTATTTTTTAATCTTTAAATTTTTAAAAGCTTATCTTTAATTTTTTTGTAGCAATGCATATTCAATACTACATTGAATGTTTCCCTTTCTGTTCAATTAAGTAGTTTTTGGTTGGTTGTCTTGTGTCTAATCTGCTCTCCTGTCCACTTTTATCTTCTCTCAAGACTTATCTGAAAGTCTTTTCTTTAATAAAAAATCATAGAAGTTCTGTATATCTTTGACAGATTTTAGATTTTTAGATTACTCTGCCATTTCATTTTAAGAAAAAAAACAATTTATTAAGATTTTTTAGAGCTATTGTATTACATAATAGTATAGTATGTTTTAAATTATTTACTATCTCATCCAATTTCTGAACTACTCCTCTTCCACTGATGCTTGTCAGCACTGAAATGCCTTCACATCATGGTATGCTAAACCCTCTTCCCACTGAAGTTAAAACTTTGGAAAAAATTTGGTGGTAGCCTTTCTCTGACCACTTCCCCTGTATGAAACCAAAGCATCAATGCAATCTGTCTCCTTTTACATTCCCACTTTTAGCCTGAAACAATTCTTCTGTAGACGATTTAAAAGTCTTGACAAAATAGAAGTATTCCTAAAAGTGCCATCAATGAATCTGAGTAAAATGTATAATCACAGCTCCGAACGCAGTGCATTATTCTTGGCTGTGTTCCTCTGCCACTGCTGTCCTTTATTCCTGTTCTCCTTTGGAAGAACTGATCCCTTTTTGCTCTGGGCTAGTCACGTCTACACTATCTATATATGGCCATTTTTTTCTGTTGCATTGGCTTCTTACCCAACCATTGGTTTCTAAACAAATTTTACAGGACTTTATATATTCTGACAGATTGCATCATAAATATGAAATTAATACGAAGTGAAAATGAGGTGGATGAAAGAATCAAACTAATAAATACAAGTCATAAATCCATTGCACAGAGAAACTGAATGGCTGATTAAAATGGCAAGTGCTTTTGAGCTGACACTTTAAAGTCTCTGCTATGGCTACATGCAGTGTTATACTGGTAAAGCTATTTCAAATGTGATGTTAGAAAAGTATGGACCTTAGTGTAGATTTGGTCAGTTTTGGTAGAAATATTTGTATCTGTAGAGTATAAAAACATATGTACAATTTAGATGGGTAGCTTTTCTACATCTCAGATATGAATAGATATAGTAATGGCATATAATGCTTTAACTGTTCCAAACTAGTTAAAACATTATTTTTCTGTGACGAAAAACATTCTGGTTGAGTATAATTATTCCAAGCTTGTGATGTTCTTTTGTATCTAAAATGCTAGCAATTAACTTTAAAACTCCTGTGTTTAAAAATGTTTATGTTTAAGAGAGCTGCAGTTTCTTCTTCTTTCTATCTCCTTTTTTTCCATCCCCTCATTCTGCTTGAGCAACAATTTGATTAAACATTAGAACAGCGAAATATTTACTTCCTGAGAAAGGTAATTTGAGTATAATCCTGTATCAATTTTGAACATAGCTGAGAACCTTAATTTCTTAGGCTAAATCTGAACGTGAATACTTTATGGATAATTTATAATGAATTTAACCACACAGAAATCTGCACTGTAAAATAGTTTCAGCTGTACTGCTAGTTGACTGTGCTTGATGCTGCAAGGGACCTCTGATGTACTTGGTATGTTGTTTGAAACAATTCAGTTCTGATGAATTGAAATGAAACTTTACCAGTTTTCTCAGCATATGACCTTGACATGAAAATCGTTATATTTACTGGATCAGGAATGAAGATTCTTTGTCCAAATGGCAATTACCTTTTCATAATAAGAAAAGAGCAGGGAGGGAAAGAAGAGAGAATGAAGTAAGGAAATGTATGGTCTGATTGTCAGGAATAGGTGATGCCTGCTGCTTCCATTGAGTTCAGCAGAATCTCTACATGCTTTACATTTCCAAAAAATCAGGCCATTAAAAGCCAAAGGACTTCAGGCACTTTCCAATTCTGCCTATACTAATCAAAATGACCTTTCATAGTAGAGCTGAAGGGTCAGGCTTATCGCTTTTGCAGACTTGAATAAAATTTTCCTATTTGACAGAACAATTTGCTGAAAAATGCTGTCCTAAGAATTATGTCAATTCACCTTCCTATGCACAGTATACAAGACTTGATTGGAGGTCATATCTGAGGACAGCAGCTTATAATCCATTACATTTATTAAAGCAAACCTCCTAGAACGTCTTCATTTATTGCTTTATTCTAAAATGTATTGGGGGAAAAAAATAAGAACTCACATTTTATACCTTAAATAAATGTCTCAAGAAATAAAAAAGTTCTGGTGCCTACCTGCCTGAAGGTAAAACAAGGTGTGATAACATTTCTTGTGCTTTGCCAGTATCACTTTCTCTTTAAGGCCTTCTGCGTCTTAGAATTTTGATGAAGAAAGCAAGTTGAAATTAATGATATATTAAGCCCAAGAATCTGTCAGCATTAAGGTAACACCACTATGAAAAAATACTCTAGACAGGGGTAATTCCGTCACATTCCCTTTGCATTAGCAATCATACTATTTGGATAGATCTCCAGAAACTATGAGTGCTGAAAAATAAAATACAATTCATGAAGTGAAAAAAGCATCCTGACATAAGATAGATATGGGAAATGGGAAGCCACAGAAGAAACCATAAATGGATTATTTCTAACAGCTGAAACATATGATCACCATCATTTAAATGTAATATTAATTTCTTCCTCAGAATAACCCTGCCCCCCTCTAAAATATTTCTATTTATTTCCTGAACTTCAGGTGGGACTTTAACTTTGCAAGGAGCAACTAGTTAAAAAAACAGAGTAGGTCTTTCTTTGTGATTCCTACTATGACTATGATATATTGAAATGAAAGTAGGAAATGTTAATAAAAATCAAGTGCTTCCTGGTCCTAGATATCATTTAAATTTGTAGAACAGCATTCACAACTTCAGATCATGTATGTGAAGAAATAGAGACAAATAAAATAATTTTTTTATTGTGGACAAAATGTAAAGTTACAATTTTGTGCAAGCTAGACTGTATACATCTGTCTCAGAGTGGACTGTCATATGGGAAAAAGAGAAAGCTCCATGAGCAGTAACAGTGTAAGATTTTAGTATAATTTACGACCTGGTTCTGGGGACAATGATGGACGATGTTCAAAATTGATTTCTTAGAATGCATTGAAGTTCAAGTCTTGAATGCAGAATTTTAGAACATCCAGTTAAGTTGTGGATTTTGGGTTGTCACTGGAGTCTGGTAGATGGGACAGCTTTTCTGATCCTGAAAGGCAAATGGACATATAGCATGGCCACACAGAATCACTACAAGGCTGAAGTGCTATTGTGTCCATGAACTTCTGCTTAGTGGGCAGAGTAATGGCTCAGAAGATGTCACACTTTTGTGCTCAGGCAGCAAGAAGCAGATTGGGAAAGTTTGGCATCTGCTCCCTCACAACATGGTGACTTCACATCATGTAGGTGACCAACTGCTGCATCTACAGGAATGGAATTCATCCTCACAACACAGATTAGAGCTCATGGGCTAACACCAAAATCTTGTTTTCAGGTGACTTGTTTACTGGAAACCCCATTTATGCAGATGGCTGTTACCATAGTCTGACTATAACATATTGGAAACACGGCCATGCAGGCGTTAATGGTGGCAGTAGGTAAGTAGTCCTCAACTTTAGAACACCTTAAAGATGAAAAGTAGAACATCTGTGCTAAAAAAATGTACAAAAAATTACCTTTTCTTAATACTACAACAGCAGGCAGATGTCCTGCTCCGTCTATCATGGTGAGTGCTGAGAATAGATCTAACAGTATATTCTTTTCCATGGGTTTTATAAAACAGTTTCCATGAACTGAATGATTTTTTTTTTTTGGTTTTGCTGTAATCCTTCCAGAATAATGCACCTTGCCTTACCTTTTACCATGAAATGATTCTGCATCATTATTGCCTTATTTGTATAAAAACTGATAGTGATCTTTCTGTATAGAAAAAATAAGTCCTAGAGAGAATGTTTATCACTTTCCTAGAGAGAATGTTTATCACTTTGTTGTACAAAAATTGAAGGGAAAAAAATTACTCAATCTGTCATGAAGAACATGTAGATTTCCTAATATGAAAAAGGTTTGTACCTCTAAAGCTGGTGAGACGTTATAAAGGTTTTCTGGATAGACTAATAGATCTCTTGTATGTTGGATCTCTAAAGCAAGCTACTTAGTATCTGCCATACATAGCTTAATTATAGTAATTTCTACTGTGTGTAAGAATGGGAAGTCAGTTAGGTGACTTCTTGTCCAAAAAAAAAAAAAAAAAAAAAAGAAAAAAGGGTGTTGCAAAGCAAGAAAAAAAAGTCAAGCTTTCATTCATGTTGACTCACATATGAAAACAGCCAAATAGGAAGAGGGTAGATAGAATTTTTATCATTTTCATACACTTTTCATGACCATTTTGGAACATGTTTACAGTGAAGAAATGCCAAATTGATGGGCTTTTGTCTTTCGGGCATCAACTTCAGCAAAGAGTTAAAAGAATAGTGATGAAAGAAAAAATTGACTAAAGAGAAATATTATCTACTTAAATATTATCTTACATGTTAAGGGAATTAGAAGAGGTTTTTACTTTTTTAGTACTCTCAAGAAATAAACATTGTTTATTTCTAATAAACTATTTAGCTAATAAACATTAGCTAAATCAGTGAACTGTAAGCTAAATGAAGCAATAGCCTTAAAAATTAATTGGGGAAATTTTTTAACATATATTCCTTGGAACCAAATTTATATTTCCCGAGTGTTGGGAAAAATCAGATATAAATTTACTACAGTATCTTCTTAAAACAACTACTTGAATACAGTCTAATAAAATCACTCAATTCTGGAGACAAAGTAGGGACATATACAACAATATCAAACTTTATACGAAAGAGAAGCATACACTAAATATTTTATTTTCAGTAAAGCCTATGAGTGTACAGATATATTACGAGGAAAAAAGGGAATATTTGTCTTTATATTCTTGGGATTTTACCACTTCATTTATCTTGTTGCTTTTGGAAATCCAATTTGCAACACTTTGAAAATTGCCCATATTTTCTCTGAGGATCTTAGTTTCCTGAAGCAATTCTAAACAGAATACTGAGTTATTTTTTGTCAGACCTGATGAATATAGGTTGAATTTTATAGCGAGTAGTTTCACAAGATCAGCTTCCTGAACAATATCCTAGAAGTACAGATGACATCCCAAAGCGATGTCATCTTTTAAGTCAACTTGCCATAGAATTTCTGAGAACTTAGATTTGGAAGAAAAAAAAAGTGAAGATGTTGCTCCTGTAGTTGTAAGGTACATGTTAAAAGGCCTAGTAAGGAGGATATGGGTCTTGTGAGAGCAACATTGTTATTGTCTCATCTAATTTTAGCTATTTATTAAAACTACTATGTTCCCTGCAAGGAGTACTGTACCTCTTGTGGGCACTTCTCCCCATATAAAAATTCTTCAGGCAGACAAGCTGCATCCAAGGAGAAACAGTGAGTTTTCATATCTTGGAATACCAGGCGTCACAGTGATGCACTTGAACTATATGCTCAACTTTCAAGGCAGTCAAAGTAAAATTACATGAATTTACTCCTCAGTGACCTTAATTCAGCACTATGTATCTTGCTATTACTGTTCCACAATGCTTTATTCTGGGAGAAATTGGTTTTTAAAGAGTACAGTAGCTGAAAGGAAGTGTTATGTCCCTAGTGTCTTGAAGATACGTAACCTACTGCAACTTGGTTTTGCAAACTTCTTGAAAAAAGGTACAGAAGCATAACAGCTTTTTTTTTTTCAATCAATAAAGAAAAAACTTGTTTGATTATCAAAGATCATGGTAAACTAATTTTGGAAGAGATGGATTTTGATATTACCTACATATAATGAGTATTCAAGAAGAAATACAATTACAATAATTCTATATATTCAATGGTAATGGAATCTATTTAGGCTGATTTTTTGGTCAGGAATTATGACTTTCTGAAAACACTTTTGGCTTCATATTTAATAGCTTTATGATCTAAGTACAAGAGGAAATAGGAATTAAAGTCTGAATGGGTGGTGAAAAGTCACAAACAGAAAGTCATTTGAGAGAAATGAATGGAGTTAGAATGAACGGAAGAGGGAGGCTCAAGTACACAAAGATCATGAAGGATTAAATAAGAAATAGCAGAAGAAGAGGATAGCAAAGCTCAGGGAGAGGAGAATTAAGAAGAGCTGCACATGAAGGAAAAGCTAGGGAGATTATAAAACATGAAAGAGAGGAAGATGAGAAAAATAAACAGAAACCTTTATTAGGTAGGTAATGTATCTGAGGCAGGTAGGTGTCAGAAAATAAGATAATAGAATTTGCAAAACCATAAAAGGCAGAAGAAGTGGCTTTTTTGTTTTCCTGCAACAACAGTGGATTGGACTTGATGGTCTGTCATAGAATCATAGAAGCATAAAATGGTTCAGATTGGAAGAGACTTTAAAGATCATCTAGTTCTAATCCCCCTGCCATGGGCAGGGACACCTTCCAAAGATGGAGCATCCACAACTTCTCTGCATAACCTGCTTCAGTGTCCCACCATCCTCACGGGAAAGAATTTCTTCCTAATATCTAATCCAAACCTATTCTCCTTCAGTTTGAAGACATTCCTGCTTGTCCGGTTGCTACATGCCCTTATCAAAAGTCCCTCTCCAGTTCTCTTGTAGCCGCCCTTTTGGCACTGAAAGGCTGTTGTAAGGTCTTTCTGGAGAATAGAAATTCTCCAGGCTGAATAACTCCAACTCTTTCAATCTGTCTTCATAGGAGATATGAGCCAGCCCTCTGATCATCCTCCTGGCCCTCCTCTGGATTCACTCCAACGATTCCATGTCCTTCTTATTTTGGAGACCCCAGAGCTGGACACAGTACCCCAGGTGGGGTGTCATAAGAGTGGAGTAGAGGGGAGAACCACCTCCCTTTGAATGATGGTCATGCTTCTTTTGATGCAGCCCAGGACATGGTTGGCTTTCTGGTCACCATGTGCACAGTGCCATCTCATGTTGAGTTTCATCTCAACCAACACCCCCAAGTCTTTCTGCTCAAGGCTGGTCTCAATCTGTTCTCTGCTCAGCCTGTTCTTGTGTTTAGGATTGGTCTGACCCAGGTGCAGCACCTTACACTTGGCCTTGTTGAACTTCATGAGGTTCACACAGACCCACCTCTCAAGCTTGTCAAGGTCCCTCTGGAGAACATCCCCTCCCTACAGAGTGTCAACTGTACTACACAGCTTGGTGTCATCAGCGAACTTGCTGAGGGTGCATGAAATCCCACTGTCCATGTCACTGACAAAGTTGGTAAACAGTGCCAGTAGGAATACTGATGCCTGAGGAACACCACTTGCCATTGGTCTCTACCTGAACATCAAGTGGTTGACCGCAACTCTGAGTGTGACCACCCAGCCAATTCTGCATCCACCGAGTTGTCTATCTGTTAAATCCATATCTCTTCAGTTTAGAGACAAGAATGTCATGTGGGACAGTGTCAAATGCTTTGCACAAGTCCAGGTAGATGACATCAGTTGTTCTTATCCACTAATGCTGTAAAACGCACTGTAGGAGGCCACTAAAAAAATCTGGCACAATTTGTTCTTAGTAAAGCCATGTTCGATGTCAGCATCATGTTCTTATTTTTTATGTACCTTAGAATAATTTCCAGGTTGATCTGCTCCATGATCTTGCTGGGCTCCATAGTGAGACTCACTGGCCAGTAGTTACTGGAGTCTTCCCCTTTTCCCTTTTTATAAAATAGGGATTATGTTTCCCTTTTCCAGTCAGTGGAACTTCACTGGACTCTCATGACTTCTCAAATATCACTGTCAGTGGCTTAGCCACTTCATCTGCCATTTCCCTCATGCCCCGCAGATGCACCTAATCAGGTCCCATGGACTTGTGCACCTTTGGGTGCCTCAAGCGCTCTCAAACCTGATTTTCTCCTACAGCAGGTAGTTCTCCATTCTCCCAGTCCCAGATTTTGCTTTCTGTGACCCAGGTGATGTGACTGGAGCACTTGTGGGGCTGAGGCAAAAGAGACTGAGGCAAAAAAGTCATTGAGTACATCAATCTTCTCCATATCCCAGGTAACCAGATTTCTCATTTCTTTCAGGGGGAGTGGAGACATTTTCCTGAGTCTTCGTTTCATGATCACCAGCAAGCTTTTCTCGTTGCCCTTGACATCCCTGGCCAGATTTAATGCTATCAGGCTTTAGCTTTCCCAATCTCACCCCTAGCTGCCTGGATAATTTCTCTGAATTCCTCGCGGGCTATGAATCCTTGTTTACACCCTGTGTGGGTTTCATTTTTGTGTTTGTCATTTTGTTCAGGAGCTCCTTTATAAGAAGCTCCATATAAGCATTGTGGTGGTTTTACCTGACTTCCTTATGGTTGGGATGCATTGCTCTTGAGATTGGAGAAGGCGATCCTCGAATATTTACCAGCTTTCTTGGGTGCCTCTTCTCACCAGGGATTTATCACATGGCACTCTTCCAAGGATATCCTTCAACAGACACAAAGTCTGCTTTCCTGAACTCCAGAGCAGTAAGCTTGCTGTGCATCCTCCTCACTGCCCCAAGGATCTCTGACTCCATCATTTCATGGTCCCTGCAGCTCAGGCTGCCATTGGGATTCGCATTCCCCACCAGTCGTTCCTTGTTGGTGAAAAAAGGTCCAACATAGCACCTCTCCTCATTGGCTCTTCTATCACTTGGAGAAGGAAGCTATCATCAACATATTTCAGGAACCTCCTGGTTTGTTTATGCCCTGCTGTGTTGTCTCTCTAATACGTACTGGGGTGGTTGATGTCTCCCATGAGGACGAGGGCTTGTGCTCCTATCTGTCTATGGGTGATCTCATCTGTTCAGCCTTCTTGGTTGGGTAGCCTGTAACAGACCCCTACTATAATGTCATTTGTGTCAGTCCCTCCCTTTAATGCTGACACATAGGCCCTCAGTTGTCTCCTTATCCATCTCCAGGTGGAGCTCCATGCAGTCAAGCTGATCACTGATATAGAGGGCTTCACCATGTCATCTCCTCCCCTGACTATCTTTCCTAAAGAGTCCGTACCCTTTCATCCCAACACTCCAGTCATAGCAGCCACCCCATCACATCTCCGTGATGCCAGTAAGGTGATAACCCTATAGGCATGTGCACGTCTCTAAATCCTCTCGGTTATTCCCTGTGCTGCATGTGTTTGCCCAGAGACATTTAAATTGGGTCCTTGACAAAGCCAACTTACTGGCTGGAGCAGCTGGAATTCCTCTGTGCTGCTCTTCAGCCTACCAGTATGATGCTGGCACTTTTCTTTCGCTGTGCCTCCTTGAGTGAAAGTAAGAAACAGGCAAATGTCCTTTTCTCTGGACACCGTAGGCCAAAGTAGCTAAGCTTATCTCTCTTGGCTCCTCTGGACTAAACCCCAAAGCTCCTGCCTTCGGGAAACTGGGGCTTCCACACTTTTGTTTTAGCTGTTTACAGTTTGTTTTCTACGGAGTGCCTTTTCATCACCATGCCTGGGACATCCTGGTGGTTTATAACCAGTGACTTGAGTAGCTTAGGACACAGGAGGCCAGGTTTCCAACACTGCCTTTTGTTTACAGAGCTATGATTTTCCTACCAATTGAGGCCTAATTTTCAAATTTCATTATTTTTAAATATATTATAAAATAAATAACACTGAACTGTTATTGCTAGCTTTATTGTTCTGGGCAAAGCAGACCTACTAATCAGTGACAGAGGTAAAATCAGAAAGATAGCTTTTGTTTACAAGCACAGGAGAAAAACTTCTCTGAAGAGGAATTGGACTCAGAACATAAGCAAAGTAATTAATTCTAAATTAAAATAAATAACTGGTTTACCTAAGAAAGGGAGATATAAAACATAAAAAATTTGTTAGCAAATCTTTCTTAAGGGATTCTCAGTACAGGTTATGTATAATTAAGAATGCTTTTTGTAGTGTAATGAGAGCTCAGAAGACAACTGATGATGATGTTCTTTGGTCATTTTGTCTCAGACATGTAATAATATTTTTTACTATAAGTAATTATGCAGTAAGTAATTATTCACAATTAGTTTGCTTTTGTCATGTGCAAAAAAATTCTAAACATTTTTCCTTAAATTCCTGAAGTCTGAACAAAGGGTCAAACTCACTATAAAAAAAGCATGCACTTCCTAACTTTTTTTTGTTTGTTTAAAATTCCACATAAAGGATCTAATACAGAATCCACACGAACAAATTTTTGTCTTCCTTCATTTTTTCATTTTCTGTTCTTGCTATTGCAAAAATAAAATTAAAAAAGAGGAGTAGTTGAGAATAAGAATTAAAAATATACATTCCTCAGTTTGAATAAATAGCATGGAATATATTTATCTTGATGTGAAGTGTTTAAGCTGAAATATCAAGCCTACTATAGTTGCCTGCCTGCCTTTTTGTGAGCTTGGGATTACGAGACAGTGATATCTCTCGAGGGCAGCTTATACCTCCTAAAATATGTGTCTTAGGTGTATGAGTTAGAATAGAATGAAGTGGAACAGAACAGAATAGAATAAAGTTGAATAGAGTAGAATAGAATAGAATAGAATAGAATAGAATAGAATAGTTAATTAGAAAGAACCTACACAATCATCTAGTCAAACTGTCTGGCCATTTCAAGGCTGACCAAATCAAGATTCTGGAGAGTCTTTTTCTTATCTCTAGGTACAGGGGGAAGATAGTTAACAAGGAAGATCAAACTTCTACATAATGTTTATCCCACACCTTAGTGAGAAAATGTTACCTGTTTGCATGTTCTCTCTGGGGGTGGTAATCACTAAAACAAATACAACTAGGTCTAATAAATCAAGTGAATGGATTTTGTTACTTCTTTGTTTGGTTGGTTCTACGAAATATCACTCTCAAGTATTATGAGATTTCTTAGCAACTTGGGGGACATTATGTAAATACCAGGCTTAGGCACAGAAAGGCATCATTGCTAGCTATAGAGGATTGTGACTAACTTAGCAACGAATGATTACCGGAAAATTGGAAAGCATGCTGGATTAACTCTTCCACCCCCTGCCCTCCTCCAACCCAGCCAGCTCATCTGTGTGACAGTCACCTGCATCAAAGCAATCTCAAAGACTGAACTTTCCCAGTATTAAAGGATTGCTTTCCCATTAGGATCCGGATACACTAAGTAGAACAGTTTCTTCATTGTGTCAAAACAGTTTCTATTAACATTAGGAGGACAAGTTTTTAAAATTCTAAGGCTTTGCAAAGTGTTTTATAGTCAGGACAGGTATTGCTGTAGCTCACAACAATGGAGCAAAGGATCTCATTTCAAAGCTGTCTCTTATGGGCTCCCTTTTTAGGATTATAGTGCAAGCGTAACTACTGACATTACAAAGCCTATCTTTGGGGAATAATAGAAGATTTTTGCATCAGGCAGTGATGAGCCTGCATCAGAATTTTCCTTATTCCAATTCCTTATTAGCTTGTGCAGTGCTACTCTCAGCGGGAAAAGATCAGCATCTTTACTATTTCAGACAGGTACTGCTAAAATTAGACGGTACTGCTAAAATTAGACAGTACTGCTTCCTCATGATAATCACTGGTCCACACCTCCTATTTTGAAGTACAAAACATACAATCCATGTTTTCATGCCATGTATGCTTATACATGTATAACAATTAATAAATTAGACTCAAATCTTGATTCTCCACAGTTTGATGAAGAGGTGACTAGCACAGATAGGAAAAATATGGTAAAGTATTGCTGAGATATTTTCTGGTCAATCCTGCCCAAGAAAATTGAACTCAAGACTGAAGAGATTCAGAAAAGCAGTATTATATGTACAAGGGAACAGTGACTATTTTTGCCCAGGACAATGGGAAAGATTGGGTTATTCAGTCTTAGCAAAAAGAAAACCAAGTGTGGAAACAGACATGAGAAGCGTATGTTTATCTAGAAATGCTTGGGAAGGAGAAGAATTACTTAAGTTCTCATAATAACATGCAAACAAAATGTAATAAACTGACATCAAATTTGTAGAAACTGGAAATTAGAAAAAGCATTCTCGAGTTAGGAATTAAATTGGAAGAGAGGAGGGGAAGTGAAAGAAGGAGCAGCAAAGGAGGATATGGATTGAGAAAAGGCAATCAACTGCAAACTTTTTTTCTTGCCTCAAAATATAGTGTTAATTTTGAAATATCTTTGACCTGAAAAAAACCAAACAGAATCAGAGATAGACTGTAGGTGACATTGAACCAAAGAATAAACTATTGGTTGGTGATTTTAAAAGAACTAAGCAAGGTTATTTTAGTTTCTGGCCAAAATAATTATGTATTCAATGAGTGAGAGCAGTTCAGATTAACAAGGAGACTGATTTATGTATGTATCAGGCAAGGAACCTAAATGAATTGTTTTATTGCATTGGTGTATACGGATTCCTACCCATGCTCTGCACATCTGGGAGATACACAGTTAGGAGGAAGATGGAAAACATCTCATTCATTAGCCAGGAATTTGTGAATTAAAACACAGTGTCAGCAGAAGAGTGCATTCATTCTTCTAAATTGATAATTGGTAATCATATTTTCTTTGAGGTGCTTTAAAAAGGAAACTTGGCAAATAGTAGCACAGAAGATATTATCAAATGAGTAGGACTTACACTGTTCACTGTTCCATGAGAACTGAACTGGCGCAAACACTGAAACATCTTCCTGACATAAGAGCAAGGCTGCAAAAACAGTCTTCCCATCTCTGTTCTCCACCTTTCCATCTCTGCTCTTTTCCCTTGCTAATCAGTTCATTGAGCAAATTGTGTCGTGAGAGTAATGACATAGTGCCTGAGCTGCTCAGTGTTTTTCTCCAAATTAAACAAACTAAAGGCTTGTTTAAAAAGAAAAACATGCTTGTTTTTCTTTTTAATTCCAAGTTAGTTAAGTGCATTATACAAGGTGATTCTCTCAGGATTTCTCATGACTTTTTGTTTTTATAGCAGAATCATTTAAAAAACAAAACACATATTCCATTACTGCTGACTCCTTAATGGAGAAGGAGGTGTTTTGTGTTCGGTACTTGAAAAAACTCCAAACCAAATCACACTCAAAAATCCGATGAAAAATACCTCTGTGTGTCAGATCAGATGGGTAGTGATACAAAAATAAAGATTTCATTATGACCTTGGTAATTTTGAGAATACTCGTGCATATTATTAAAATACAGATGAAAATTTGAAGAACAGTCAACAAATCACATTTAATGACTGTTTTAACATTTGTCTCCTACACATCTAAGCCAATTAAATCCTACAAATAAAAGAGCAGATAATATCGGTTTAGGACTCTGCTGTGAGATTAAAGGGTCTATTGTGTGTTGTCTAACCTTCAGATATTAAACTAGGGACAACCTTTCAAAGAAATGCTGGTGATAAGCCTTCAAGTGAGTCAGACAATGCTGGAATAAAGATCAACATGCCCCAAAGGACCACGACAGTATATGGTGGCTGGAGGCCTAAAAGCTAATGAAACATAAACTCTCAGTGGAAGGCCTGTCAATGAAAGTAAAAGGTTTAAATAAAAAGTCAAGGTAGGAACAGTATGTATTCTGCAATAATAGTGAGTGAAAGAAAGATTGGAAGAATGAGGTTGTGAAATCCAGCCTGATCTTCTGACTTGTAAACACGTGTCTCCTGGAACCAGCCTTTAAAATGAAATAACTTTATTTCTGGTTTCCAGTGGATTGTGGAAAATCACCAAAAATAACTTTAATACTTTGCAATGTATTTCACAGACTGATAAGAAGTCATTATTTAACCACCACATGCATCACAGTATACTCCCTTCTGAATTCAAAAGATCATGGCTGAGTCTCAGGACCTTTGGCTTATATGCCACATGCTACATTTAGGTGGATGTTACCTGTGATCCACCTTGTCCTGGGTTCTCACTCATTGACTGGACAAACTCCCTACAACAAAACAAACCAACAAACCAGACTTAAACAGTGGTATTTCTAATATATATTTTCACAGGGAGAAGAGCTTGAAAGGCCTGAGGATATATTCTCCTTTTTCCATCTAGAATGCTCATAGTCATTTCTTTTTGCCACTTTACAGTATAATGACATAGCAAAAATAGAAAAAAAAAAAGGCAAAAAACCCCAGGAAAAACTAACCTCAATCACATATTCCAACAGCTCAGAAGACAAAGGACCCTAATCTGGGCATTGTAGCATTACTGAATGCTCTCAGAAAATCCCCCAAGGTGAATGATATAACTAGCCCATACATTCAGAACTGCTGGCATATCCAAAATGCGTTCATGCCAAGATTTTCGCAAGCATGCAAATACCACCACAGATATTCTGTGCTTAACAGAATTTTGAAAAATCAGCATAAACAGCTAAATTTTTGCATTATTTTTTACTTGTGAATTCTATGTGAAATATACACTAAAATTCTATTAAATATAAGCAAGAATTACTGACTTGACTCATATATATCGCCTTTTTAAAATGTGCATAAAAACAATCACTCTATAATACATAAACTTTTCCACTCTCTGCTTTCTCCAGCAAACCAGATCAATTTTTTTTTTTTTTTTTAAGGAAGGAAGATGATTCTCACCCTTAAGATTCTTAAATAAATATCTGGCAACTAGCAACCAATAAAATAAAAAGTTATTGTATGGAAGCAAAGTTAATTTAAAGATCTCTGTTGGGAAAAATATACCTTTCATCACTTCTATCCCCTGTAATTGATTCTGTTTCTCAGTTTGGTCAAAAATATATGGGTAGGAGGGTCAAAGCTGGCAATAAGATATCCCACTGCTTCTAAGCTAATGGGACACAGCTGCAAATGAAATAAAGCACTGTAATTAAACATTTGTGTCCTTGGTTCCTTTCTTCTATCACAGATACTATTTTTGTATTGGTGAAGAAAAAAAATAATTAAATAATGGCTTTTAACCCTGAGAAGTACGGATTTAGAGATCCTCCTCATCCACATCTTCAGTACAAGTACCATTCCAACTGTACTTCACAGGGCTCTCATGTTCTAATAGATCACTCCCATTTGGGTCAGGGACAAAAGATTGGAGCTGGAAATAAAAAGAGAAACTAACCAGCTCTAGTCTTAGCATTTACAGCACATACAGACTAAGACAAGGAAAATTGAATGTAATTTTTAGTTCTGCTCTAATTTCATAACCCCTTTTTTGTGAAAGTATTTACTCTAAATCATATTTTCACAGTTCAGAAGACTATGATAATATAACTGCACTGTTTTTTACCCTTAACTGGTAATATATGTCCACTAGTTAAGAATTTTATTGTAAAAGTCAAATAGTCAAAAGCATCAGTCAGTAGGAGACATTGTTACATAGATTTTGCTTTCTTTTGTTCCTACGCTCTGCTTGTTAAAAAGAACAACCCTTTAAGAATTCTAGATGTTTCTTTAAAAGGTGATACAGAAGTTTCCAAGAATGACAGTAGTTTAGGATCTATGACCTGATAGAAGCAGAACAACAGAGAACAGAAAGAAGAATATTTGGAAGGGGTTCAAGAAGTTAAGTCTGTCTCTGTGGAGTAGGTGTGAGAGAGAACATGTTTGTGAAACATGAGGAGGAAAACCAGTAATCTCAAATTCTTTCCAATATCCTACAAACTTCACTTTTGAATGTGTCAGTGTAAATGGCATATCAGATAAAAGGGTATTTTGTTGGCAAAGTATCTTTTTGTTAAAAGACTAAGAAGCTAATATTTGTTTTACTCATTTATCTACATTCTTAAAAGTGATTTATCATTTCTAAAAAATATGAGATTACTGTTCAAGTATTGTTCATTTTACAAATTATGGGTTAAATTTTCTCTCCGTTATGTAGAGTAGCATCTCTGTTCCATGAATAATCCCGAATGCAGTGCTATGGATTATTGGGGAAACAAGGTATCAAATAACACAATTGAGCAACACAGCTTCTGGATCAATGATTCAAGACATTTCCCAAATGTCTTGTACAAAGACATTTGTACAAAGCAAGTAACTCCTGACATTCTACTCCTCTCTACTAAGTTAGAACTTGCTGTATTCCAGGGACAACTGTAGGAAACACATACCACCTTGGAATTATAAGAACAGCTCCCATCTGTGTTATGCCATGGATGTGGTGAAATTCAGCAGGACACAACTGACTGAGAAACTTGTTTTGAGGAAGTAAATGAATATAAAGAAAGTATTATTTCTTTAGATCACAAGTTTTTTAAATTACAGTTTAAATAGTTTGTCTAAATAGAGATAATTTGACAAATGAAAACAAATTTGTTGGACAGTAATGATCTCTGTCCATACTAAAGCAGCCCTAACATTTTTAGATAGAACTGCATCAAAAGCATATCTAAAATCATGACTGTAATTTTATATCCTGATCATAGGCTTTGCAGAGAATACCTTAGCAGCCCCAAGTGCAGTCAACAGCATGCTAAGTGGTTATTTTTCAAAATGTCTAAACAAGAAATTATAGGGCAAAGAATGAGAAAATAAAGCTCTGTTTGGTAATGAGAAAAACCTACATAAGATCCAAATAGAGATCTTAACTTTTCTACATCATGTAAGATGTTTGCATGCTATCTGTACTGTAGTTGTGACACACAAAAATTATAGTGAGCAAGGAAGGGCTTTGGTTATCTATAGCATTGGACAGATGAGCAGCTTGGAATGAGAGACCAGCTTTTTTTTATAATATCCCTTGTAATTTTTTCAGCAAATTATCTTTTTTCCACCACAGTGTGTTTCTTCTGGCCACAAAGTGCTGTGTAAGTGGGTAGGAATGGAAAATTCTTACTAAACCATGTTGAGCACTCATTAGAAAACCCACATTTTCTTGCAGAAGTGAAGCTGGTGCAGCTTAACCTTTATTTAACCCCCAACTCGCACACCCTCTCTCCTCCACACAAAGATATATAAGATTCAATTACATTTTTGCCTCCAGTTATGTCAAGTATAAAAAGGAAAATGAGATCTTAACAAGATTGGTTTTAAAATAGCTGCAAGTCATAGCTTTTAAAGGTTGGAACTTACTGCGCAATGTTCCAGACGTCTTAAGTGAATAGTCCAAATGAGTCAATATTAGGAACATTTCCAATATAAACCTTCATTGCATTCTAGGTGAGATGATTTGCAATTAAACCCTAGAGGATGCTATTCAAATTTTAAAGGAGTCCCCTATTTTCTTTGGAATAAGATTGACATACTTGCTTAATAGTTTCCCAGCTTCAGTAATTGAATTGCCTCCTCTGCATTTTTCAAGTCTCAATCCATTATTTTAACGTCTTAATTTCTGAAAATCCTTTGTGTTTTCTCTTTTGGAAAATTTGGCAAAATAGAAACCTTGAGAGTCTGCTGTGCTTTAATTCACTGTAATGCCCTAGCAATTTTGGTGGGATTTTTTTTTTTGTTTGGTTTGGGGTTTTTTTGTTTGTTGTTGTTTGTTGGGGTTTGTTTGTTTGTTTTTGGTGGTGGTTTGTTTTTACTAGTTTGGGGTTTTTTAATTTGCTTTTCTTTCCCCATTTGTCTAGAAGTAGGCGGTTAAATCCTTCAATACAAATGAAATTCAAGGCTAAGAATTATACAATAATGCCTTTTCACCATAATGTATTATACAAAACACATAGCACCACTTGTTGGCTCTCTATTGCCAGGAAGAATATTGCTTCTGCATTGAATCTTAATTTCCTTTTTTTCCCTATTAGAAGCTGAACATCCCATAGGAAAAAAGAGTTCGATATTTTTAGACAAGCTCCCATAGCTTAAAAAAATACACTGACCTGGTTCAGTACTTCAAACATTTATTATATTAACACCTATTTATGTGGCATTACTTACATGCCACAGTTATGGAACCTTGAGTCCACCTGCAGGAGCTCATAATACATGAGCAAGAAAAAAAAGGTCATGGAGCATTCTTAAAGGCAGCTTTTTGCCATAGAGTAGAAAAAGAGGATATCCTTAAACTCTTGAAAATGGGACATGTAAATGCAAGAAATGGTGTACAAGTTGACTTTGCTTTGACCTCTCGTACTTGTAGCAATAGCAAGAGCACTTATATGATGAGGGAAGATGCGAGCCACATACATCTCCCAGTACCATGTGCTCTAGGGAACCTGTACAGCTACTGACTCAATCTTACATACTCACTATCCCCAGTAAAATGCTGTAGAGATAATAGCACCTGAATGGCAACAGCTAAATTCTTTTTTCAGGCTAAGTCTCACTTTATATGCTTAGGATTACGCAGTACTAATTTCTGGTTTTAGGACCAGGCCAATAACTGAATGACAAACATATCAGTTTCAAGCAATGCTAGCTTCAGCACTACCGAGCAGCATACATTTCTGTAAAATAGTCTGTTTAATTTGATAACATGGTGTACAGTAGCTCAGAATGTCTGAAATACAGCACTGTTGATTAACTGCAGGTCATTCTTCAGCAAAGTTATTTAGAATCTACTTTGAATTATGCAGAATGGTTTGACAATGCCAAAGCAAAACATGAAACAAGACAATATCATTGTTCAGTCCATTTCTGTAACTAGAACAGCATTTAAAATGGAGGTTGGGAGTGTCCATCAACACCTAGCTAGGAAAAGAGGGGAACTGATTTCTAAGCACATTCCATCAAATATAACAGCTGATAATCAACAAGAAAAAACTAGTTATTAGACTTAAAGTCATTATCTTCATGTCTAACCCAACAGAATTTTTATACTGATACAACAGAAGACAACTAGAGATGCAGTCATTTGTTTTGAGTTCTGCAATCAACGAAAACAGGACAAAAAGTCATTTCCTGTTCTCTTCCCTATCATGTACACAGCAAAGGTGTAACAAAATTAAAGCCATATCCAGCCTTATGATCCAATTCCCATTCATTAGATTTACTGTCAAGTATGGCTGTCAGGACTGTCTTTCTTTTTCATTGTGCATTAACTTTTTTCTTAAATCCACATTTCATCATCATAGACTCGCTATATTTTCTAATAACTGTAAGATTCAACTTGTTCTGCTCTACTGATGCTTCACCAAAAATATAGCTGTTGTGCAAATTAATATTTACTGTGCTATCACTGAATAATGTACTTAGTAGTGGCTCAAAGCATAAACTAGACTCCTTAGCTAGAAATGTGCATTTTACTTTACAGACACAAGTTGAAGTAAACCTTAGACAACATCCAGGTCTCTGGTTTTTTAAAATTTTTTCTTTCAGTTTCCACTTGCCTTTCCCTAGAATGGAAATATGTTTCTGACTGTAAATTCTGCTCAGCATATTCTTGGATTCTTTGCATGACTTTTTTTTTTGTTTCCCAACTAAACTAAAAAATTTGCTGCTGTTTTCACAGAGATTATTGGAATACTGTGCAGAAGCTCCTCTGTGTGTCTCATAAATAGGAAACATTATCAGAGAATGAGTGCTTGAAAGCTTGAAAATTAGCTTCATAGCATTAACGTCTAAGTTATGTGGAGTCATTAAGAACTAATACTTTATTTTAAGAATAATAATTGTGTAATATACATCAAAGAGGTACTCTGAATGTTTGTCTAATTAGGACAACAGTTTAAGGATTAGCGCCATTCACTGGTTTGTGAAGAAGTGTGATCATTGTGATCTGTCAGAAGATGATATATTCCATTAAAATAGTCCATACACTAATGTAAGTATTTATGCATCTGCTTAAAAAATTACACCCCAAACACAAAACTGAATTCATTAATTTCAAGAAGTACTTTACTACTACCATTATTAGAGTGGAAAATGAAAGTAGACAAAAAAATCCTTATCTTATGACAGCTAATAAATATAATGGTGCAGTCTGTTGACTGACTATGAAACCCCATGATTAGACAGGAAAGAAGAAAGCTTAAGGGGTAAGAAAGAAATTGGTTGTTAACAAAAAGTGTTATCACTTTCTTATTGCTCCTGAAAAGAAGTCATTTGTCTTTGCAAACATAATCTCTATAAATAATGAAGGATGTTTTGTAATGGGGATAATAAACTGTCAGTTGCATTTTTATAGCAGCAAGGCATATCAGCATTTGCCTTGTGGAAATATAACTATGTAGATTAGCAATAAATATTGTTGCACATGTTTTTGTGATCTATTATTCTTATTTTTAATTGCTACAAACAACTACAACACAGAACAGAAGGAGAGCTTTGGCATTCAGAGGGTTTGGGAGCCCTCTGTTCTTTTCAAGTTTTAGGTTGTAAGATTTTTACAACCCTCTGCAAAAGTGCTTTAGTTCATCCTCAGGGACTGGTCTTTTCATTTTCCTGGGAAGATGATTTTTTTTGTCTCCCTGTCTATACAAGTACTACCCTGTAATATTTGTCAAGTACCATTGCATTTTTTACAGTGGGGCCACATGAAGGCAGTCATTCCCTGGCATATAGTTTTGCAATAAAAGAATATGCTTTCTCTACATAGAGATAAAACAGTTCAAAAAACTTTCTAAGTAGACTGAGACAGGATGCAGACTTTCTGAGCCAGTTAGTCCTTTCTCTTGCCATAATTCAAGTCTCCACAGTCTATTGACTTCTGAAGGATCAGTCCCTAAAATAGAGTTAATGGTATTTAAGCATTGCACATGTGGCTTTATATATAAGGTGTAAATATAATTGTTTCCTCTCTGTCTTCAAATACACCTTCAGCAAGCTCATCAGGTAAACACAGACTACAGACTAGAAGCAGGTGTCTAAATTACACCCATAACACTGCAAGACGAAAACCAGAAATATTTATCAGATATGGTTATCTGATGAGATGAAGCAGTAACAAGTAAGCTGAGAATATCTGAATGTCTTCCTTACATCTACCCTCTTTTATTTTAAAACTGTTGCCCTTTGTCTTATCACAACAGGCCTCAATAAAAAGCTTCTCTCCCTTGTTCTTATAAGCCCCCTTTAAGAACTGGAAGGCTTCTATAATATCTCCTCAGTGTTTTCTCTTCTCCAGGCTGAACAAACCCAACTCTTTCATCCTGACTTCTTAAGAGTGGTGCTCCAGCCCTCTCATCATGTTCCTGGCTCTCCTCTGGACCCACTCCAGCAGGTTCATGTTTCCTTTGTACTGTAGACCCCAGAGCTGGATGCAGTACTCCTGATGGGGTCTCACCAGAGAGGAGTAGAGGAACAGAATCACCTCCCTGTACCTGCTGGCCACTCTTCTTTTGACACAGCCCAGGATACAATTGGCTTTCTGGGCTGTGAGCGGATATTGCTGGTTCGTGTCCAGCTTTTAAACCACCAGTAACCCGGAATGCTTCTTGGTAGATATGCTCTCAATTCCTTCATCCCCAAACCTGTATTGGTATTGGGGGTGTACAGGAGAGAAGTTTCTGTGAATCTTCTGGCTCCACAAAATATTTCTATTTCTCTTGAGCTAGATATTTTGCCTATCTTTCAGTTCTTTTGAACTGTAAAGTAGTAATAATAGTATTCCCATAAAGTTAAGCAATGTTCCACTCTCTATGCTATGTGCAAGAGAGAAGATCTTAAGGTCCATAAGTATTACAGTAATGGAATATATCTATTTTTGATAGACCAAACTGTACTTAATATTTCAGGTTCCACTGTCTCCTTTTTTTCTTAAGCCAGGAAAAGATGCATCACACTGATATCTTATTTTGTTTGATATTGCTCATAGNGACTCGAGCACAAGTCCTGTGAGGAGAGGCTGAGAGAGCTGGGATTGTTCAGCCTGGAGAAGAGGAGGCTCAGAGGGGACCTCATCACTCTCTACAACTACCTGAAAGGAGGTTGTAGCCAGGTGGGGGTTGGTCTCTTCTCCCAGGCAGCTATTAGTAAGACAAGAGCGCATGGTCTTAAGCTGTGCCAGGGGAGGTTTAGGTTGGATATTAGGAAGAAATTCTTTACAGAGGGAGTAATCAGACATTGGAATGGGCTGCCCAGGGAAGTGGTGGATTCACTGTCCCTGGAGGTTTTTGAGACTGGATGTGGCACTTAGTGCCATGGTCTAGTAACCACTAACCAGAGGTAGTGGATCAAGGGTTGGACTTGATGATATCAGAGGTCCCTTCCAACCTGGCTGATTCTATGATTCTATGATTTTTATTCTGAAAAGTTATCTACAGAAAATTATGTAGTACTGTGAATGATGTGAGATATGTGAACAGTGTGAATAAGGCAAATATTGGTGAGAGTTCATAAGTACATAAGAAGCTGTGTTATGCCCACTTGTTTCTCTCCATATAAGCAAGCATATGAACCAAAAATTTATTTCAAGCTATGTGCTTTAAGTCTTTTTAGTAATTCCACTAATTCTGTTGTTCATCATGGACCTTGTCCTAGTGATTTAAGAGAATGATAGGAGGGCAGAGGGGATAGGAAAAATGCCAAACTTAGGTCTTCCTTAAGATAACAAAGTAAGTGAGTTCCATATCAAATGCTCATCGCTACTGGAGACTAAAGAGCTCACTTAATCCCATTAAAAAGAAGCTCAAATATCAGGTCAACACCATTGACTGGTGTAGGAGATCCAGAATACCCCAGGACATGGAGGGAGATTTGAAAACCAGAACATCTGCATTTATTGCAAATTCATGAATGACAGAACAATCCCTTACTAGATCTAGGAAAAGTAGAGCTTCTTCTATGCGATTGAATAACTGCATTTATGAGCTTCCAGTCACACCTTGCAAATATGACCAAAGAGCAAGTAATGACTAAACTTCTCTCAGTGGTAGACCTTGACATCCTAGTTTCCACATGAAGTTTCAAGGATCCTTTCTCTCCCTTCCCCTTGTGTTTTGAACTGCAGCTAATTGTTGTTTTACAAATCATTTACACCAACATTCCTTAGGACCCTAAGGAAACCAGTGATCCATCAAGACAACTTATGAACATATTAGTGAAACAAGCATTAAGAAATGGGCTTAAAGTCTAAACTCAACAAAGCATCCAGATAGGAGGAAGTGACACAAAGTGGATGCGACATGGATCTCATCACAGGGTATGAGTGGTGGATGATTTTCTGAATTCCTACTCTGGTAACACACTAAAGGCTTTATGTCTCCCTCTCTGTATTGCTAATCAAAGAATTTGAGATGCTTCTAATTACAGACTTCTATAAAACTGAAAATTAACTATTGCTATAATTGATGGAATATTTTATCTCTCATCAGTGTGGGGTAATTTAAACCAGACTGTTATGTATGTATATTTCAGACAGTAATCAGTAAAAGCACCGATTTTAAACATTTTATGTCAGCATGTATATTTAATACACATGAAAACATTGTATCTCCTCTAACAACTGTATCAAACTATTCCTAAGGAATCAGTCACTGTATTTTTTCTTCAGAATCTATTTCCTCTCTGTCAAACGAGATCTCCCTAGTGTGCCCTAAGTCAGTCACTGATGCTGCACCCTAACTCTAATAAATCCACTTCACTTTACCCAAAGAACCTCAATTCTACATTTTACAGTAGGCATTGTGAAGAACATATATTCAGACCGCATCCCTGGGATAAAGTTGGGTTAAGCAGAGTGAAAAGGAAACAGCAGTAGGGAAGCACAGTCTTTCTGATCCATCTGTTATATTTGAACCTTACTGTTGTACCAGAACATGATCTTGAGCTCATGATTCAGGTTTTGCTGTACAAATGACTGGAACCAAAACTGCAGGGGTTCTCATTAAGATATGGAAATTTTTCATGCATATGATTTTTTTTTCTCCTATTGGCATCATCAGACTTGTCTTGCTAGAGTCTGGGATTAAAATGAAGGACAGCTTGCACATAGCTGAGAAATACACTCTTATTTTAACTTGTGTTGAGATGTATTGTTCTCAAACACTGGGAGGGAAGGGTGCCTCTTAACAAAACAGACATCTTCAATGACGCCTAACCTGTCTCTCCATCCATTCAGCTTTTCCTTACAGATGCCATACTCTAATTTCACATGCTTGTCTGTGTTTCATTCAGACCTTTAGAACTAAGGGGAATATATGTTGTTTGCCTGCGGGTGTTCCATCATGGCTGTATAAATTCCTGGGTTATAGAGGTATATAATTGTATTGATGGATTGGCAGATGGATCATGCTGCACCCAAATGGGTACAGCAGCTTGGTAGTTGAAATTTCCACTTTTGCAAAGAAAAGAAAACCAGGTTTTTGAGAGCTATTAAGAAATAGATTTTTGCAAAAATGAGGTCATGAGAAAGCAGACACTGGAGGTGGCTTTTTTTTTTTAAAGGTGAGTTTTATCAAGCCAGTGCTTCCACAAGCAATAGTGATGCACAAGGAGTGGATGGACTCTGCTGGAAGACTAAACTAAAAGTAATTTCTTACTTACCTACTGCTAAAGGTGAGAGGGCAGTACTGGGAAAGGCTGGGAAAGACATTGTATGTTCTGCATTAAGGACAGACTAATTTTCCTCTAGAGGCAGGTCTTCTTATCTGACCAACAGTGTTATTTATGTGTTATTTGATAAAATTCTGACCTGCTTTATAAAATGAATTTTCAAGGTAATCTTTTTTTCCTGATATTAGTCAGTTTTTATTTCTAATAGCATTATGAACTACATCACAAATATGTCACTAATTTTGAATCCTGACACAAGTCTGTATAAGTTATATACTCATACACATTACTTAAGAAAAGACATATCAGTGGAATGAATTTTAAGGTTGTAAAATCAAGTGCCCAAATACTAGGAAATGCCAAAATTAGGGCTGCCTGACCAGGATTGATTTCACTCCCTTATATTTGTCTATCATTAAATAGTCTATAATTACTTGATCGTTGAACACGTGATGCAACATTCATTTTGTTAACAGAGATTCAGTATTTCTGCTTAGCAACATTATTCAATAAGGGGCTTTATACATCTTTGTACATATCATTCAAATCACGAGCTAAAGACAACACAATTAATTTCTTTAAGGTTTTTCCTCAGGTAATGTTGTTATAACATTTTAATTCTTTCTACATATTGAAAAAAATCAATCTTCAGAACACTTCTGCAGGGTGAGATAAGGTGTGTTTTTCTTCTTAATAGATACTTGTTGAACTAGCCAGAACTGCCCCTGAAACTTATTTATCCTATGCAGATATGGCTCTTTCCTGTGGAGAGGGGAAAAAAAGCAACCAAAAACCACATGATTCTATAATTAACGTTAGGGGAATGAATAAGATTTGCATAGGTTATAGTCATAATGCTGGCATATCCTATTTTTTAAGAATATGATTTAATTAGACTAACACCTACTTTTGCAAGTAATTTTCTCCTTTTTCTTTTTAAATTAAAAATCTCAGAACTATGTCTTGTAAGGTTATATTTACTCGTATATGAGTCATCTTCAGGGATGGGATCTTTAGATCTATAGCACAACACCATTTTAAAGTTAAATGATTAAAAAATGGAGAAAGATTCCTTGCTGACAGCATTTTTTCTTTTGAACTATTTTTAAGTGATGTGGACCTGTCACCAAGGCAGGTAGAGATACTTGCTTTATCAAAATTTTAACCATTTTCAAACAAAAACATTGAGACTCAAGATTCACAGTTTTCTTGGTAAAGTTTGTACAGAGGCATAGCTAAAAAAATTCTTTCAAGATTTTCTGGATGATTTTGCTTTTCCCCTAGTAGAATTCCTAATAGTTCTATGTGTCTCCCTGTGTGTTTACAAATAAATGTGTGGGGTTTTATCAAAAAATCATTTTGAAAGTGTGAGAAGCCCGTGGACTGGGATCCTGAGTCAGTGGCTCTGTGGCACTCCTAAAAACTTTTATTATTATTGCAAAGCTATCACTACCAGTGTAGCTGATGGCAAGTGGTCTCAAGACTTCCCAGCCATATCAACCTTGAAATCTCTCTCCCTGTCTGAACTCAACAGCATACTTCATCAAAGAAAGCCAAGGAGTAAGCATTAATAGGAAAAGTCTGTGTGGAATGCTTAGAAAGTGTGCAAATCCCACTGGTGTTCTGCAGGGTGGAGAGCACTCAAGCTTCAAGGTTATGTCAGGAGTCCTGTCAAGGATTGTATCCTGAAAAGAACTGTGTATTTATTTAACTTGATGCACTCTGAGTAGTTTCAGCTGCTTAAAACAAAACATATGTACAAGGCCTCAGAAGTATACAGAGCTCAGGTCTCAATCTGAAAACTGCAGCAAGTTATGTTATGTAGTTGGTGCCCCTTATTAGAAAAATACTTTAAATTCCAAATTCAAGTAGTGTTGTTCAAGATGACAGTCTTTCTACCATGTCTCACTGGGAAAACAACCACTTGCGGAGTGGCAGTTTATACAGAAAAAAAAAAATCAAATTACATTTTAATGGAAAGACCCAATTTCCTAGCTGCAAGAGATGTTGAGATGTGCAAACATTCTAATCTACTGGACATTAAGTAGTTTTAAAGCTTCACAGCTGCAGGAGTGTGAGGAATAAACTTCCCAGTGAGCAAAAGAATAGTTTTCAAGACAGAAAAATGAAAAGCATGATTGCTTTCCACACTTATTTCTTTATTAAATGGGCAAACACAGCAAATGAGCAATTATAGGCCCAGACTCAAAATCAATTTCAAAGCAGTGTGTGACCACATAGTAATCATAGTAGATCTTATATAAGTTTATGAAACAAATAGATAGATCTGCTAGCAGCAAATGCTGAAAGAAAATCCAGCCTGTCTTCACCAAAACTGAAGACTCAGAAGTGTGACTCTGGGTTAAAAGCCTTTTAGTGCTCATTTTAATGACGTGTGAGTGTTTCAGGCAGGTATAAAATTTAGGTTGGGCATGTTGTTGATTAGGAGATGTAGCTGCACAAGTGCAGGCTGAGGAGAAAATGGATTGCAGGCAGCCCCGAGGAGAAGGACTTGGAGGTGTTGGTTAATGAGAAGCTAAACATTGACCAGCAATGTGCACTTGCAGTCCAGAAAGCCAACCATGTCCTGGGTTGCATCAAAAGAAACATGACCATCAGGTCAAGGGAGTTGATTCTCCCCTCTACTCCACCCTCATGACACCACACCTGGGATACTGAGTCCACCTCTGGGACCCTCAACATAAGAAGAATCTGGAACTGTTGGAGTAAGTCCAGAGTTGGGTTTATTCAGCCTGGAGAAGAGAAGGCTCTGGAGAAACCTTACAGCAGCCTTTCAATACCAAAAGGGAGTCTACAAGAGAGCTGGAGAGGGACTTCTGACAAGGGCATGTAGTAACAGGACAAGGGAGAATGTCTTCAAACTGAAAGAGAGTAGGTTTAGATTAGATATTAGGAAGAAATTCTTTCCTAATATGGTGGAACATTAGTGTGGTGGGACACTAGAAGAGGTAATCTAGACAACTGGGTGGACTCCCCATTCCTAGAAGTGTTCAAGGCCAGGTTGGATGGGGCTTTGAGCAACCTAGTCCAGTGGAAGGTGTCCCTGTCCATGGCAGGGGGATTGGAACTAGATGACCTTTAATGTCCCTTTCAACCCAAACCATTCTAGGATTCTATAACTTTATTTCTGAAGGTGTAAAAGAAAGCAGTTTACTGCCACAGAAGTTGGTGACTGATGAGTAGAATATGAAAAGTTAACTCAGTTGCAGAGATGTGGTGGGATAGTAGAAGGCAGAAAATGGCAGCTGAAATAATAGATTCATACTGTTCAATGCTGGCTATGAATATAAAATAATAACTATATTATAAATAAAATAATATGACTATAAAATAATAAATTCTGAACCTCTGGGTGTCATAAATAATTTATTTTCACCAAGTCACCCTTTAGTAACTCAGTTATTGGTGCTTAATAAAGAATTAGATGCATTTGACTAAAGCATAATTTCTGACATTCACGCAGTTATGAACTGGAGAAATGAGAAATGGGACTCTGATGTCTTTTGACTTTTCTTTTTTTCTTTTACTATTGATCTAGTCCATCTAGTTGTTAAAAAGGGGCTTTTTCCAACCTTTTGAATTTGTCTGACTCCAGCTTCTAGACATCGTTTCTATTTTTTTATCCCCTAGATTAAAGAACTCTTTCCTGATGAGAAAACGGCTAGAGAGAAGAATCTAGCAGAGCTGAACATTGTAAAGCACTTTCTCTATTATATTCACAGCATAGAAAAAATATGTTTTGGAGAGGCAATTGTGTGAGCTGGCATAGGCAGGACACAGGAACAGCCACAAAACCACAGATGAAGAGTAATTTTATTTTCATTACTTCGCCAGCTGAGGGGTCCCCACATGGGTAGAGGAACGCAAACAGTAATGCTGGCACCACAGAGCTCAGTCCATGCTAGAGAATCATTAAACCTGCTGGTTTTGCCAGTATATCAGGGATTCATTCAAGCACAGTTTACCACAATGCTTTGATCTTTCCAGGAGTCTTAAGCATATTTTATAGGGTGTCTCTACATCTATCACAGGCCTATATTATCTAAATATAGATGCTCTACTTGTCCAGCATACAAGGCTAAAGAACAACTAGAATGATATATGGGGTTTCCTACATCCCAGCTGCATGTCACTTGACCATGTTCCTCCTAGCCAATTTTCCATTACCTTCCCAAAACAATAAAACTTTTCACATCAACAGGGCAACTCTGCATGGAGACACTGCTTAAAACCAGCACCTTTTTATTTTATTCATATTTGTCTGCACTTTGGTAATTAACAACTGTAATCAAGAAATTAAGAGCTTCAAGTACCTCATTGAAGTATTCTCCAACTCTTTAATAAATGCCACAATTTTATTATAGCATTTACTTTCCCTTTGAAAACTTTGGGCCTCTACATTTTATAAAAAAATTTACTAATGACTTCACAATGTCTCATACTGAACGAAACCACCTTGTATTCCTGCTTTCATTGTTGTATAATAATTTATGTCTTATCTTTGGTTCCCTAATAACACATTCAGGGTTCATGCTTTACCTAGTATTAAGATATTCTTCTTTTCAAAGTCCCTGATACTGAGACAAACACCAATTTTTTCAAGTTGCGGAATGGATATCTTGTTTCTAGGTATATACATCTACTTTAAACTGCAGAAAGAAATCTAATATTCAAAATGACCTGAACTAGCAAGCAATCAGGAGGACTCTATGACCCATCCGCACTGTTCATTTGCCACTGTAGTCACGTTAGTGTCATCTTGCAAATTTGGTTTGATTTCATATTTCTTCTAGATCATTGATCAAAATGTTGAGTTGCATCAGACCTGATATTATATATAGTGCATATAGAAACCAAATAACTTCGTTGTATTATAACTCTTTACTAGTTTTTGTGATTGTGATGGTCACTCAGGCCTTCCTGGAGACCAGCTTGTAACCAGGAAGGAACTAGGAAAGTGATCA
>NW_016690185.1:6561942-6709290 GCF_001604755.1 Lepidothrix coronata | reverse complement strand
GCTCTGAGGAACCTGGTCTAGTGAAAGGTGTCACTGTCCACAGCAGGGGGGTTAGAACTAGATGATCTTTAAGGTTCCTTCCAACCCAGGCCATTCTATGATTCTCTGTTATGAAAACGTATATGGAAATGAGTAATTCAGGTATCATTGAACTTTTCCAGTCAAAACAGAATTTAAATTTGTTTATTTCATACCTTCTTGATGAAAACTATAGTCTTCACTTACAGCCGAAGGTACAAGTGAATTTCCTGAGTTATCCCTTTTTATGAGGTTCTTTGGACCTTGTTGACTATCCAAGAGAAAACTGTCCTAAAAATCATACTGGTTTGAAATTAATTGTGGTTTTTTCTATTCTTTTAGTTACAGTGACTGTGATTTACCACACCTTCCAAAATTCACCACAGCAATGGAATTTCCTTCCTTTAAATGTTTCTGAACTTGAAAAGGATGGTAGATGAGAGCAATCCTATTGAACTCAGTCTGAACTAACCTCATCCCATTCTAACAGCCTGCAGAAATAAGCGCTGGTACAGTGAATTAAAATAGCTTTCCATTTTTAGAGTTCCCATCCAGCAAAACATACCAGTATGCACTGAACATTAAACACATGTTTCAATACCTCCACAGCCATATAAGCATTTCAGAATGTGCTTGGTTTAAGTACTACTTAAATCAGACTGACAACAATTTGACTTAAGCATATGCTTAACTGCTGTGCTGGAATGGGATAACTAATGTGTTTAAGACTGGAATCGGGCTGCATGGGGAGTGAATATAACATGATACTATCATAGAGAATTTTGGATCTGCCCAAATAATAATAAGGTGTTTCCTTTTATTCACCAGCATTGTCAGAAACATTCCAGTTCACCACAGCATCTGGGCAAATGAATTGCTATAAAGCAGATGGTCCAGGGAGGGAACAGGTTACATACCTTCCATACTACTTCAAAAGCAGGGTAATGGTGAACCGAGGTCTTAACTCAGTCTCAAAATCTCAGTCCTGAGAGGACGACTCCATAGAGATGTGTTCTTTGAGAAAGTATAGAAAACAGTTAACTCAGTAAAACTGGTCAAAACTCAGCATGTTCATCCCACATAGAGTTCTATTTTGGCTACTAAATCTAGTTTTTGGTCCAAATGATAATTCCTGTGGGAATACAACTGAGAAACTTAATTATAATTTTGAAGAATTAGGACTTCTTTAATTTTTTATAAGGCTTAAACTAATTACTTGGCTACCCCATATTTTAAAGATCTAAGAGTCCTTTATAGAAAAATAGAGGGCAGAAGAGAGCTTTTAGGACTTTGAAACTCTATACCACTTAAATAGAAAATGTCTTCAAAAACAGCTCTTCCCATGTGTTCTCAGATCAACTGGGAACCCAGAAAGAAACTCACAGGTACAAAAAAGAATATTGCTACAGAACTTATTGCTTTCCGACAAACCAAAATATTTCATAGAAAAAGAAACTGTTGTAAGGCTTCCAGCAATCTCTAATCCTCAGGAGAAAACCTTTGTTACTCTCTTTAGCAGTGGCAGCTGTCCGAGAGGAGAAAAAGAAGTATCTGTTTGCAACGGGTTGAGATACAGTCACTAAAGTATAGAAGTAATTCAGGGAATAAAACCCTGGCAATATGCAGCCCCGAATTACATCATCTTTAACCTAAACCAAAAGTGTTTGCAATGAGTAAAGGAGAGACTGTTTCCACTTCTTATTCCTGAATGAAAAGTCACCATGGCCCTGTCTGTCACACCAAGCACTTGAACTCCTCTGCCTTCTCTGAAGAGAATTATGGTTAAGCCCAGCTGCCTGCACCAGCACCATAAATTCTGACAAGGTCATGCACATCAGTAAATACTGTTTCTCACAGTGTGAGTAGACAGAGAGTGCCTGAACTCTTTTACTCCAAAAGGCACTCTGCACAACAAAGAATTCAAGATAAAACAGTCTCATAAAATACAGTGAAATAGTAGAAACTCTGTCTAACAAGGCAAGTTTAAGGGGCAATGGGCACTTGATAATGTAATGTTAGCCTTCTGCTTTTAGCTACCCTGTACAGAAGGTATTCTGCTGTGTTTGCCCCACCATTTGCTCTACAGCACTGGCACTACTTCTGCCCTGGAAATATACTTTGAATTATATTACTGTTTTAAATCTAGCCTTCACCATGTCTCCTGCAGGGATTAATATGAGAATGTCACAGAAAGATCATCAACAACCTTTGCTCTCATGCTGGAAGCAAACACCTACATCAACTGCTGCTGGTAAGTGAACAAATACATTGCAAGGTCTACACGGCTTCAGGGTTGATAAAAGTTTATAGAGCCAGGGGTCGCAAGAAAATGTTTTACTACCATTGGATGGTAGTAAATCAGATGGAAACATTTACTTTTTTTTAGCTCCTGGAGAACTAGTCAAGAGCTTTG
Organism: Lepidothrix coronata; assembly: GCF_001604755.1. Taxonomy (NCBI): domain Eukaryota; kingdom Metazoa; phylum Chordata; class Aves; order Passeriformes; family Pipridae; genus Lepidothrix; species Lepidothrix coronata. The sequence continues at coordinate 6,706,859 of NW_016690185.1, read as the reverse complement.
ACTGGAGTGGTAGCGAAGCCATCTCCTGCTCCATCATCCCTTTCAGCAATAAAAATAGCTAGGCACCCGTCCACTGCTAAGGTAGCCCTGACAAAGGACACAGTCAGAGCTGGGCAGCGAGGTAGGAGAGCTGTCAGTGCACCATGGTCACCACAGAAGTGCAGGACTAACAGGACGCAAGGACTAACACAGGGAGATCAGCCAGCTATACAGGCAGAGCACCTCAGCACAGGGCTCAGGAGCACGGTGGCAGGTCAACATCACATTCAGTCAAACAAAAAGGGTGCAGTAAATGCCCTGACTCCAGTGTGGTTTCTAACCCTGAGTCATATTTGAAATCAGTGACCCGATCTCAAATCAGGTCAGATAGAAACCACCTCTGTGTCACTGCTGCAGCTGCCTCTGCCCTCCCTGTGCTCCTGGCTACCCCTCCACAGTCTCTGGCAGATTTGCAGCTGCCTGAAGGCAAACACACCTCCTGCTTGGGGATCCTCAGCAGTGTCACTACCAGTCACAGGGAGCAGCACCCCAAAACCAGCTCACAGTTTAATATCGCTCAAAGTGGAGTGCCTTTTTCCTCTGCTTACCACCATTAGCACTGAAAAGTGCACACCATTCCCTATTCAGCTCACAAATCATGCATCACCTTTCAGGACTTTTTCTGTTGATTGCAACTGAGTAGAGTGTGAAGATTAGACACCTTTTAATCTTTCACTAGTCATGATTACCATCAGTGGAGTAAAAAAGCAATTGTCTGGCAGCACAAGTGGCAGACTAATAAAAAGTTTTCAGAGCAGAAATTAGTCACACACCAAGTTAAGCTTCCACTTTTCAAGTCCACAGTGCCTCCCTTTGAAAACTGTAGAACTTAATGACTGTTTCCTGAAGGATTTTTTCATGGCCCTTTATGACAAAGGCTCACATTTCTCATTAATAACATTCCTACACACACAAAAAAAAAGTCAAACCTGAACATAATTCTTTTTGTCTTAAATATTTCAATATTTCTACTTATCTAGAAGACTTTAATTTGTATTTGAACAGATCATGAATGAAGAACAAATAATTTCCAGAAAACTGGAACATCTCACTAGTATTCATCTGCTACCTGCAACACTTTGAGCATTGGGAATGCTCCTATAGAGACACTTATGCAGCTCTGACAGTATGTGAGCAAAGATTATTTTGATTTAAGAATAAAAAAGGAATTCCTTTTCCCATTACATTCTCATCAGTAATACTAATAACACTAATGTCACAGCTCTGTTCAGACTGAAATTAGGCATATAATTTCAGATCATGGAATTTTGGTTAGTACCAACTCCTAGACCAGTTGCCATGGCACAGGTTTCTCTGTACATAAGTCCTTGCAGGTGTACCCCACATCTCTGTATGACCTTCATCACAAAAGTAGCTGTCGTGTGTGTCTTCAGTGCTCTTGATATGTACAGTTACTGAACTAAAACATCTCGAGCGTGCTTTCACATGTTCACTCCAAACTCTCTGACACAGCATGAGCATCACTGTCAGGACTGAAGAAAAATAAGTGTTTTGAACAGATGTGTATAGATACCAAAATCTGACTTACAAAGCTAACTTAACCCATTAGCAAAAGGTAACCACTGAGTAACAATGACATAGGTAATATTCAAGGAGGTGAAGTCTAGGTTAAAGTTTTAGGTATCTCATTGACATGCTCTGAGTTATCAGCTTCTTTCTCAGCCTTATGGGAGACATTATGTGAGTTAAACTCAAAATGCTTTTTGAAGCAAACAGACCTGAAGTGATGTGGATATGAAGTTTCTTTTTTATATATATTGATTTTATTTAAGTATTCACTAGAAGCGCCTTGCCCATTTAGATGGGCGCTTGTCACATTATAAACCTAGACAAACACAACAATCTCTAGTATAAAAAGAAAAATGGAGCTATTAATCTCAAAAGTAAATGTGACTAGATAATTTTTATCCAGCAGTCAAGAAACATGGGTAGTAGAGAATAAATATTTGAGGCAGAGACATCACCAGAGGAGAATGAACAACTTGACCTTAGATCTGGAAATGCGACATCATATAGTAGAAAAGTCTTAAAATTAAATTCACTTATAAATTCTCTCCTATTAATTCTGAATAATCCTTGTTCACACAGATTTAAGGGGGGAGATGACGTCATATCATTGGTGACATCCTTTCTCTGGTATCTGAAATTTGAAATAAAGGAAACTGAAAGGAAAAAGAAAATATAAAATAGCTAAATCATACACAGTATGGAAAAGGAACAGGAAACGAACAGGAAAGGCAAGACTATTTACAAGAGCATATAATGACAGAATAAGGCGGAATGTGTTCAAATTGAAAGAGAGTAGGTTTAGATCACGTATTAGGAGAAGATTCTTTACTGTGAGGGTAGTGAAGCACTGGAACAGGTTACCCAGGAAAGTTTTGAATTCCCAATCCCTGGAGGTATTCATGGTCAGGTTGGATGAGGTTCTGGTAGAGTTGAAGGTGTCTGTGCGGGAGGGTTGGAACTAGATGATCTTCAAGGTCCCCTTCCAACTCAAACCATTCTATGACTCTGCTCCAGTTTCTACGAGTACCAGTTTCTTTCTCTCCCAGCTACATATTACTTTTGGAGCATCTTGGAGTGTTCCTCAAAGAAAAAGATTAGTTAACAGGTTTTTTTTTTTTTTTACACTGAACGCATCTGGATAAACTTAGTAATAAGCGTATGTGAAAACTACAGCTTCATTTGCATAATATAAGCTCCATGCACCATACAAATGGGACTTGCAGTACTTTGTGAATTCTCCAACATTTTGAATGATTTAGTACAGTGACAGCACACTCTCTGTAAAAGCATCGGACTGACTTTCTATTTATACACAGGACTGAAGGACAACAGTAACCACATCAGACACAATGTCAAAAAAACACTAACTGAAAGTTATCTCTGACTTTTAGGATATATAATGATATCTATATACCTCCCAAAGCAAGTGTAACCACATACAACCACTCTTTAAATGATAAAAATATGTGGATATACTGCCATATGATCTCAGCACCTTGGAGCAAAGAGAAGCACAGAAGCTTTTGCCGTAGCCAGAGTGCTTCCTTCTTCTATGCTACTTCCCGTCTCCAAAATTTTGATAATATGATGGACTTATGAAGGACATCTACTCAATCTGTAAATCAAACTGGATGAATTAGGCAGCTGAGGATAGACTGCCACATGCCATCCCGGGTCAATTTTACAGTCCAACAGACAGGTTACATCTTTTTCATAGTTTTCTCAAGGTGTGATTTTCAGTGTATTCCTCTGGCTTTTAATTTCCATCTGCTCAGATCAGCTGCTTGTGTAACAGCAGGTCTATGAGGGAAGTCTCCAGTGTAAATACCTATATAATTGCCATTCCTAGCAGTTACTTTATGTAACTATTTATCTATCTGTCTATCTGATAAATCCACAAACATAAAGATAACAGTCAAAATAAAGGAAAAATTACTCCAATTAGAAAAAATTATAAGAAAAAAAGTATAGCAAAAAATAAATCATCAAATTCATAGCATGTTCTGCTTTATTAATTTCTATTTTTTTATGACATGAAACTCACTTAGCAGAACCACAATCTGTCTCTTTTCAAGGTGCAGTTTTACAGATCTAGAGTTGTCCAGTTCAGACCCTTGGCAATAAATCTGAGGCAAAAACTTCTTGTGTCTCCAGCAATGGTGGTGTGAGAAAGCAGACTGTCCATAAGTTCAAGCTGCAAGGATGGTTTGTTGAGTAACAACCAAACAACATCATAAATAACCCTTTTTCTATGTCCAACTATCAATGAAGAACATACTGGACCAAATTAATTTTTAGGAAGTCTAACTAGAGGCAAATATCTATACCATATATCTGACTATTTTTCCTATACCACAGATGCAGACGTATATTAACATAAGGATGACATAATGCAAGTGTGAAATAAAATCTCAAAATGCACCTCTGAATACGGCATTTGCAACTAGAAATGAGAGGGAAGACAGTTAAACCCAACAATTAAATAGTCTGGATATTTTTCTAAAACACAGATTCAGGTCGAATACTCTCAGTCATGTGGGCATTTATGTATCTAGATTGATGGGCTTTCAACATTCAAATTAGCCTTACTGTACAAGGTTTGTAGACATGGAAGAGCTGTAGGTCAAAAAAGAAATTATTATCCTTGGGATCTCTGGACAATAATCAAAAAAGCTCCTTTGCTCAGGAAGTTTATTCATGCTTATCCAGGAGCAGTCAACCTGATCTATGCTGAAAGGGTGAATTCAATGTTACTTGATATCAAACCATTATCTGAAGGCTCTGCAGATTTCCTGAAATGGATATTTCAAGAAGAGTACTGACTGTGCTATGCCTCTGTCAGCAGAGTATGTATATTTAATTTTATTTTCCAGCAATTGCTGGCAGATGTAACGATCATAGAGTGTCCCTACACTTCGCTGCAAGTCTGCTTTTCCAGGACCCACTCCAGTGCCTTTTGAAACTACTCAGAGAGGTCCTCTTGCAACCCATAGATGGCAAATCAGACCCTTGAAATGAAGCTAGCTGAACATTGTCTTTAGAGTTTGTTCTTCACCACAAAAGAAAAGAATTTTCCCAGGCATTTCTTCTTCCAAATGCTTTTACAGTGCATTCAATATCAACAGCTTGGACTCTCACCATTCATCAGGTGGAGAGATATTCCTTGAAGTGACTTTCCTAACTGTCCTACGTATGTTTTTGTGAAAAATCTATAGAGTGAGGTAATATGTTTCTGTCCTGGAATCACATTTCAAAGTTCAAGGAAACTCAACACAGCATTTAATAAAACAAACAGTTGCTTGTATCCATACTAGTATACTCTCTTATATGGTTCCGAATCATGGGTCGTCTACCGCCACCACCTGCGACTCCTAGAATGTTTTCATCAACGCTGTCTCCATACAATCCTAAATATCCACTGGTCAGATTATGTGACTAATACATCTGTTCTTGAACAAGCAGCAGTCAAAAGTATCGAGGCCATGTTGCTGAGAACACAGATGCGTTGGGCAGGACATGTCTCAAGGATGAAGGACCACCACCTCCCTAAGATCTTGCTTTATGGTGAACTTGCCACCGCCTGCCTCAAGATAGAAGCCCTGAAGAAAAGATACAAGGACTCCCTGAAACAACATCTCAGCCTTGGCCATATTGATCGACATAACTGGTCTACTCCAGTCTCAAATCGGGAGGCCTGGAGACACACCATCTATAACGCTGCTGATACTTTTGAGAAAGCACGCAGGATCACTCTTGAGGAGAAAAGACAATGCAGAAAGAATCGTGTCTTGCAGAATTTACCACCTAAGGAGTCTTTCTGCTGTGCCTTTTGCAATCGGACCTGTCTATCTCGCATTGGCCTTTTTAGCCACCAGTGCACTTGTAACAAATGTGGATAGAGCCTTCCTAAATCTTTGTTTGCGAAGCCTAGCCATGAATATGCAATGGGTATAAAAGTGAAATCAAAATAATTTTCATTAAAGCCCCTCCATTTATTACATAGAAAATTTACTTCAGGAATACTTGAATTCTACTGATCTTCATGTTGTTGTTGGAGTAGAAACTTTGGACATTCCAGGTAAGATGTACCAACGTAACCAATGTAATTAAGGACAGGTGAAGAGTCCTTTTGAAAGTAATATCTTCCCTTTCACTGGGAGTCTTGAAAATAAGAAACGTACATTTGTAGCATGAACATTATTTAAGGGGCTTTGTACAAGAATACCTCTGTGAAATCTATGGTCCATGTTATAGAGGAAGTAAAGCTGACTCTTACTGGCCTTAAAATATGCAAAATCTCTAGGAATTTGCACTGGAGATTCTCCTTACAGTCATCAATTTTTGACCCAATTGCCAGTTCTCCAGAAAGATTTCTTGATCTTCTGTTGAAAATCTCACCTTTGTGACAAGACTGACATTTAAATGTTCACCAAAAGAAAAGAGCAAGGACTCTTGTTTTCTGATGGACAGCGTTAGTTGTGAGGTCAGCTTTTCTGGTATTGTCTGCATTGCAAAGGAAAGATAAGTTCAGAAGAATCTTTTAGTACAGCAAGACCATGATCCATGCACATTATATTTCTGTTTGCATCTACTTTAGCAGTTTATTTTGAATCAGAAGCATACTTTCAAAGTGACCCTCCCAGCCATTCCCACTTACTTTGGCTCTCATCTCAGAGCAGTCTTTGCATGAAGTAGATATTGTCTGGATGAAATTAAACTGAAATACACATTTCAGGAGTGCAACTACTAACCGAGGACCTGACTAGAGTTGATGTAAAACCTGATGAAACACCATGCCGTGTATGTCAACTGGACTCCACAGATCCACCCCTACTGAGCTGTGGAGACAGGGTAATTCTTGGTACAAATCTGGTGACAGCCAGTCTGTAGGTCAGGAGCTTAGGAAGGCTACCTCTCAGACACGAGGTGATTCCCCTTCTCCCTTAAAGTACTTTGCTACTGTTAACATACAGGACCAAATTTTCAGGACCTGTATTACACACCATCTGCCTAGATTACACTATTGAGTTACTGCATCAAATATCTTCTTGCTTGTCATCTTCAGTTACTCCCAAAACTCAGATCATGGCCTACTCTGGGGTCTCCTGGATGGACTGTATAGATGGTACAGGTAGCACAGTGCTACTTTGACAGATTTTGCTACAACTCAGAACATGCACTGAATGGCAGCTTTCTAGATTCTGCTTATCTTTTTGATAATCTTTCTTCTGTTAGAGAGGAGCAACATCATAAATTTTATTAAATGTGATTGCAAATGGAAGGATAATTCATTCTTCATACACTGAATGGGGGAGCAAGAGATTTGTGTAGGCACCAAGAAAAAGCAACCATCAACTAAAACATTTTCCTTCTAAGAAAATTGTACTTTCAAAGTGTTAAGAGTAATGGAGAAGAAACAAGTGTATATACTATCCAGATGATAAAGAGAAGAGCAGAGGCTGGCAGAAGAAAACTATGATTTTTTTTTTTTTTTAATGTTTATTTTCAACTGCAATTAAACATTTATCATAAGTTTACTTATTTATCTGTATTGGACTCACCTATACTTCTATAACTCTAGGTGGGCAGTAGCAGCTAGGCAGTATCACTTAGAAGTTTAGTCCTGTAATAACAGGGTTTCTTTTAGGTTCACTTGTAATTGTACAGGGATATTCTAAAACCTTACCAATTTTTATGCTATTATTGGACAGGAGATAAGAAAACATTTTTTTTCTTTCTGTCTTTCCTAGTAGGACAGAGACAATCAATGTGTTATAATGTATGAAACACAGGTCTGGCCTTACTCACATGCTCACTCATGTGAAATATCTACTAATCTAATGCTAATCACTCCCTCAGATATTTAATCACAAAACTACAGAGCACTTCTAGTGCCTCTCTGGAAGATGAAGTTATTCTTTGCCTATGATTACACCTCCTTTTATACATACAATTCAGGCATAAGAAAATATTAATTTTCTTCATGAAAATCTGAAAGTGTACACAGTTTATCAGATAAATAAATCCTTTCCCTGTTTACCATTCTCCTCCCAAACTAAAGTGCATACATACAACTCCACTATTACAGAGGGTACATCCAACAACTTTTAACAGTATCTCTGCAATGTCTGAGGTTCTATGAATCTCCTCTGAAGGTCAGAAACTGAGGCAAGTTTCCAAGACTTTCTGCAACTGCTTCAGCTTTACTGTAGAAAACTTCGGCCCAGAGGTCATAATTATTAATCTGCCTGCCTGGGTTTACCAGGAAGTGGTAAGTGCCTCATAGCAAGAGAGGAGAGGAGAATGTACTAAACAGCAAATACTATGGTCTGGTAGAAGTCTAATATTTTCTAAACTCCAGTCCCAATGGCTACCAGTTAAAGGATCTTTTGTAGCTTTATTTAGCTCTTATTTTACACATGATCTGCTGATACTCTTGTTCCCTGGTGACACCAGCCAGATATTTTATTGTCCGCAGTTCACCAATAGCAAGTTGACCCACTGGCTCTGACCTTCTCCCTCCCCATGCACACATTTTCAAACACTTCTTTACTGCTGAGGTATTTATTAAAAACTTTTAAATATTTTTGTTTGTTTGTTTTATATCAGGACAGAATTTTGTGGAACATCATTCCTTCCCTCACATGCAAGCAGCTTCTTCAATGTCTTTATACACTTAAATGGACACATCATCTTTTAATTTTCACATCATCTTTTTGTAGAAAAGCCACTACACAGTTCGTGCTTCATAAATAAACTAGGTGAAAAATGTCCCTAGGCATTTGAAAGTGAGGTGAAAAAATTAATTCCTACCCATTCTGATTAACTTGTTTTGCAAAGCATTTTTAGCAGATATCCCCTCTGGAAAAATTTCTTAATTGCTTCCTGAAGGCAGAATGCCTGTGACTAACTCTTGATATTATTAGGGAAATATTTTGCTGTAATTTTTGGTGTTGTGCATACCAAAAGAGTATGTATTACTTAGAGAGAAACAAATCTCCATGTTCTTATGCATAATTTCCCAAAGTTTAATAATTAAGATGGAAAGAAGCAGTCAATTATCAATTAGCTACATTTTCATAATGTTCTTAAATAACAAAAACTTGCATTCTGGCACATGTCAAAAAAACCCCAACTATGTAGACCTTCTATCCCCAGAAGAATGAGAGATGTTATGTTCCAGCAAATTCAGTTTTCATAGAAGCATGAGGAGATATATGTATGTCTAAATATATATATATATTTGCCTTTATATATGTATAGAAAGGGGGTAACTTAAAGACAGTTTAAAAATCCTGTGTGGAAGGATGTCACATATTCCATGCTTAGGGAAAAAATGCCCCACCAACTAAAAGGAACTGCAAAATGCCAAGAGATTTCTCAGTACAGAGAGCAAAGAGTGAAGTATCAATAACAGGATTTGTCTTTCATAATTCTCTAGCACCTGACCTGCTTACTGGTCCTAACAAATGGCAAAGTCAACTCAAGAAAACAGACATCATCAGGTTTCTGTGAACTACTGGGCATATTACCTCTGCAGGTAGGAGCTAAACAGCAAAACTCTACACTTCACTGATCAGCTTCACAAGTAAGAATGAACTGTACCGGAGTTTACAGTAATTTTTTTTCTCTTTCTGCTTTAGAAACAGTCTATGTATTTTTTCCATCCATACAAGAACAAAATGGTAAATTATAACAACATTAACAAAACAAAAAAAAAACCAAACAAAAAATTATCTTGGGATTTCTAATGTCAACAGTGTCTCCAGTCATGTATGTAGACAGTATCTAGATAGAAGGATATGCTGTGGTCTAGTGGTTCTTTAAACTGTGATGAACTAAACCCACTGGATATAACCATATATATGTCAGGTGCAGTAAAACACTGTACTAATCATCAAATCATAGAATCCTAAGAATGGTTTGGGTTGGAAGGCACCTCAGAGATCATTTAGTTCTAATCTTCTATACCATGGACAGGGATATCTTTCACTAGACCAGGTTGCTCAGAGATGTATTACCTTGTATTGCACCTATATGGGTTTTTTGCAAACGTTTAAAACAATGGCAACAAGTATGTGCTGGGTGTGCCCAGATGGCCAAGAAGACTAAAGGCGTCCTGGCCTGTATCAGAAACAGCACAGCCAGAAGGACCAGGGAAGTTTCTCCCTCTGTACTCGACACTGGTGAGGACATACCTTGAGTACTGCAAACAGTTCTGGGCCCCTTAATTCAGGAATGACATTGAGGTGCTGTAGCATGTCCAGAGAAGGGCAGCAAAGCTGGAGCACAAGTCTTATGAGGAGCGTCTGAGGGAGCTGGGGTTGTTTAGCCTGGGCAAGAGGTGGCTCAGGAGTGACCTCGTTACTGTCTACAACTACCTGAAAGGGTGTTGTAGCCAGGTGGAGCTACAACTATGCAGTATGCTGTATGTCTTTTCTCCCAGGCAACTAGCAACAGGATGAGAGGACATAGTCTCAAGCTGCACCAGGCTTTAGCTCAACATAAACCTTGGACATTAGGAAGAATTTCTTCCCAGAAGTATTTTTAGACATTGGACTTGACTGGCCAGGGAAGTGGTGGAGTCCTTGGAGGTGTTTAAAGAAAAACTGGACGTGGCACTTAGTGACATGGTGTAGTTGACATGGTGGTGTTCAGTCAAAGGTTGGACTCAATGATCTCAGAGGTCTTTTCCAAACTAATTGATTCTGTGATTCTGTATTCTGGCCTCCCTCACACTCATAATGACCTATGCAGATTACAGGATGTTGTCACTCTTAAGGAAAAAACAGAGATCTCCATCCGTGAAGATATATCATTAAATGTGGTTTAAAGAGGTAACTGGTATGTCATGGGAAGACAGATCATCGTTTATGATTTATCAAAATGCAGAGAATACATGTACTCACTATCCCTCTTCTGCTCTAGTCCTTTCCACTTGATAAAACATTTTAATCCTCACCCTGCTGACTTTCATGTCCCACCACCTACTGTCAGATGAAAACCACACCAGAAAAGAAGTGGATGGCCTGTGCTAGACACAAAGCAGAAAGTCATCACACAAGGGAAAAACGCATACGTCTTTGTGACAACTGGTGATAATGACAAAGATTAATTGGAGAGAAAGCTGATTCAGTTGGGCTCGAGGGCTTTGTTCAGTGAGACAAGAGGCTTTCAACTCTTGGGATTTAGCTCACTGCAGAACTTTTGTAGAGAGATTTTACAGATCTTTTTTTTTTGGTTAGCCAACCACACTGTACCCATCAGTTTCATAGTCACAAGTGCTGCTCTAAAGACAGGGTGTGGGGTAAGCATCCCACTCTTACTCTGTTTCAGCCGGGGGTTCAGCCAAAGGTTTAGGGTTCAGCAAAAACAGCCAGTTATAAAGTAGTTGAATGTGGAATTATATGCCTTATAATATAAGATCATCATTAGAAAAAACATCCAAGCTAGATAATTCATATTGCAGAAAGGTGCTAACAACTCAACATTTTGTATCGGGTGTACATGTCAAGGTGTTGACTGGGGAGGGGAGTGCTGCAGGGCTGGCCTCTGTGAGAAGATATCAGGAACTGCCCCCACAATGGACAGAGCCAGTTCCAGCTAGCTCCAAACTGGACCTGCCACTGGCCAAGATGAGCCCATCTGGGATGCTGGTGGCACCTCTGTGATAACATGTTTAAGAAAGGGCAAAAGAACACTGCACTGAGACTCAGACAGGAGTGAGAATACATCAGAGAAAAAGCTCTGCAGACACCAAGGTCAGTAAAGAAGGAGGGGTAGAAGGTGCTCCATGTGCCAGAGCAGGGATTCTCATGCAGCCCTTGCAGAAGGCAACGATGACTTGGGTTGTTCCCCTGCACCCCGCAGAGAATCATGCTAAAGGAGATCTCTGCACTGCAGTGCATGGAGGACCCTGCATCAGAGCAGGTGTCCTGAAAGAAGTTGTAGACCATGGAGAGCCCATGCTGGAGTAGGCTCCTGGCAGGAACTCTGGCCCCTGGGGCAGTCACACTGGAGCAGTTTTTTCCTGAAGGATGGTACCTTGTGGAAAGAACTCACACTGGAGCAGTTCTTGAAGAACTTCAGCCAGTGGGAAGGACCCGTACTGGAGCAGTTTGTGAAGGACTGTATCCCATGGGAGCAACCCCCACTGGAGTAGTGGAATAATGTGATAAGGAAGGAGCAGCAGAGACGTTTTATGGACTGACCACATCATTTCTCATTCCCCTGACCTGCTGGTGGGTGGAGATGAAAGAAGAATCAGGAGTGAAGTTGAACCTGTGAAGAAGGGGAAAGAGAGGGAGAGGTGCTTTTAAGTGTTTTTTTGTTTTTGTTTCTGTTTCTCACTATCTTACTTGTCAAGAGATTAAATAATCTTCCCCAAGACAAGTCTCTTTTGCCTGTAATTGTCATTGGCGAGCAATTTACCTGTCCTTGTCTTTACCCTTGAGCCTTTTCATATTGTTTCCTATACCTGTCCTGCTGAAGAGGGGGAGTGAGAGAGCAGCTGTGTGGGTACCTGGCAGTCAGCAAAGATTTAAACACTGCACATTGTTAATGTGGCTTCTGAGGGACTGTAGTACTAACACTCTTACTGAGAGTGACTACACTGCTTATATCTGTTGCAGATAGAGCTCACTACAATCATAATCCTGTCATTAGCCAAGGTAATATGACTAATGGACCATAACTGCAAAGAAGCAACTGTTTATATATTTTTTTCCACGGGGCAAATTAGGAGATACATCCTTTCAATCATTTTGTTAATAAATAAAACAGAGACAAGGTCTCATTTGGCACAGATCAAGGATACTTAATATTTTTACTTCTGTAAATTAGCACTCATCAGTGCTCCCTCCCCTTGCTTTTCATTTTATTGCAGAGAGATTTCTGTAGCAACTAGGTCAGGTGCCCAGCTTAGTATTCAAAGCTGTAACATCACAATGGATTCTTTTTGTAAGTGAAACAAACAATAAAGGGCACTTTTTGTTTGGAGCCCCTTAGATTTGGTGATAATAGAGCTCTACAAAAAGATCTCTGGCAGCAAGGCATGTAAAAGTCCACCCTTTTTCTCATGTGGTTAACAACTGGTTATGGACAGGAACATGAAGGCCTGGAAGCAACTCTCTTCTAGAATTTGTCCAACACAAAAAGCAGTACCACCTCAAATACATTTCTGGAGGTAAACAGAAAACCTGACACTAGTCCACCATAACCCCTTTCAACTTGGCAGTGCTCTCTTGTCACTGCTTATTTTTTTGAAAAGTGGGCTAATATAGTTGGAGAGCAAAGCAAGTATTATTTATATTTCAGCAGTGTGTTTGATCCGAAACATTTAGAGATGTGGAGGATAAGCAAGGTGAAAGGAGCTAAGCATTTTTCACTTTTAAGCACAAACTTAGACTACAAGAGACAGCTGGTTTTATGGGATTTATGGTCATAAAAGTTAATTTCTGAATACAAAATTGTCATGGTTTAACCCCAGCTGGTAAGTAAGTACCATACAGCTCCTTGTTCACACATTCCCCCAGCCCCCTCCAGTGAGATGGGGAATAGAACTGGAAAAAAGTAGAACATGTGGGTTGAGATAAGAACAGCTTGATAATTGAAACAAAGAAAATACAATATAATAAAACTAGTGATAACATTGACAATTATAATGGTGATAATAATAATAGTAATACTAATATAGTAATGAAAAGCAAAAAGAAAGAGAGGAATAAAACCTCAGAGAAACAAGTGATCCACAATCAAGTTGTTCACCATGCACTGACCAATGCCCAGCCCATCCCCAAGCAGCAATAGGCCTCTGCTGGCCTACATTCCCCAGTTTACATACTGAGCATGATGTTCTGTTGTAATGGAATATCCTTTTGCCCAGTTCAGGTCAGCTGTCGTGGCCATGCTCCCTCCCAGCTTCTTGTGCATCTGCTTACTGGTAGAGCTTGGGAAAAGTCCTTGATGCAAGGTAAGCGCTACTTGGCAACAACTAAAATTTTGGTGTGTTATCAACATTATTCTCATACTAAATCAAAAACACCACATTATACCAGCAGCTAGGAAGAAAATTAGTTCTACCCCAGCTGAAACCAAGACATTTCTAACATGAGTTTCATATGGCAATGGAAACAATGAGCAAACTGATTCAAATGAGCTCACTCTCTCCTATGCTACTCCTATGCAATGCAATAACACCATATCAAAATCCAGAAAACTGCCATCTTATTCTCTTAAGCAGTCCAGCTTGCATCATATGAAGCCCCATCATCCTAGAGCACCTCCTTCCAGCACTAGCAAGGCAAAAAACAAAGCAAGAACTCTAGTTTTCCACAGATTTCCCTCTCATATTCCTCATCTTTTGAAGAACTCCATGTTCTATTTGCTTGTTTTTGCACCACTCGCCTCCTATCTGAAAATAACATTTCATATTATTTAGGTAAAGAATATAAAAAACTCAACCAAAGGGATTCTCTACTTGATTTCAAGGAGTATGTGTTATATAATAATAAAACAGCCTAAAATATTGCTGAGTAAATGGATAATTGAACAGTGTTTTGTTATACAGAGAACTTTCATTCTACTTAGCTGGACAATTTGCAGTACCCAAAGCTCGAGATTAAATGTCCCATTTCTGAAAATATTACAATCAGATGTGAGTCCTTGTACCTGGATTTCTATAAAAAAATTTCAGAACTAAAAGTATCATAAAATATTAGTAACAGTTTAAAACACTGTGTGTGCAATCATGATTCTGTGGGAAACTGAACTAATTAAACATGGCATCATTCCAGTGCCTAATTAAAGTGAAATATTAAATTCATCTTTCATTTTAAGAAAATGAGAAAGTGAAATAAGTTTAATGAACAAGAAGAATTCTAAGAAATGCAAACATCTACAAAATTGGTGTAACCTCTGTTAAGAACATGAAGTGAGAGAGCCCACTTCTAGCATATGATGTAATCTCACTCTACTTCTTCTTCTCTTTGCCTTCCACCCCCCTTCTTTTTGTTCCTTATCCTTTGCCACCTATGCAGACTTGAAATTCTCTTGCTTTTCGACTCTTCTTATCTGGCTGAATTTTCCCCTCATAATATATCCCTCACATGCCTTTTCTTTTCCATTTTCCCTTACCCTTTCTTTTACAGCATAAATATAAACATATTCCATTCATCAGTAAAAAATTGATTCCTGATAGTCCTTACTAGATTCAGTTGTCATTGTGATGAACATGCCACCATCAAATTGATGTCTTTAGTTCCTCCACAGTTTTACTGATTACGTGTTCCCCTCCACATGTTAAAATTGATCTGTCTTAAACAATGCCACACAGGAAACCTACTAAAATATTGTATTCCTCCCACAGTCTCCTTCCTTGATATCCCACCCTGTGATTGATGTACATCTGTCTGGTACAACTAATTGTGTCAGATGAGAGGACAGTCAAGCCACTTCTTACCAGCTGTATTCCAAGGATAATCCTTATATTGGGTCATGTGAAAGAGGCATATCTAGACTGATTGCAGAAAAAATATACATATATATAATTTCTCATGAAAAGACCAGTAAAGTCCATAGGGGGTTAAAGCACTGGCACCAAACAAAGTGAATGGAAACTAGAAGAAATGGTAAATTTAGTAAAAGATGTGTGACAGATTGCACCATTCCTTTAAAACTAGAGGGAGACTTCATAAGCATAAAGCAAGGAAGGTGCCAGAGGTGGGGTCTTCCTTGAACTACTAAAGGTCCTTGATCATTACTACGGATAGCAGTAGCTCTTTCTGGAGCTCTTTAGCATTGCCACTGAAAAGGAAATGGAAGTGACAAAAGAAGATCAAACAGGGTGGAGAGAGAGAAGACATGGAAATGGCATTTAAGATAATAGAAATTATGCAAAGGAAGTATGATAAGATAAGAACAAAATATCATATCATATCATGGCTAGGCTTCGCAAATGAAGATTTTGGAAAGGCTCTATCCACATTTGTTACAAGTGCGTTGGTGGCTAAAAAGGCCAATTCAAGATAGGCACGTCCGGTTGCAAAAGGCACAGCAGAAAGACTCCTTAGGTGGTAAATTCTGCAAGGCACGATTCTTTCTGCTTTGCCTTTTCTCCTTGTAAGTGATCCTGCATACGTTCTCAAAAGCAACAGCAGCGTTATAGATAGTGTGTCTCCAGACATCCCGATTTGAGGCCAGAGTAGACCAGTTATGTTGATCAATATGGCCAAGGCTGAGATGTTGTTTCAGAGAGTCCTTGTATCTTTTCCTGGGGGCTCCTCTCTTGCGGCAGCCGGTGGCAAGTTCACCATAAAGCACGATCTTAGGGGGGCGGTGGTCCTTCATCCTTGAGACATGCCCTGCCCAGTGCAGCTGTGTTCTCAGCAACATGGCCTCTATACTTGTGACTGCTGCTTGTTCTAGAACAGATGTATTAGTCACATAATCTGACCAGTGGATATTTAGGATTGTATGAAGGCAGCGTTGATGGAAGCATTCTAGGAGACGCAGGTGGTGGCGGTAGACGACCCATGATTCAGATCCATATAAGAGAGTAGACAGCACTATGGCTCTGTAAACACTGGTCTTTGTACTTTTCTTCAAGTGTTTATTTCACCAAACTCTTTCATGAAGCTTTCCGAAGGCACTATATGCCTTTGCTAACCTGTTGTCGATCTCCCCGTCAATCTTACCATCTGAGGAGATGAGGCTACCTAGGTAATTAAACTGCTGGACTGATTTGAGCTCTGATTCACCAATGGTGATATGGGGATGATGGAAGACTTCCTGAGGTGCCGGTTGATATAGAACCTCTGTCTTCTTTAAGCTGACTTCCAGCCCAAAGAGCTCCGCAGCGTCTGCAAAGCAGGATGTTAAATGCTGCAGAGTTGCTTCTGTGTAGGCGACAAGGGCAGCGTCATCAGCATAAAGCAGCTCCCAGACAAGATGGTTTAAGGTCTTAGTGTGGGCCTTCGGTCACCTTAGGTTGAAAAGGTTTCCATCAGTACGGTATCAAATGTAGGTACCATCCTGATCCTTGAGGTCTACTGTGGCACTTTGGAGCATCATGCTGAAAAAGACTGTGAATAGGGTCGGTGCAAGAACGCAGCCTTGTTTCTCACCATTCTTTATTAGAACGGGCTCAGAAAGTGCATTGCCATATCTGACTTGGCCATGTTGATCCTCATGGAGTGAGATGATCATTTTAAGGAACTTGAGAGGACATCCTAAACATTCCAAAATCTGCCATAGATCTTTTCTGCTCACAGTATCGAAAGCCTTGGTGAGATCAACAAAGGTTACATAGAGACCTTTGTTCTGTTCCCTACACTTCTCTTGCAGTTGTCTGAAAATAAATACCATGTCTGTGGTACTCCTGTTGGCTCTGAAACCACATTGGCTTTCAGGTAGAATTCCTTCTGCTGTAGCAGGTATTAGTCTGTTCAAGAGTATTCTTACCAGGATTTTGCCAGCAATGGAGAGCAGAGTAATACCACAGTAATTTGAGCAGTCTGATTTAGCTCCTTTCTTCCTTATACAAAGTGATAATGACTGCATCACGAAGGTCTGATGGTAGTTTGCCTAGTTCCCAACAGTACACCACAAACTCATGAAATTTAGCATGGAGCACATGGCCCCCATGTTTCCAGACTTCAGGTGGAATTCCATCAACCCCAGCTGCCTTGCCGATTTTCACCTGCTGCATGGTCTTGAGGGTTTCTCCTAAAGTGGGGGCAGTATCCAATTCATACTTCACTGGTTGTTGTGTGATGGACTGAATAGCTGAGTCTTGGACTACACGGTTGGTACTGAAAAGAGTCTGAAATTGTTCAGACCATCAATTCAGAATGGAGGTTTTATCTGTCAGAAGCGTTTGACCATCAGCGCTGAGTAGAGGGCTTTGGACTTGGTATGTAGGCCCGTATGCTGTTTTCAGGGCCTGATAGAATCCTCTGTGTTCACCTGTATCTGCGCATAATTGATTTTTTTCAGCTAGATTGATCCACCATTTGTTCTGTATGTCACGAAGTTTCTGTTGGAGCTTGCTGCAAGCAAGATGAAAGGCTGTTTTTCTTACATGACAGGATAGCAGTGCAAGGTGTGCTTGGTGAGCAGTTCTCTTCTTCCTCAACAATTCCTGGATCTCTTGATTGTTTTCATCAAACCAGTCCTTGTTCTTCTTGAAGGAGAACCCTAAGGATTCTTCAGTGGACTGCAGAATGTTGTTTTTAATATGGTGCCAAAGTGTTTCAGGAGGGGTATTTGTGGAATCTATGGAGTGGTTTTCGAGCCTAGTTTGAAGATTTGCCTGGAATCTGTCTCTCATTGTGGCTGATTGGAGATTGTTAACTTGGAGTCTCCTCCTTGGGATACTGCCCCTTTTAGGTTTGAATTTAAGTTTGAAGTTAAGTTTACAGCGCACAAGGTGATGATCTGTTTGGCATTCTGCACTGGGCATCACGCGTGTGTGGTGGACATCGTGGACATGTCTCCGTCGCACCAAGACATAATCAATGAGGTGCCAGTGCTTAGATCTGGGATGCATCCAGGTTGTTTTCAGACTATTTTTCTGCTGAAAGACAGTGTTAGTGATGGTGAGCTGTTGCTCCGCACAGAATTCTAGCAGAAGTCGACCATTATCATTGCAGTTTCCAACACCACGCTTGCCTAAAATTCCTTTCCAGGCTTCAAAATTCTTTCCTATTCTGGCATTGAAATCACCAAGAATAATGATCTTATCATTTGCAGGCACCTTTTGGGTAAGGCGGTGCAGATCGGTGTAAAATTTATCTATTTCAGCAGGGTCAGCTTGGAGAGTTGGGGCATATATACTAAAGAGGACAACGTGTTGCTTGTTGTGTAGTGGGAGGCGTAGGGAGATAATGTGGTCAGAATGACCTGTCGGCAGATTTTCAAGTTTAGGAACAGTAGAGTTTTTAATCATGAAACCAAATCCTGAGAGACGCTTTTCGGTTCTGGGTTTACCTGACCAAAAGAGTGTGTAACCGGTACCATGTTCTCTGAGGCTGCCTTCCTCGTGAAGGCGAACTTCACTGAAAGCAGCAATGTCAATGTTGAGACGTGACAGTTCATGGGCAATTACGGCAGAACGACACTCAGAATGTCCACTATCCACAGAATCAAGCATGGTTCTGATGTTCCAGCACGCTAGAGTTAATTTGGGTACACCTTTGGAGGCAGGTGCATGCCTTTGTCTTTTGATCTTTGTGTGACCGCATTAGTAGAAGATGCCCATAGGCCGTGGCTAACCAACCGGGTGAAGGTGGAGATGAACTTTTTTTAGGCCACCTTTTCTAGGCCCCTCTCCGAGTGGAGCAAACAGTGCTATCCTTGAAAAGGCTGCTTGGACATTCAGGGTGCTGCCCCAAGAGAATGTCATCTCCGATCAGTCTCTGATGACCAATATCCTGAACCACCTGCATGTGGGGTTGGGTCTGCAGCTTCCAGTGCACCTTTCACCTGCCGTTTCTACCCTTGCCTGTCGCTACAGGGCTTTTTGAATGTGGGTAAGGCCTTCGAGCCCATGCAATGGATTTTTTACTTGAGACACAGTATGCACAGAACTGAGCCCACCCTTTAATCCTAAAGGTTCATCTGCCAGGGCTGAGCAAGCTTGGACGGTGGCAGCAAGGTCCTCAGGACGTAGGTTTAGTTAGAGTGACCTTCTCTTAGATGGATGGCCTTACAGGGCTAAGCGAGCTCCATCTGCCTGAGTTTGGGATTAGAGTTGTCCTTCTCCTAGGATGACTACCAGAAGGCTAACGAACTCATCCTGCCCAAGGATGTATTGTATCTGGCCCTACGATTTTGACCTGTCTGGCATGGGCGACGCTACTGAAGGCATGTACCATCGCCAGCATAGCTCGCAACCACATGGGGGTACACAGGCTTCATTCCTGTTAAAATGATTAGGGTGTCTTTCACTTCCTACTTTTCTGCCACCTATCTATATTCAATCCCAAGGAAATACCCAGGAACAACCCTTTGTCCTGACCACCCTTTCAGGATGTAACAAATCTACCCAGAACACACTGAGCCTGGGCAGTAGCCACAGGTGAGTCAAAAATAAACAAACAAACAAACCAGCCCCCGTACCCACCTGGGGCTCGAGTACCTCTCAAGGCCCTAGGCTGGCCAAGACCCCCAACCCACCAGAAGAAACTATTATTCACCCTGACCTTATCCTCCTCCGACTGTGTTACCTCATATCTTCCTGTACATCGCTTACCTGTGACAATTCATGCAGGGTTGCCCCTCCCTCTCTCCCACCAGTCTGAGGACCCCCATGGCCCGCCCGGCACCCTTCCCCTCCCCCAGACTGGACCAGCAAACCTCTGTATGCTCCGAGGCTTCCCCTCTCCTCTCCCACGAGGGCGCAAAGCCACGTCGGCGAAACTCCCCCTCTCCTTTCCCCTGCTGGGGGTAGCCCTGCACCGCGCGGAGGTTCCGGTGGGACCGGGACCCCGCACCCGTGCAGGAAGAACAAAATAGTTTAATTTTAAAAACTATAAAAGTTCTATCAAAAGTTCATTTTAAAATGTACTTTCATTCTTGTTCATCCTGTAACAATAAGAAGATGGTAATGGATAAATGTCAGGGATTTCAATTCATTTATTTATTGTTTCTTGTCTGCTCTTACATCTTCTTGACAAAGAGGTATTATTGTTGTGACAGCAGGAGATCAAGAGTAAAGCAACATGCACAAAGACATCATCGCTTAAGGCCATTTCTTTTTAGTGTAGTACTTCAGTATTTATTGACCTTGCTCAGTAAATCTTTGTCGATGTAAACCAAAAAATTATTAGTCCATGCCATAAAAATGCCTATGTTAGCTGTAAAGTTGGAAACAGAGGACAACTCTGAATTTGACATTTTTTTCCTGAGAAAATACAGTAGCCATTAAAGGCAAGACTGAACTGCCATGCATGACAGAGAGGAAAATCTGGGAGTGACTCAGATGTTCACATCTTTTGAACAAAAAAGTGAGCACAATTTCTTTAGCTAGGAAGTTGAAAGAATGTAACTGGCCACAATGTAAAAAGTTCTGCTCTACCTTTCAAAAGTAGATTTTTTTGACTATTCTTCATCCAAAAAATTTCGTGATCTTTATATTTCCTTTTTGGAAACAAGGCTGATAAATTTTATTCCTGTATGCTCTTATAAATAATTTGGTTTTGTTCATTGGAGTGTACACACATACTTTTCTTTAAAGAACTGATAGAGAGATTTCCCCTTTTTCCAACTTTCCAGTAAACATTTAACATATGCTAAATGTTCAAAAAATATGTTAAATAATGTGTTCTTTGAACATCTTGTTTTCAACTACAAACACCAAAATCTTCACCTTGTGGGTTAAATTGTTGAAAATGCTTGCAGAGGTAGTCGACAAACAAAATGTTTAGAATTTAAAGGTAAGTGCCAAATAACATTTGTTACCATCTTTTATTGAGAAATGATGGACAATGTAACAGCTTGACTATGAGATTAGATGTACAGGTGACTCCATCTCCATTTTTCTCCTGCATTGCATAGCAGTTAAGACATTTTACACATTCCTATTAGAGTATTTCAAGCAATTGTACAACAATATAAGTAATATCTGTAATATATAATATATATTATATATATTATATATAATATAATATATATCTGTTGCTTAAGAAATGAGCAATTACTAGCAGTTTTTCTTCATGTGTTGTACTGTATTGTTAATGTGGAAAATGATGTAATGTTTAGTTTCAGTAACCTAGCAATGAACAAGATGATTTCAACACTTGTGCCTCTTTTCTATATGTGGATATCAAAGCTTGATGGCAGTGAATGAATTGTGGAACACAAAGGAATGTAAAGTAACACAAAGGCCCTTTTCACTCCTGCTCAAGCCAGTCTGGATACTGGAAACGTTACATTAAGTGGAAGAAGGAGGGAAAAGTTGCTATTGTATCTAAGAAGCCAGGACAAACATCCTGTTTATTTGCACAGGTTTATTCCAGTAGCTGCTGAATTTCAACGTGCTTGATCTACTATCCCTTTTGTCTATGTGGCAAAATGAACATGATTCCTGCTTTGGTCAGTGAAAACACAGTCCTGCTAACCAGCAACCCTTCTGAACTCATGAGAAAAAAGGCAAGATTTATCCCACAAAATTAATTCTGTTTTGTAGCAAATAAACTTTATGATTACCTTCCACGGAGGACAATTCCATCAGGAATGAAAACAATTACTAGTTTGTTTTCTATCAGGAACCTGCTTATGTTTGTCCTCCTGATGAGGGTATCAATTGGTGATGGGTTCCTTTTACCTACCATCTGTTACTTCAGTCATCTATGAGCACAGCAGCTTTTCATAGGGAAGAGTGTTTACAGGTTACAGAACAGTCCATAAATTTACCCATGAATTGCTGTTTATTTCTTTTCTTACATTTGAATATGAACTCCTTTAACTCCTGTTAAAGTGTCAAAAGAAATCACAAAAGTATTCTAGGGCTGTGTCCACATTACCACGAGAGCACTAATGGCATTAGAAATGCATGGCACCAGATAGGAAAAATATACATGAGAACTGTTCTACCCTAAGAGCTTGACTATCTCTAGATATGATTTACTGTGCTGGCATATCAGATTGAATATGTTTCATTTAACAGTCAGCCAAGTTTGTCATTCGGTTCAAATAAAAGCAGTGTCTACTGATACACCTAAGCTTTCAAACTTTTCTCACCAAACATGGAAGGTTTCATGTGTTTGTTGCACTTTGTGAAAAGCATTTTGGAAGTATCATATAACAATTTAAAAACAATATTATTTAAGATGAAAAGTGAACTCAGCTCAAGAAAAGTTATCCTGGTCCCTTATGCATCTACATTAAGCTATAATCTTTGATTATGTGATTATAACTTATTTTTCTTCATAGAATCACTACCTAATTCTGTACACAAGGTAATTATGGGCTGGCTGGATAACTATCAAACAAGGTATCTTTGCAACTCTGGAATGTCTTAATTTGACACCTACTTAAATTTTTTGTAAATCTTTTCAAACTTAGATAAACTTCATTATTCTTTTTTTGACTGGAAGATTTCAGGAATGCTGCAGCTGTATGACAGAAGTTTGGCAATGAAGTGTGGAGGAAGACCTTTGTGGTTCCACAGGATTCACACAGCCTATTACTAACAGTCACTGCTGAACTAATTAATGTGGGCACAAAGTTCTGGTAAAAATAAAGGAGAATAATCACAGCCAGTGTCGAAAAGAACAGAATTCCCTTTCTCTTGATGAAGATGAGCATCACATTATTATGAAACCAGTTGAGATAAAGGGTAGTATTGTTTAATTCCACTCAAGCTGTTGAAGAAGCTTATAATGGAAAATTTCTCAAGAGTCTTTCCTCTTGTTGGCCTACAGACAGTGTGTTGATTTTTCTTCTTAATCTCTAATAAAAATATGGCATTTAAGAAGTTCCGGATCTCTTTTGAATGAGATTCCAGTGTAAACAGAATTTTTGACAATATGCCTATATCCTGTACATAGCTATCAAAAGCTGGAGGCCGTGGAAAAGAAGCAGTTCCTACGACAGTCATTCAGAAACACAGAAAATCAGTACAGAAGCAGAAATTTCTCAAATTGTGAGCAAACTGAGGCAATCCTGTAACAGACAGAGTTAGGGCAGTTACCTTGGACACTATAGTTTACAGGAGAAACGCTCTTTCCAGTACCTCATTCACTGGAGTTTTCTCAGCAGCTGTTTTTTTATATGTTTTTCACACTTCTTTACACAGAAGACTTCAATTCGCAGAGGGTTTGCTTTCATTTCCTACCAGGGAAATTAGATAACCTCCATACTGAATTCTAACTGAGTTTGACACATGAAATTACAGGCCTGAACTTGCATTATATGATTGGAAAATACCAAACCTACTAATATTTGAAGGGAAGGACATGGGAAATGGTCATTAATGTAACTTCATAAAGAGCATAAATGATTTAGAAATTAAAAAGTAAACACAAAGGACAAGGAAGAAGCAAGATATAATGAAATACATGTTCATCTAAGTTACGGCATGCCAGATCAGCCTGATATCTGTAATAACAATCTTTTTTTGGAGTTGATGAAGTTTAGAAAGAGTTCATAAACTGGATTTTATTAAGCTATTTAGCTATGGGCTAATTTGAGAAATTATTTAATTAAGAGTAGTGGAATTTTCAAAAGGGTTGTAAAACAAATAATAAACTGATAAGTGGGTGGATAGGTCTTCTTAGACATTAAGACCTTGGAAATGAAAGAGAGAGGTAACTCATGGAGTTTTTTAGGTATCACTGAAGGAATTGCTTTAATTTTCTATTTTCATGGGTTGGAACAAAAAGTAGGAGGGTGTTGCTGGTGGTGGAAAGTTAATAGATCCAGTTGATGAAAAGGACAGGAAGAAATGGCTGAAGCATTGCAAACACCAGAATTCAATAGCGCAAAATGCAAGTCACGTCCTTCAGGACTTAAGGCAAGACCTTCTGCTAGTGTACATGAGTTTATAAGCTGGAAATGACCAAGAAAAGGAAAGACTGCTGCACTGACTAATTGTAGAGTGAATACCAGCAACACTACAAGACATTTTTTTATAAGATATCATTTTTCATGGAAGAGATTTTCTGTTTTCTGGAAGCTCTAATAACAGTGTGGAATTTACATGAGGACTCAGGACTTCGCATGAAATATCACGCTCTCAAAAGATAGGCTATGTAGAGTCTGAGAAGTACTGCTTTGAAGTATTCCATTATGACAAAGTTCCAGTGTGATCCGTGACAGGATGTTGGTATCTTTGCCTTTTTTTTTTTTTATCCTTTTGCAAAGCTTCCTGACTTACAGTTTCACAGTGAGCCTATCACTTCAGCAGAGCAAACCACAAGGTACAAGACACTCGTAAAAAACATCTCTAGTGCTAGATGCAAAGCCTTCTGAAGTAAATTGAAAGATTCACATTAACTTCCGTGTGCTTTAGTTACAAAACGTAAAATCTAAAGGTCATTTTAATACATATTTTCTGAAGATAATTAGGTGTTTTGATGGAAATTTAAGAGAGAAAAAGCTGTGAGGGACAAAGACAGTATTTAGGTAGCTGTAATGCAGGCATCCTGATAATCTAACCATGCAGCAAATTACTGAGCTAGATACACTAGCCAGTGCTAGTCCAAAAGATTACTCAGTCTCTGGGTAAAATTCATTAACCTTTAAGTACCACTGAACTAAATCCTTCTTTACAAGAGACTACTTCACTGTGACAGCTTTAAGCTGTTTACAGTCCTAAGAGGGGGGAAGAGAGAGAGAACTGAAAGCCTAATATGCCTCTCTCTACTGATAAAATATATGCCATATGTTTATTAACTTGCAAATTCTGACAATAAAAAAAAGTGGAGGTCATTACAAGGTGTTTTTGTACTTTTGCTATATTTTTCTACCCTACAACAGTCTTCTTGCAAACAAAAAATGGGTTGCAACAGCTACCTATTCATATACCTCCATTTTACAGAGAAAATGCCATTTTTATTTCTTACAGTTGATTTTTTTTGGAAAAATTGTATTTGAAGAAATCTGAAAATTCTGCTTAGATATAAAAGTTTATGTTGGGAGTAGGAAGTGTGATTTTGGAGAGGAAAACCTGGCTGAGGGCAAATGCTCACTTGGCTCTGAATGGAAGAAATAATGAAGTTTCAGAAAGGAAAGTGACTGAAGCTGAAAAGCTGAAGACAAACGGAGGCCAGTCAAAACAAGCTGGAAAACAGAATAGGTGCAAAGATTAAGGCAACGTCCACCATATTCATAGGATCTTCTTCTGGAGAAGACTGCAACAGGGTCAGCCTGGAATGGCAAAATGTACTGAAGAGCTGGAGCTCTAAATCTTACCCAGAAAACAAGGGAAATCAGGAAAGATGTGTTTCTTTGTGATTTGCTAAATGGTTGCTATTGAAATGTTGCACCAGTAGGATCCTTCTGTGCCATTGAGACAACCTTTAAAAAATTAGGTTCTATTTTAGGAAGTAGAGGCAAATATTATTCAAATGGTTTGTAGGAGATTGCCAGCACCTTTGTAATTTTTCAAGTAAATCTAAAACAGATAAGAATACGTAAGGATTTTATTAAAAAGATGAGCAAATACTCAAATTAGCACAAGCCAAACCACTGCATGGGTTTTAGAAGTAAACTAAAGAAAGAAATCTTTTTTTTCTCCATAGCAGAAAGCAAGGTCATAAGTAGAGACATGATGAATATGTCCAAGGTATCAAAGCAATAGATATTCAAAGCAGATAATCAAACTAATCAAACTAAACTATGGCTGAGAAAATTACTTTGTCAATTTAAGTCAGGAAAATTTACAGAATAGTCAGATTTTTCCTGTTTGAGATACTTAGCCAATGTTTAAAAAATATAGTGCTTTTTCTTTATGCTGAGGACAAAATGATCTGTAGGATAAGATTGTCTGTGGGAGAGAATCTACTTTGATCTCAGGTTCTTGCAAGAATAAATCGACTAAACATGCAGTCACTGTATCTTGGCTCTCCTTCAGAAAGTATAGCAATACTTATAAAAAATCTGATTTATCATGTTCTCCTCCAGTTTCTTATTACTACGATTTATTTTGTCTCATCCCTTCTGATAATAATACACAAACTTTTCAAGGACTTTGTGCAAAGGTGGGACAGTTAAAACTTACACACCATCAGCTTCTGAACAACACCAATTTTAACTCCAAACAATTTACAGACTAATAAGAGGAAAACTGGGATGTCCTACTAGAAGAATAATAAAAATTAGCAGTTCCCGTACCAACACCCACATGATGCACATATGCAAAATCAGAATTGAAGGAGATCTTCATTAAAACATATACTGCATCACCTTTTTGGGAAGGGCTGACAAGTAGTGTCGAAAAAACCTCTATCAAAGCATTTATCAGTCAAGTGTAAGACAAAATTCTTCTTTATTTACTGTCTTTGGCAATTAACACAGTAAAAACAAGAAAATTGCATGTGGCCACTTGTTCCCCTGACCATTACTGCATCCTCTAGGGTAAACACACCACAACCGGAAAACATGTCAGAAGAGCTCAGTAACACTGGGACAGAGAAAACAGGGGAGCAAGCATGGGTGTGTTCCATGGTTTCGCTTGATCTCTTCAATGTGCTACAGGAATTTAAAGAACAGGAGTAAACAGACCTCTCTTGCAGAATTCCCTAATAGCTGTGAGGAATTGGTATCCTCATCCCACAGAGATAGACGCAGGGCTCTTTGGGAACAGCAGATCCACTGAGTGGATGTCTTTATGCCTTACCAGGGAGAAAGGGAGCACGGGGCAGTCATGTCAGGGAAGCAAAATCAACTGTTCAGCCAGTTCTTGGACCTTGCCCTCATTCTGGTAGGAAAATTTTAAAAAGTCCATTTGTTAGCAGCACTGCATTTTATGTTGTTCACAGAAACCGAATGCTCACTTCGGGGGATTTTTACATATACTTCACACATTATTTTGGGTGCTGTGGCAATTGCCATCTGATTTGCCATGCTGGATCTTAAACTGTGTTTTGGCAGGACATAGCAAGACAAAATCTGTGACAATTCAATGAGATGGTTTTTGGCTTCTGCACAAAGGCAGAAAACAAGCCAAATGCACACCAGCTCCAAGCTGTGGGCTCCTGTCTAAGCTGTTAATGTCTCAAGGACATTATGTATACAAAACATAAGTGCTGTATCAGGAAGTCCAGTTTTAAAGAAACCCTCCCTCACAGAACAAGAATCCCAATTCCTACCCAGTGTCTTCCATCCTATTTTCATTGGGAGTCCAAGAAAACCTTCAAGGCTGTGCCAGGTTCCCAGCCTCAGGGAACCCTTACTGTCCCTTATCTATGCCTAGGTTTTCTACAGACCCTAAATGCTCTGAGATTTAAGCACATCCTCTCTTCCTTGCATTTACACCATTTGCCATGTAACAGAACGATTACTCATGTGCATGCAGAATTCACACCTGCCGTATGTCCAGACATATCTGAAGTCTCCAGGAGTAAATCTCCCATGCACAAATGCCCCCTGAGCTGCCCCATGGCAGGTGTGCCAGACTGCCTCAAGCTGTCAGTAGCAGTAGTTCTGACAGGAAAAGCAGAAAAAGTAATAAATATTCAGTCACATTCCCCTCTGCTAGCAGTTTCTCAAGCAGGTGGAATGTCAACAAAACCTGAGCCCAGTGTTAATATGAAGGAGTAGAGGAATAACAAAAGAATGAGTCAACCTAATTACAGAAACTCTATGATGGCCTTATAGAGGAGATGGAAATTGCTTAGTAATGATGGAAGGAAAGATGCCACGGGAACTCTGTCAGAGGGGTAAAAATGATCCACAAAGTAGATTTCTCATTTTAGCACAGCAATAAAGAACAAAATGTTGAGAGTTAGTTTGCAGTTACCTATGCTTGACCCGCCTCTCCCCCAAAAAAAGGGGTTGTAGAAGTAGGTCTCAAGATTGTGCTTTTCAGTAACTAGGGAAAGCATGTCACCCAGGACCATGATCAACACCAGGAACTGTCCCTTTTCAAATGAGCCAGAATTTGCTTTATCTAAATTACTGTGGCTCTTAGTGAGCCAAAGCTCAGCCAAGTGAAAGAGACTGATAAATGCATATGCTTTAACTAAACGACTATAGCATTTAGCAAGCAAAGACTACCAGGTGAAAGGAGCAGATAGAGGCAATACTAATAAAACTTTCCTAAAAGTCTTTTATTATTACTCCATAAAATAGCTTTTCTAAAATGTGCAAAATAAACAAAAATCCTGGGTTGTTTGCTGTAGTAGATGGGTTTATTTTATATGTTTAGGACAAGCAGAATAATTCATTCATGGCTTTACTTTCTGTGGATCAGCCAGATGTTCTCTGCTTGAGCCAAAAAAAATGTTGCTCACATGTCCAAGAAAAGCAGCAAATGCAATACGAAAAACCATTCAGAACAAGTACCTACTAAAAGTACAGTTCTTAGTCTCCTGGAAATTGTATTAAATAGTGATTTGAATCAGTCAGGTTAGTAAAGATATACAAATTCATATCTGCATTTTAACTGAAAACCTCAGCATTTTTTGACATTTAAAGCACAACGGATTATGCTCGTATGTATTCTGGTAGATGAAGTTGTAGCCACGAGGAAAATTTCTGGGACAGAAAAAGCCCTTACTGATTAGTTTATGACTCAAAGATACATATTTCACATTTTATCATCATAAAGTCTACCACAGTATTTGGAAATCATCTGTTAACATAAAACTTAATGACAAAACAAATTTAATTCCCTTTACTGTTTATTTTTTCTTCCAGCTGCACCAACCACAAATAGCCATCAAGGAAAGATCCCCATTAGCTGCTAAGTCAGTGTTGCCTTTAGTTGTC
Organism: Lepidothrix coronata; assembly: GCF_001604755.1. Taxonomy (NCBI): domain Eukaryota; kingdom Metazoa; phylum Chordata; class Aves; order Passeriformes; family Pipridae; genus Lepidothrix; species Lepidothrix coronata. The sequence continues at coordinate 6,677,858 of NW_016690185.1, read as the reverse complement.
CTAAACTTTCTGTGATTGCTATTCAGCCATGCCACTTTAAAAGAGCTTGATGAAAGATTACACAAGCTCATCACTAGTCCTGGTTCTAGCTCTTGCAGTGATAGAATCAAAGAGCTTCTGGAGGAGAGTTCAGCATCCTGAGGAGCCCTAGAACAGCTACCTGTTAAAGGAACAGCATGCACATTAAGGGTACATTCAAGGTCTCCCCTTCTTTTTACCAATATTAACAGCAATCTAGGTTTCCCCATTGACATCTGCTATTTTTACTTGAAGAAATTGCATACAACTGCTTCAGCTACCATGCTGAAGGACAGCTCTTTCCCCTCTGCCAAATATTCAGTATGTACTTGGTCATCTGTGTTTCTGGTTGCAGGGGAGCACTTCAATAATCTTCTTCAATTTCCTGTCTGTATTTTTTTTTTTATTATCCCCTTGCCCTTCTTTGCCAAAGATAGCTATGGATAGTAAAATGAGAGATTATTGGGACCCAACCTTGGATCTTTCTTCTTTGATTGTACCAGATCTCCAGCTGTAACTTCTTTCCCTTGTATACACACCATAAACTATATGGACACTATATGGAATATTTTACAGCCCTTTCAGAGGTTCACCTACATCTCCAAGACCCCTCTGTAACTCCACAGACCATAAGACATGTAGTTACTACCTCAATTTCTTACAGTGAAAGGGACTGCGCTCATTTCAGAATTAACCTGGATATTTTCACAAGTGGAAATCATGAGTTATATACCTCTTCAAAACATGAACAAATAAATCCACTCTCAAAATAAAAGATTAATGCTGGCACATTCTATCACTAGAATGAAAGGTATCAAATAACCAAAGAAGATTCAAAGTATATCCAGAGCTGTTAAAAACAGATACATTAGATGCAAACATCAAAAATTCCTCTTGGGATCTTCAAAAGCCCCCTAAAATAGCAATTATCCTTTCATCCTCTTTTAAAATACTATATTTTTGATGGTTTCAGATGTTTTGAAATGCGACTTCATCTGTCGGACAGAACATCATCTCTCTCCCTGATTCCTGGATTAAAATATCTGAAATATATGCTCAGTGTTGCAGTAACACTGAGCATCTTAGCTTTCTTCTGTGAAAAAACGCACTCTTCTGCTGAGTAAATATGCACCCCAGATTATATCTCCATTGTAAAACTTTTTGAAAATATGAATTTCTCTCTCGTGGGTTTGAAAAGTGTTTTGTTCCACCAGAATGGGAAGCCAAGTACTTTCCCTGTCCTATTTTCAAAATGTACTTAATCTAATATATCAAAGATGAAAAAAATATTTCAGTGAGGTAAAAAGGAAGTTTTCTGGGTGATAAATTGTAAAAAATATTGAAATTTTTGGTATTTTTCTGATATTTTTATTTTACCACATCGATATTTTGTACAGAAACATTATTCACTTGAACCATGACAGTCCATTAATCAATATTATTTTGATAGATATTTTAGTTTATTGAAACATCTTATAAAGAAATTCTATGCTACAACATGTATCATATTATGATTCAGCATATCTGATTTTATCCCTGATCAGCAGTGTATGTCATTGAAGTTCATACATGAGTATGCTTTTTATCTGCACATCTTTCATTACTGCATTTGTATCTGTAGGTATAAAATAAGTAAAGAGATACAATGAAGATAGCCCTACTTGTAATTATCCACATCTAATTAGTGAAAAACCTTTACAGAAACATAATAGAGGTAAGGTATTCACGCTTGTGAATCTTACAAGAAAATGCAAAGTTTTGTGTTGTGTTTATATTATACTCATCCCGAACTTTCAGAATGAACTTCTCCTGTTCAAAGTAATTAAAAGGAGTAAAGTAATATAGCGTGCTTTGTAAATTGTGGACAGTTTTTCTACTGGCTATAGCTTCACATCAGGGTAACTTAGAGTTACTCTTGACACACTTCTGCAAGCAAAGAAAGAGTTGAATATTGAATGCCTAAACAAGGGAAGAGCTATGGATGTCATCTACCTGGACTTCCTTACAGACTTTCACTCAGAGTCCCATAATATTCTTACCACTAAATTGGAGAGATATGGATTTGATGGATAGACTGTAGACGGATAAAGAATTATCTGGCCGATCACCTCTAAAGAGCTTTTGTCCATAACTCAATGTCCAAGTGAAAAGCAATAATGAGAGCTGTCCCTCAAGGATACTTATGAGGGCCAGTACGACCTAATATCTTCATTAGTTACATAGACAGTGGGATGGAGTTCACCCTCTGCAAGTTTGCAGATAATATCGAGCTGACTGATGCAGTTGATATACTTGAGAGAAGGGGTGACATCCAGAGGGAACTCAACAGGCTTGAGGAGTGGGCCCATGAACTTCGAGGTCAAGTACAGGGCATTGCACCTAGGTCAGGGCAATCCCTGATATCAATGCATACTGCGGGATGAATGATTTGAGAACAGCCCTGCAGAGATGGATTTGGGGATACTGGTGGATGAAAAATCAGATATGAGCTGGCAATAGGCACTCACATCCCAGAAGGCCAATTGCATCCTTACCTGCATCAAAAGAAGCATGACCAGCAGGTCAAAGGAGGTGGTTCTGCCCCACTGCTCCACCCTGGTGAGACCTGGAGTGCTGCATCCAGTTCTGGGGTCTAGAGTACAATAAAGATGTATATCTGTTAGAGTGGGTCCAGAGGAGGGCCACAAAAAGGGTCAAAGCCGTGGCATCCCTCCCATAAGGAAAGCCTGAGAGACACAGTTCTTCAGCCTGGAGAAGAAAATCACAGAATGGCCGAGGTTGGAAGGGACCACAGTGGGTTATCTGGTCCAACCTCCCCGCTCAAGCAGGATCATCCTAGAGCACACAGCACAAGGTTGCATCCAGGTAGTTCTTGCATATCTCGGTGAGAGAGACTCCACAACCTCTCTGGGCAATCTGTTCCAGCACATGTAAAGAAATTCTTCCAACTGAACTCTGTGCCACTGATTATGACTCTCTGGGATATACTATTTATCCAATTCTCAATCCATGGAGAAGGCTCTAGGGAGACCCTATTACAGCCTTACAACATATAAAGAGGGCTTGTAAGTTGGAGAGAGACTTTTTACTAAGGTTTGTAGTGACAGGGCAAGTGGCAATGGTTTTAAACTGCACGAGGGTAGATTTAGATTAGATGTTAGGAAGAAATTATTTCTTGTGAGGGTGGTGAGACACTGGAATACATTGCCAAGAGATGATGTGGATTTCCCACCACTGGAAATATTAAAGGTCAGGTTGGATGGTACTTAAAACAATCTGATCTGGTGAAAGGTGTCCTTGCCTCTGAACTAGATGATCTTTGAGGATCAATTCCAATCCTAATCATTCTGTGATTACATGATTTTATTAATAATTTGTGCTGGTTTAAGAGTTAACCAGCAGGGGAAATGAACCCAACTCAAAGGAGAGATTATAAGTCAGAATAACAATTTATTAAAATAATACAGTAAGTACAATCATACAAACAAACAATTGGTCTTAACCCACAAAACCCAAATGTATAACCCAGTACCTTGGGGCATGAACAAAGTGGTGTTCCTTGGGCCCCACTTGAGTCCAAAGTAAAGGGAGAGGGGAAAAACCTGCTGGTGGGAGAGCTGTTGCAGTCTGGTCAAAAGTGGTGATTGCAGTCCAGCTGAGGTTGAGAGCGATGAGCTGCAGTCTTCCTCTGGATCCCATGGGTGGTTAAAAATGTTCCAAGACTCCAAGATTATATATCCTCCAGTTCAGGCAGGAATGCTCAATACTTCCCTCAGGGCGGGGAGTTCCACAAAGGGTGTGAGGACAAGAGCATCCTCCTATCTCACAGGCCTCTTAGCACCTAGTTTATAGCCTGAGGAGTCAGGCTCTATGGGCAGAGGGTGCGAATAGTCTATTGACAACAGTTTCTGGGAAATGGCATGGAAGGCTATAGAATACACAGTTTTTGGTTACATCCATACCATAATGAACTGGTCTCAGTTGTCCTAACTAGGACATAAGTTCACTGATAATTATTTTTTAACATTAACAATTAAGTAGCATTGAAGAACTCCAGTGGCTGTTCAGTTCAGGAAGGAGAGCCTATGCAAAATGTTCACTTGAGCTTTTCTGGTTTGGGCTGTATTGCCCTAACCTGCTTCATGCCATCTTCCAGCTACTGTGTGACTTACAAAGCCCCTTGCATCCACTTACCATTATTTCACAACACACACACACATACAAGTGAAATTTTACTACTCCATTTTACCATACTCTTTCTTTGGTTCCATCTCAAGACTACTATCCATTTTTCTTGTTAAAAATAATAATAATTAGGAACAGATTCTGAACAGATTGGAAATGTTTGAAAAAAATATTTATATTCAAAGATATAAATAAGGACTGTTAAAGAGTGGTAGAGGTGAAAATGTGAGTGTAACTGAAAGTAAATATAACAAAAAACCACAATTTTAATGCAGCTAGGTATTAAAGCAAGAAAGAGAAAGAAATTAAAGGTCACAAGTATATATGTTTTGGTGGCACAATGAAAAAAGGGAAGCTTATTCTGCATACAATAAACATTGATGTGGCATTCAGATGTTTTAACAGAAGAGACAGAAGAGCTGAAAAGAAGTAATTCATCTCAGCTAAAAAAAGCAATAAATATGACTGGAATTTGTAGATACAAAGATCCTTCACCACCTTTACAAAAAAAATAAATTGGTGACTTACCGCGACAATTCTTGTAATTGTTTCATTCATGTCTACCCGAGAACAAAAGATACAGCTAATACTCAATTATAGTTAACCATACTAATTCTGAAAGTCACTGGACCCTTCTAAGACATTTCTGATGTGTTAATTTTTACAGTCTTTATTTTCTTTTCTATCTCTACTTTCCCTATTTTATTTCAATATGCTGGGGAAAAAATGATGCACTGCTGACTTGGCTTCTGAAGAAGGAGATTCCATACATCTTGTGTCTAAATGACTCTTACTGAAGGATATCAGGTGAAAAAGCTGTTGCAGAAAATGGAAAACTGGATATTGATTATGACATTCATGAAAAATGTTGATATATCGTATGCAAAAAAAGGAGTATAAATTAACATCTGCCTGTCATGAAGATGACAGATATCTGTTATAAAATACCTGCACAGTCTTTTGTTTCGGGCTCATCAACCTGCTCAAATGTCATTCAATTAAAAAGAAAGAAAAAAAAGCTAGCAGAAAAATGACAGGCTTTTTCATCTACCCAATCATATGCTATAAAATTTGTCAGCATGGAGCATTCAGACACAAAAGTAAAGGGAGACAGGTGATTAAAGAAGGCTTGCTTGCACAAATACATCTCATATTTGGGGTCAAGAGGAATTTTTCTCCCAAAGACTGATGGAGACCATAAAAGTCTTTGCTTTCCTCTGGAGAAAAGAGTTGAGTGTGGTCAGACTGAAGACCCCAAGCTTAGCCCATCCTCAGCATCATGACTTTCAGATGACCAAGTGGTCTTGGGTAGTGAATGCTGTGACAACTGTTGGCTAACTGCTACTGTTATAACTACTTACTAAATCATCACCACTAAGCTATGGATAATTCCTCAATTTAGGCAAAGTAGTTACAGACAAAGAAGAGTGGAGGGACACAGAGGGGCAGCATTTGGTCAAACTTAAGAAAACCAGACCAGCCATTTCTGCTGTTACCAGAGAAGGCAGGTAGAAAAGGTACCATTATGCTCCTCTTTCCCTTGCAGCGCCTGATGGAACAAGCTCACCTCCTTGCAGCTCTCCCCAGTTAGACAAATTTAATGATGCAGGTTGTGAAGAAACCAACAGGATTGTCAAATTGCATGTCCAGCAATCAGAGGGAAACAGGAAGGTCTACAGAATATTTTCATCTCACAGCCCAAATGCACTGAGGATCACACATGCTGCCTAGGAGAAATTCACAAGCAGAATCCTCAATTTTAATGTGCTGCAAGACATGACTATAGATATTGAGATCAGTGTCACGGAGTCCCAATAGTGGAGATTTGCTGAGTGAAACTCCTTGACAGTTGTAGGAAGTGGTTCCCACCCTGCACACTAGAGATTAGCACCTCCAATGATTTTTAGTTAAAATTGAGGGGTTAATAACATTTTTGGTTTTTTTCTCTTGACTGAAGAGAAAACAATATAGTTAAATTACAAACACATGGATTACTTTCTCTGATAAGTATTGAATGAATAATGCCTCGCATGGTTTTCCATGATGTATAAATGTGTGTTTTTCAGATATGCAAAAGGATGCTCGGATTCCTAGGTTGCATGGGCTCATGATAATCCACTGAAAGCTTGAGTCAGTCAAACTCAGTACTTTGAGCGTCCTCAGGCTTCATACTGTTGGCATTATAATTCTCAAAGTTCCCCCTAGAACACACCTAATGGGAAAAAAAAACCTGTACAGAGCTCACACTGACAGATGCAGAGGGGTTACTTGTTTTTTCTGGACATATGTTTGATTATTGCTTTGGCCATGAAACTATAAGCCTCAATTACCACTCAAGAGAGATGTCTCTTCTAATCAAATCATCTCTTAAAGAGCCTGGACCCATTCCAGTCACAGCCACTTTTTTTTTCCTTTTGTGGGATGACTATGTTGTTCTTCCAAGTTTTCCAGCTTACCTTTAAATTGAAAACAAGTACTTACATAGCACAAGCAGATCTAGCCAAAAGAAAGCTTTCAGACTTCACTAAGTCCTAAAATATATTCTCAGTTAGTCATAATACAAATTCTAAACAAGAAGACTTTGAGGACAACTTTGAATTCTAATTGAATCACTGTATTTAAACTCTCCCTTGATTAGAAAAAAAAAAAGCACAAGAGTGATCCCTTTAAGATTTATCTTGAAAAAGCTTCTCTGTTTATATATACAACCACATCCTTTAGACTGCATATAAGTGTATAAAAATACATCAAGAAGCTTACTTTCCATCTCAAAAAAAATTGGTTCATGAAATTGGGTGGACACTGCTGTCACAAAAGATTTTAACTAGTTGTCTTTGTAGAAAAAGGCCTTAGGGAGTTCAATTAGGACACTGAAGAGAGTGGAATATATGCATAAAAATCTACGTCTGAATTAATCACTCCAGGCTCCCTTTACTGTCAATTGTGAAAAATAATTAGATCTGGACCATAATTGATCTGTCATTGGAGTTGGTGGCTCAAATAGACTGGATGAATGGTGCCTTAAAAGTATCTATATCCCTTAATCAAATCGAAACGAAGCCTGGGGTCACCAACTCAGAGGTAAATTTCTACACTGTAGATAACAAAATCAGATGAGCTGGAGTGCACCTCACATGTAGAAGGGAAGTTAAACTGAAATCTAACTGTTCTGTTCCTTTCTTTTCAAAGCCAATCTCAGCAGCCAGACATCATTTTTGCAATGAAATAAAGATGTTGTATCTGGGGCATGAATGTGGCTGTATTGTTTGTAGCAGAAGGTAGGGTTTCGTGACTGTTCCATTGCCTTCATAATTTGTCCATGTGGTGTGCCTCCCATTGCTCAGTCCAGCTGCTGTGGCACTCATGATTCAGATGTCCAGGTAGAGCCACGTCCTTGTGTTGTGCACATCCTGCTCATCACTGCTCTGTTGCCACTGGAAGCAAATCATGTTTGTCAGCTTGGAACACTATTATTTTTTATCTCATGAGAACAGTATCTGGAATCAGATATTTAGGATCAATTGTCTGATAAAGACTTCTGGGTTTGTTTTTGTCTAAGGCTAATAATTTCAGTGGGCTGCAAGAAGGTTTAAAGTTTAATCCTCACTTACTGTCATGCTTGTAAATAGAAGATATGCACATAGACTCGTTTCCTTTGAAAAACCTCAGGGTGACCAGAGGAATGAATTAAGATAGACAGTGCAATATTAGGAAATTATAAAGGTTCCCACTAAATTTGTTTTGCGTTCCCTTAATTAACATTCCCTTGCAGAGGAAATTTAAGGTTTAAATTATAAGTTAATAGCACATTTACAGCTCTAGTACTTCCTGTTAGTTTTTTATTCTAAAGAAATTAGTAAGAGGGAGGAGTATATTTGCAAGTACTTTTCTTAAAAAATTTTCTTTGGAATAACATTACACTCAACATGATATTTTTCTGGAGTTGTCTTAATATTTTAGTTTCAAAGTTTAGTGAGATCTCATGAAACACCTTGACTAGACTTTGAATAAGACCTTCAGTACACAATGTGGCAGCAATAATTAGAGCTAACCATAACAGTAAAAAAGTAGGATGCTATTTTCATCTGAAACAAAAGAACTAAACCCAATGACCAGAAATTGTTGGATCAGACATCTCTTTAATATGCCAGCTGGGTGTTCATGGGGAATTGATTCACCATACATGAACCGAAGAATCAGCACAAATTTCGGAATATAAATACAGTGATACCTGAAAGACGCCCCCTTTCACACCCAACCCTTGATTATGTCATGATTTTGGGGTCAAATATCATCTTGGAGTTCATTCGTGGAGAAGGATTGCCATCTAGCATCCATTTCTTCAGGTCGTTTTCGCAGAGTCTTTTTTCTCGCTTGGCAGGCCTCCTAGCATCTATGATTGATCCAGTTGACCTCTAACTCCTAAATTAATTGTTCTAGGACTAGCTAAGACACATATATTCATCATTGATTAAAGATAACTAGAATTTCCCATTAGCTTAAACAATCTTCAATTGAATTTACTTCTTAACAGAACAATCTCTTATTGATCAAATTTTCTGAGGTATGTAAGCAGATTTCTTTAAGGTGGACATACGGTACACTCTCTATTAGTTCCCTTGTTTCATCTACATTCTACATCCTGAAACTAATTGTAGTCCTAAAAGAAAAGACAACTACTATGCCAAGAAAGCAAATCCCTTAGTTGATTAAGATATAATTTTTGTCTAAGCTAAAACTTCTGATTTCCTAAGTCATTTAGAAAGGAGACCCTCTCTCATTTCACATCATACTCAAGAAAATCTCTCCAGCTTTACACAGGAGATTTTCCTGAAGCAGCCAGAGGGTTCCAAAGACACTTCTTACTACATTTTTCATATATATGAAAACAGAAGAGTCATTTCAGTCTTTAACTACCCTGCTTACAAATAGGCTGGTTCTGCTATATGCTAAAATCATGTTACATTTCTAGGATCCTCTTTTCAGTTCCCATTTACACTGTGAGAGAAGTAAAACCCTTGAGTAAACAATTAAGTATAGTTTTTATGAACACATTGATCTGCAGTTTGGGGTCTTTTTGAACATTAGTGCTCTACATACTATCAGCAAATTCTTCTGTTAGCAATTGGTACATGACATTCGCAATTCTATGTCAAGTTAGTGGAATGTGGCTGATTTTCTGCTTTGTGTTTCCCTCCTCTTAAACAAGAAGGAGTGAGGAAAAGGACAGGAAGAAGCATTTGAACTTTGGATTTCTGAAGTAGAGGTAAAGGAGCAATATATATCATATAAGAAACTGGTGGTTCTTTCACCATCTGAACTCTCTGGGATAATATGGCTTTAGATATGTCTTAAAATTTCTTGACTGGATGTGGCACCTAAATTTAATCTTCCCTCATTGTAGCCAGGAAAAATGCATGCACGCTCTAACACCCCCTTTAAGGAACACAGGCAGTTATTTATCTTGGCCTTTCTGCATTTGGATATGTTTGGAAATGCAAGAAGCATTAACCTCCAGTGAGTGATATTGTTTCCGACCCATTGAAAATAGAGAGCGGACAAAGTAATGTTCCTTCATTCATTTGAAGGTTCCTCCCAACCCCAATTATTCAGTGACTGAATTTGAATTACACAAATGTTCTAAAAAAAAAAAAAAAAAAAAGAAACTCATGGGAAACCCAAATCCAAATGCATTTTGTTGTTCATTTACATTAAGGTAAATACTTTTAAAATTTGTCTTTGGATGTGGCATGTGTCCAGAGCTAAATTCAGTAATGTATCTGGTAGGAAAAGCTAAACCAGCTGTTATGAGAGTACACATATCTCATCGGTCACATCAACCTTTCTCCACTGTCACTTTCAAAATAAAAATATCTGCTCTGAAAAATTCAGTAGTTTAGCTATCTAGGCAAGGCTGCTTATACTCCGGATGAAGACCCAAACACTTCAGGTTTCAGGACAAAACTTTGCTGGATACCCAAGGATGTGCTATTACATACATATACTGTTTGTCAAGCTGGGCACCAATTTTGTTCTCAATGGTTTTTAAAATTAAGAAAACAGCATCACAATTGAATTTATCCAGTAGCAAACAGATTTTATCCTTACATGTGCTCAGAAGACACCTAATTTTTTGAAAAAGCAGAATTTGAAAAGAACGGGCTTGAAAGAGTGATGACACTTTACTTGATTTTGAGTAAAAACTCATTGTTTACAAAACTAGTTTCTCACCAGCCCTCAGTTGCCTCCTGTAAGTTGACAACTTAATATAAGGCAAGTAAACTCTACAAGGATCTGGACTCTCGGCAATTCAGTGAGTTAAAAAATATATGAATGTAGTTCAAAGGAGTAAAGCAGACTTACTGAGAAGGCAGATATCAGAGGATCTCCTGGTATTAAACAATACTGATGAAATTCCATTCAAATCAGTATAGATAAAATGCCATTCAGTGTTGATAAACACAAAGGAACTTGAATGAGGAATAAACAGATCTAACTATCTGAACACGATGGTAGTCTTGAAATTACCTCTCATTACTAAGGAAGAGATTTTGGAGCCACTGAAGACAGTTCTCTGAAAATATAATATTTTTATCTGTGGTGACAAGAATTAATGGAACTATAGAAATTACCAGGACAGAAAGAGAGGACAAAGTAAATATTAGGTGTTACTATGCTATTAATGAAATATCTGTGTCTTGATTCTTATGCAGAGTTCTGGTCACCTCTTTCAAAAGGGATGCAATACAACTAACAAAGGTACAGAAAAAGAATAAAAGATTTGATCAAAGGTATGGCATGATGTATGATGAGAGATTAAATTAGCTAGAATTTTTGAGGCAGTAAAAGTAAGATCCACAGGTGGGAATACAGTGGAGGTATTATAACATAATGAGTAGATGAAGAAGAAATTTTATTCAGATCATCATAATGTCAGAACAAAGGAATATCAAATTAAATTATCAAACTGTCCATGGCAGGGGGATTGGAACAAGATGATGTTTAAGGTCCCTTCCAACACAAACCATTCTGTGACTCTGTAATTACAGGCTTTAAGCTGAGCTTGCTTAAACTACAGAACTATGTGTTGTAGAAGGCTGTGAAGACCAGAATTCTAAATAGGATCAAAATGTAACTATATCTAGAGAAGAAAAGCTAAGGGCTATGAAATGGAAAAAACTACGAAGAGTTGTAATGTGTGAGTGAGCAGAATCAGAGATCCCTTGCTCTGAGTTTGCTGTCTGGCCCAGGCACTTGCTGCTACTCATGGTTTTAGAAACCTCCCTGAAGCTAGGTGACATTATAGCTGTTTTACAAATTAAGATTAGCTGGGGAGGTTTTCTTGCCATAGTTTTTTTCCATGGAGAGCCTAGAAATCTACTTTCTACTTTTTCTGTGAGTGCATTAAACTCTGGGCTGTATAGAAGATTCTAAGGACAAGAATTTATTTCATTAACATATTCTTCCATTTTTGTAAAGTTACATAGGAAGAAAAGCTACAAACATACTCCTCCCCTTAGTGTTTCAGTGCAGGTGTCATTGCATTCAGCATGTCATTGTGATACTTAGTACTAGTTTCTTACTTTTCCCATAATAGTATAATACCATCTTTTTGTTCCTAAATTAAACTCATGAATTCTGCTCCCAGAACAGCACCTACTCTTTAAGACTGCTGGACCTTACAACACCCAGAAGTGCTTGGTAAAAACAGAACAGAGATTCTTCACTGTGACTCCCAAACACTCATTTTCAGTGGGTTATAGACAGTACAAGCAGGGTGAGGGACCTGTGACAGATCAGAGGGCACAAAGTGAAACCCCAGGCCGACCAGCACTTCTTTTTGCAATAATTGTCACATGATCTACTTGAGCAGCTCTGATCCTATCTTGTCAAAGTGTCTGGTACTAGAGAGGGGAAAAATATAGGAGAATTCCTAAGAGCAAAATAGTGGAAGCAGGATGGCACAAAAGGGTCTGAAGAAACATGAAACAAGTGCAGTCATCAATGAACAAAAAAGCAAGAGCTTCAATTTCAGCACAGCCTTGCTGTGAAAGAAGCCCTAAAATAGGCCATATTTAGAAAAACAGAACTGGGTTAAGAATTCTGTTCCAGGTCTGAGAGGCTACCTGCTGTGAGCAGGAGCTGGCTGTCTCTGCCATTTCCACAAGCTTTTGAACAAGAAAAAAGAAGACAGAAAAGGAAGTCAAAAGCAGAGACTATGACTGGTGCCTGCTTCTGCTGCTACTATCTTTGCCTCATTCCAAGTTACTTATGCACACAAGTACATGAATGCTCTTAGAGAAGCTGAAAAATCTGATCTGCATGGAAGTTCATGTCAGAATATTATCAAGAACAGGGTTATAATGTAGAAAAACAAATCTTGCATGAAGCTTCACAAAGAAACAGTTGCCTCATTACCTCTGCTGAGTAGAAACAGCAGTTATCTCATATCCTTTCCTATTTCAGACTCCTGGAGACTAGAAGTCTGGCTTTTCTTCACTGGTACAGTCTTTAGATGCCTATGTGTCCTGAACACCCAACACTGTCATTAAGGCAATGGTTAAGCAGATGGAGAAGGCTGACTAAGTAAACACTGGGACCTGTATTCAACACTTGCAATATTAACATATTTATAAAATAATACAGTCCCTATAGACCCTTGGGGACAAGAACAAGGGAAGGATATTTGGTCACAAGACCAACAGATTCATATCAGTTTGTTCCTTGCTCCCCTTACACTGTGCTCCTAGCAGTGGCAATGGAAGCAGCCATTCCCAACACTCCGTTTCACAGCCATTCATAACCTTAGAAGAAAACTTAGTCAGATTGCCTTTCCAGGAGCTCTGGAGCAACCAGTTTATCTGTATGCTCAGTATATTAACCTCAATTTTTGTGATTTCTGCCCATATGCTAGAAAATACCACTGAGTTGATTTTACAAGCACAGTTCTAGCCCCCTCAAACTGCTGCTTGCTAAAAAAGTAGAGAGAGGAGAATGGAAACTCCTCCTGGATGTGTAAGGGTGTCAGTGTGATAAACTTGACTGAATGGAATCATTGATTGCCAGAGCTGTATGCAAACATTTGCTACTTCAGTCCACTCAATTTCTACTTTTGCTACTCAAAATGCAGAGCTACACATTTGCCTGCACAGCAGGGCATGGAGAGGCTGTTCTGTGAGTGCATGCCTACAGGCAGCAATGCTGACTGTGCTGGCAGTGGGGCAGCTACAAACCACCTGGCCTGGCAGCCAGGCTCCACCAAGTGTCATTGGCATGAAATAGGAACCCACACAGCCAGAAAACAGCATTGCTGAATTGCGAATGTATCAGGACTATGTGGGAACAGAGGAAAGAGAGAGAAAGAAAAAAAAACAAACACACAAAAAAAACTGGTACAAAAAAAAAGCAAAAGACTTCATTTGGGGTCAGCCGGAGTACCTTTTGGGATCCACCTTGCACGTTCTCTTTAGCCAGGAAGCAGAGAAAAGACAGGGAGATATATTTACAGAGTACTAGGAAGTAAGTTCGGAAAAAAACCATACAGCATTAAAGGTATCTGGGAAAAAGAAACAGAAAACAACATTTCTACTTTTTTTCCCTTCAATAAGACTGTCTGACAAACAGTTACACACCATGATTTAAAAAAAGCAATGTCGAAATATCCTGGATGCCCTAATGTAGAATAGTAAATTCAAAATAACATATCATAAAACTCAGGAAGTAGGAAACGAGTTCAAGCATTTGTCTCTCTGAATCAAAAGCAAAGGCTTAAGCCTTGCTTCCCCATAGTCCAGGTAGATCCTATCTTTGGGGTCAATTTCTAAACTACATGCAGGAAAGATATCACCACTGATCATGGAGACCTTCATACAACCATTCACAATTACACTAGCCACTTTGCACGTGATGGAAAGCTATACAACAGTATACCAAGTGTGTAGGACATTTGATCCTGTTGCCAAGAAATAGTAAGTCCTGGTTTGATTTTCCTTACTGGAGTATTCAAATCTTTTGTACACATGGTAAATGCCAGCTTGTTAAAAAGGAAAGCTAAGAGTGTTTTCCAAAAGCATGCATGCACCCACCTCACAAAAGTGGCCTCTGACTTCCTGTATAGTTGTAAAGGTTTCATTTGTTGAAATGTTGAAAACATCCACCTCTTGCTTTAAATATGTCATTAGCATATTATGTATTAAAAACATTTATAATTATACTCTGGATTTCTCGTTTTGTATCCAACACAGAGATTAGGTTGTGTCAGAACAGACAGGGAAGAATTAAAAATTGCCCTGGCAAAATCAGGACCTGAAAGAGGCACAACAGATAATAAGTTAAACATTACATACACCTTACTCAATCAATAGAAATTAATTCCAGCTAACGGAGCAAACATAACCTTTTTGTTTCATATTGTACATGAAGTGATTTCATCTGGGCTATCTCACTTAGGGGAAAGGGTAACTGAATCATGTATGCCAAAATAAAATTTACTATGTTATTCATTGAAGCAATATTCATGAATGAAAATAAATCATCTTTGCATTCATCGCAGGTTTTAGTGAAGTATTGCTCAGCTCGTATAAAGATTTTGCTGAAGTGTTGAGTAATGTGCACCTGAAAGGAGATATTTACCACGCAATAACCATCAATGTCAATGAGCTCAAATGTAAAAGGAGATTAGTGGTATATGCAGAGCCCCGTCCAAGTAAGGGATACAAGACTATTGAGCAGAGGATGGTCAGATACTGCATGGATATAACAGGAGTATACAAAGAGGATGGATCTTGATTACAACTGTCAGTGTGAGTGTGGAAGGCAACATCCAATCTATTTTGATATGTAGCTTGTTCTGATCAATAAATGAAATGAAAGTTGGAAACTGTACAACTATTTATTGGATCACAGGGTGTGGTTTGCTGTTAATACCCTGTCATGTTAACAGGATGAGCTCCTTGCTGACAATAAACATATCCCAGTCTTTGCTTCCTAACTGAGCTTGTGGTCTTTATCTGCAGACCAAAGTCCACCCTGGCGTCTCAATACAGCTGGTTTATCTGCACAAGGAGCACTGAGACCACAAGGATGCTATGGAATTTTTCAACGTTTATTACGTGAA
This sequence comes from Lepidothrix coronata, assembly GCF_001604755.1. Taxonomy (NCBI): domain Eukaryota; kingdom Metazoa; phylum Chordata; class Aves; order Passeriformes; family Pipridae; genus Lepidothrix; species Lepidothrix coronata. The sequence goes on along the minus strand of NW_016690185.1, from coordinate 6,662,539 downwards.
GTGTTGCTGTGCTTTTCATTGTACCATGCACTCTTGTAGTTTTCCTACCACTTCCTCCTGCAGGAAGGAGTTGGAAAGGTGGCCTTGGTGATTGCCCTTCCCGAGGCCAAAGAGCTGTCCTAAATCGTAAGAGGGCACAGTTTTGGTAGTGAACAGAAAGGCGGGAGGGGAACAATAAAAATTTTAATTCGGCTTCTTTTCCCACCTCCTCAGTAAACTATGAGAGATTTTACTCATAAACCACGCCTTCAAGAAGAAAACTTACTTGAAAAAAAGGACTCTGCATCTCAGTCACAAGAGATGAATGAACAGATCCTGTCATCAGTAGATCAAGACAAGTGGGCAAGTCTAAACTCACATGACTGTTGGTGGTCACTATTACCATGATACTGTTGCTGTCATACAGGATAAAGAGCTGTAGGTCCAATGGACCTGGCTGTAAGGTGCAAGAAAAGGGAAAAGGGATGTTGGAGAGGTACCTGAACACCAGTGCATCTCAGTATAGATTTGTCCATTACCTAACCAAAAAAACCAAAGCAGACAAATATCTGTGACTTGAAAGCTGAATGGCATTTGGGCAAAAGTTGTCTCCTCATGTTAGTAAGAAGACTGAGCTGCTGGAGGGACAGCAAAACTAAAAATGCAATAGTGTGCAATGTAGTGAAATACACATTGAGAAACTATATCCTACAAGGAAGGGCTGGAAGACAATGCTTCTCCACTGTTCTTCCTCGTAGGTGCACAGATGGGCATATAATATCCTGGACACCAACTCTTCTACCTGATGATTCAAGGAACATACCCCTCGTTTCTCCTTTACTCTTAATTTGCTTACCTGACTTCTCCCTTTATCTTTTAACTGCCTTTGCCATATGTGGTTCTGTGACTGTCTCAACAGCTACCCTTGGACTGTTGTGGGTTGCTTCCAAACCTAAGAAAATTTTTATACAATCCTCCATTTATTTGCTCCAAAGTATCCTTTTAGTGTATTGCGACATCTTTTGGATCTATTAGGGATTTGGTACAATGTGGGTTTTATTTGAATATTATTTTGGTGCTTTTGAACGCTAGTTGAATATGAAAGAAGAAGATACACAAAAATTCCACCTCCAAGCCTCTTACTTGGCATCAAAAGTTATGCATCTGAAAACAGCTGCTGCAGGTACAAGTGAAGAATTTCTTGAGCAAAAACTGTATTATGACTTTAGGCACAGAATATTCTGTATCTTTGTTAAAAGCAGCATTGCAATTAAAATGAGTACTTGCTTTAGCATCAGATTATCACGTTTTAAATTATTTATTTAAAATAAAGGAGGCAACCACTACTACCAAAAAAGGGGAGTCATTAAGTGATTAAGATTCCTGCCCTCCCCCCTGTTAACCTCAGAGATCTGTTCAACACTACACAAATTAATTTCCTATTCATTTGTAAGCACTGTTGTGGATTATACAAAATACTTTCATTCCATCTAGGGAAAGAAACGCTTGTGATTTAGGGTATTTGCTCTTTACATAAACTATTATACAGCTCTAGCTGCACTGCTGGCTACTCTAAGCAGAGGTATGTGACACTCTGACACCCGTTTTATGCTTTCAGGTCATTAGGAGCCAGAATAGTGCCATTTCTAGATATACATGTGTGCCCCAGTTTGATGAGTGAAAGTAATTTACAGATATTTGAATGGTGTAAGTATTAGCTACAGTCAGTACTCACGGTTCTTTGTAAGAGCAAGTAAAATACACAGCATATAGCTGGCTAGTTTGTCTTAAAAATTGCTTCTGTAATGGTCATTTACAGCTTATCCTCACTGGATGATGATAAGCAGTTTAAATTGTATCCTTTGGAGAAACACACAAGATACAGTATCAGGAAAAATAAACATGGCTAAGGATACTCTATTCCTCTTGTCTTCTTTCTGTGTCTATACTACGTGAATCTCAGTTCAGTTACAAAGCTTCAAATAAGGAAAATTGAGATGTATTGTTGAGCCAGGGCTGGTTTTTTATTTTTAGTAAATGCAAAAAACAACCCTCAATTTGAATTGCCCTGGTTACAGTATTCATTGCTGGTCTGGGAATCTGACATAGTGAACAACTGAAAATATATTTTTGAAATATCCTTTCAGTCTTGTTCACATCTGGTATAACTGCAGAGTTAAAAACATTTCACTAAACCAGGTTTTCTCCCATTTCCCTCACTCCTTTATCACAACTAAATGTACTTCTCCTTTCATACAAATATGCAATATCTGAGTAACTTGAAAGCTGCCCCATTAGGTCATGTTTAGTAACAGCAGTTTAAAATCCATGAAAGTCTCCATATCTAGCCTTTCCAACTAGCTGGCTCTTCACAGCTTTCTGCTCAGGATGCCTGAGTCACACTTCACAGTCTGTCAGACGCTCCTAAGCACTCTTCATTAGAATGGGGACAGAGGGGAAAGGAAGACTTTCTGCTCTTCCAGACCTGCTTCTCACAACTTTTCTCTGTAGTAGCATTCTCTCCCTTGCAGGTCCTCTGTCTCGAGCAGCCAGTCAAGCACAGCTCCAGCCAGCCTTAGGGACTTAGCGCTCCCCGCCCAAGTGCAGCCTCTTTAAAAGGTAACAAAAGGATTTTCCTGATTTCTTAGTCTTTAACATAACATTTATTTTTCATTTAGAGTTCAAACTTATAAGATGCTGACTTTCTTAGCAAATCTTAATGCCTGGGTCCATACACCAGAGTCCAGAGTGCCCTACCACAGGGTTTTCAGCCAGCATGGGTCATTGCTAGCAGGGTCTATATACCAAGTATTTCTACATTCAGAATACTAAATACAAAATTCTGGCACGAACTATTTCCCTTTCATTAACATAGAAAAATCCTAAGTGAACTGAAGCAGAATTATAGCTTCCTGGTCACTGACTTGTAAACAAGATAGGCATATTTTGAGATCCATCTTCTAGTTAGCAGTGATGCTGTAATTACAGAAAGATGCAGAGTGTCCTCACTGCTATATGCTCTCAAGCACTGTCCTGTCAATACTAATTTGTTGCTGAAACCACTCTGTTCTGGTTTTGGGTGGGTAGAGTTAATTTTCTTCATAATGGCTAGTATGGGGCTGCGTTTTGGATTTTTGCCGAACACAGGGTTGATAATCTAGAGATGTTTTTGTTATTGCTGAGCAGTGCTCACACAGAGCCAAGGCCTTTTTTTGTTTTTCTTCTTGCCTTGTTGGCAGGGAGTTTGGGGTTGCTTGGAAGTTTGTGCCGCCCGGGCCGGTTGCCCCAACTTGCCCAAGGGGTTTTTCCTTTTGCCTTCTTGTTCGTTTTTTAAGTTGGGGGGAGGAGGGGGAATTGGGCATTGTTGAAGCAATGGCTTTTTTCTTCCTGAATAACTGTTATGGGTGATGAGGCCCTGCTCTCCTGGAGATGGCTGAACACCTGCCTGCCCATGGGAAGCAGTGAAGTAATTCCTTGTTTTTCTTTATTTGCATGCACAGCTTTTGCTTTGCCTCACAAACTGTCTTTATCTCAACTCATGAGTTTTCTGGCTTTTACCTTTCCCATTTTGTTCCCTGACCCTGCTGATGGGGGAGTGAGTGAATGGCTGTGTGGGGCTTGATTGCTGGCTGGGGTTAAACCACAACACGCTCTCAAGCTAGAACTGATCTGCAACACAAAAACCCCCAGTTTTGGCAGTTTCGTATTACTTTTGTGAGTGTATAATTTCACCTGCAAATTTCATCATTGCCTCCACCTGGATTGCAACAAATGCTCTATTATACTCAAGACAAGCCTTTATGTAATAAACAGGCCAGCTTTTAAAATTTAGATGTCTGATGTTTGTCCCAGATCTGTATTTAAGTTATCGTAAAGCTCCTACTACCTTCACATCAAATAAGTTCACTCCTGAACAGTAAAATTAGCTGGTCACCTTTTAGTTCCTGTTTTTTGCTTTTACCAAATATCTGCAATTTTTTTAATCAAAGCTATTGAAACTAATTCACAGTAAAAGTAAACCAGTAATTTATAGTACTTGATTAAATCTCAGTCCTGGTTCAGCTGTCTTGGTTTGCACACTGTGAGCCTTGGACCCTATCTACTTGCTCCTTGCTTACCTCTGTTTGTTAGTATAGCTGTTGTTCCTCATTATAGGTAACCAGTGAAGAGCGCCTTACTCTGCTACAAATTTTCACTAAATCTTGTGAAGACCTTTTTACAAATTGCTTCTTAAGAGCATCTTGCAACAAAACCCTCACAGGATGTAGTGTTGGCTGCAGCCAGAAATTGAAAATCATACTGAATATGATATCTGCTTTTTAAATGTCAGCATGTTGGAAGGAGTTTGTCACTCTAACAGTACTCTATTAGGTTATGTACAAGTTTGATCCTGAAAGCTGTTTTCTTAGAAAAGGCTCTACCATTATATATTTAATTTAGCTGGTATCAAGCCATACTCCCTATAGATGATCAAAACTTTAAAGACAACTAAGTCATCTCAAATATTTGCCAAGAGTGGTTACACTGTGGTGATTCACTAAGGTAGAAAAAAAATTCTATCTTTCTGGGGGAATCTATTTTGTTTTAGATAGGCCAAAATTTTATATTCTTTAGCTCTTAAAGGTGTGTTTGCTTTTCCCTTTTAAAAAAACCAAACGATTTAGTTCAGAGGAAGAACATACCAGGACTACCTTCTACTCCACAGGAAAATGCACTCTACCCAGCAGAGATAGGCCAATACTTTCCACTTACAAAAATGTTGTCTACTTAGTATTTCTCCATAAAATTCAGCTCCAAAAGAATGAAAAGGATTTGGAAATACCATTTATAAGTCAAAAGCACTGAAGCATCAAATTATATCAGACTTGTAAAAGTAGAAGACTTTTGTAAGATCAAAAGCTATGCAAATGCTGCTTTGCAGCTCAAGCATATCTCATCAGGAGGACCACAAGAATGCACTCTTGGACTTAAAATAAAAAAGTTTAAGTGTATGTATCATTTTATGTTTTTATTACAATCATGCACATTCATCAAAAGATTTTTTTTTTAGTCTATCTACAGCAGTAGTACAAGAAATCAGAATTATTTTGCCTATCAACATTTATTAAAGATAGTTATGAAGACACTGGACTGATTTAACCTTTTCAATATCCATTCTATAATTTTTGCTAGCAGGAATCCTGCCTCTACCTCACAGCCCAGAAGCTGAAAGAACAAGTGTTAAGAAATCAATTGAGCTTTGAATCAGAAGAGCTTTGAAAAGGTCACTTACAATACATTCAGCTAGTGCCTTTCACAGCTTGCATGCAGGGTTGAAACCACCTTCCTATGCCAAAGACAATAAGCATAAATCCAGAAGAATGAGTATGCCTACACCATGGTTTGAAAGCAGACAAAAACTTATTCTGCCCACACTTTGAGGTGGTAGGATAGGAGCCAGCATTGATCTGAAAATTGTATAGACAGACCTGTACAGCAGTATGGCCCTGTGTTTGGGCTAACATGTTCCTCTGAGGCACATACACAACACACAGAAGTGTAACGTTTCACTGCACTCTCCGTTTAGATGAAATATTAATCTCAGGAAGTGCAACCTTACAAAATGTCATCCCCAGGAAATGCCTTTAAAAAGAGAGGGTGGAAGCATAATCGGAATCTCTTCTGTCACCTTCATCCCCTTCACAGAAAGGTTTCCATCTACTCCATTAATAATACAGACTCTTCAGCAAGGCACCAGATAACTCCAGCCATCACTGGACCAGTTCATAGAATATCAAAATTTCCCTCTCTTTGCTTCTGCATCTCAGTGCAGGAGAGTGTTTCAAAGCAGGAAATAGACATTTGAACTCTAACTCCATGTAATAGGCAAGTATGGGGAACAATTCCAGGTAGGATATTCACAAGGATAATGTTGCCATTTTCCAAACATTAATATCAGAAAGCACACTCAAGTGTTCTCTTTGTTTACAATATGTTAGATTTCAGTGCTTTTTCACAGATTTTACCAAAATAAGGAATGATGACTTACTTTTTAGCTTTATATTTACACCAGAGCAGAGATGAGTGTTGTACATAGGCTGATTAGACGATAAAACACGAGACAGAGAATTACAAACCCATAGTGGAAATTTTAAGCAGAAGGTTACCTCTTACTATATTTTATATTTAATAGCAAGCCTTCTCTATCTCAAAGAACCTGGCATTCCTTGAGCCAACTGCGGCATTAAAGCAGCCTCACACCAAGAAACAACTTTAGAGATTGGCTTTTTCATCCTCCTCTGTCAGATTCTGTTTGCTTCTAACTCTTCTCATCTTCTTCCTGCAGGGAGAAATGCTGTGCACATGAAGGTGTTTGCAGTAGAGGCTGTAAGATCTCTTCTCCGTCCAAGCTAACAGAATCAATGGTTATTTCAAAGGTTTCATTTTCACCTGTGGGAGCTGTTTCCTTTGAACTTCTCACTTGTTCTGGACAAGCTAAAACAAAAAAAGCAAACTCCACTTTAGGTGTGAAGATTTTAAATTTTTTTTGTGCTTTTTATAAATGCTGGCATTTTGGCAGAAAAAATAGAAAAATTCACTAAATACATAATCCTGAAAGAAAAAAAAAATCTGTCTTATTCAAAACTCTAGTGATAGTGTATGATTTAAAAATGTCATCAGAAATTCTTTGAAATGCAGTTCAAACTCCCTTCCGGTGCAGGAAAAGTAAAAAGCATGCAGAGATTTCTTACTCCATGGACTGATTTCATTCACACACAATCAAGTTGCCTTCTTTCCTGACTTAAATGTTAGTCAAAGGCAACAAATAGAGCTGGTGAATTTTTTTGTTTATCACTATCCTCGGAAGCAGGATTGGTATTGGTTGCTGACAGATATTCCGAGCAAGTAAGGAGAGGAGGAAACATCCCAAGCAGCACAGCCTTAGTGGACCTCCACTTCATATTGCATGGGTTCACTGACCTCACATAATCTTAGCAAACTTAGTCTATTTATTGAGACAAGGGGTATGGTGTCCTACGCCTTGTTACAGTGACAGCAGCTTGTGGAGGCACAAGAGTCCAGCAAATCCTATGTAAGTGTATTTGGCAGTGTTACAAAATCCCGAATGAAACCCCCAATGTGTTGAATTAGCAAGCACTCTAAAAGTACAGGAGAGAAATTATGTCGTATCACACATCACTCCAGTGATGGTGATTGACTGAATTCAGTTATGCAACACATTTAAATTAAATTAATAAAGAGGGACAAGTGGACTGGATAATACCATCTCCAAGTCCGAGACACAGACAGATTTTCAACTTCTACTGTCCAAACCTTGCGCTCACAGACATGAGTCGATTTTTTCAAGCTTTGAGGTGTCTCGAGCACATTATTACCTTGATTTCAAAGATCTTATGTGCCCTATTTGCTCCTCTGTTTCTGGAACCCTCCTTAATGGCAACGGGTACTTTGAACTTTCAAGTTCTGTACACCCTAAGATATAAGTTAAGGGCAAATAACAGACATGTCAACTACTACTGCCTTTTTCTTTGCTTTTCAACCTCTGTGGTTTCCAATAATATGACACAGCTTAAGGTACTGAGGAATACAGCATTCCTTATGGCTTAAAAAGTTTTGAAAACTATGAGTATGACGTGAAACTTTTCCCAGGTTCTGAACTGCACATTATCTGCACATGTGAGCAGGGAAGTCAATAAAGATGCTTATTAGGATAGGGAATGTTCTGTATTAAAAGAAACACTGGCATCTCAATCCTGCTCTCTGCTTTCACTGTTAAACTTCATGTAACTTATCTAATCGTTACTTCTTGGAGTGTGAAATGAAACAACTGCTTTTTACATGTGTGAGGTGGGGGACAGGTATTTTTTCCTTTTCTTTTCGTGAAGCTTTCTGCTGAGCCAAGAACTCATGTACATTCATAATTAAATGTTATTTTACTTTTAAATCACATAATAATGATATATATAATCCATGCTCTGCAAATTGAATATTCCAGCAGGAAGGACTTCTGTTAAAAGGCACAGGAAAGTATCTGGATAGAAGATCTGTCTATTAGATGGAACAAGAAATAGATAGAGAGCCTGAGGAGCTTTTCAGGTAGAGATGAAAGTCACAAGTATGGGTGTGAAATAAAAAGAACAGATTCATTCATTTCTGTCTCTTTACACTTGGGCTGAATATTAAGAGCCATCTGTCAAAAATGCATGTGAGGCAATAAAGTGCATTTTGTTTATCTGTGAATAAATTAAGGGCATAGGATGGGATTTCAGCAGAAGCATGGTATATTAAGTTGATTTTCTCACAATCCACTCTGGCAGTTGTCTTATCTGACGAACCCCAAGAGAGCATTTGATGGATTTTCTCAGAGATGGAAGAAGAAAATATACAAAACATTTGAAAATCAGCTCTTCCCTTTCAGTATTGTCTTTCTAATTGTCACTGCTCTCCTTTCAGAGCAGATAGAGGTTATATTTCTTAAACGAGAACAAGCTAACCGGATGTGGTGTGTTGGCCCTGACTAAATGCCAGGAACCCACCAAAGCCGCTCTATCAATCCCCTCTGCAACTGGACAGGGAACAGAAAATATAATGAAAGGTTCATGAGTTGAGATAAGGATCAGGAGAGATCACTCACTAAACACTGTCACAGGCAAAACAAACTCAGCATGGGGATATTAATCGAATTTATTAGTAACAAAATTAGGGCAGGATAATGAGAAGTAAAATAAATCTTAAAAAATACATTCCCCCCGTGCCCTGCTTGCCAGTTCTATTTCCTTTCCCCACCGCCCAGCAGTGCAGAGAGATGGGGAATAGGGGTTACAGTCAGTTTATTGTTCTTGCCACCGCTCAGGGAGATGCTGTTTCCGTATGGGTCCCTCCCATGGGGAGACAATCCTCTGCGAGCTTTTCCAATGTGCATCCATCCCATGGGCAACAGTTCTCCAGGAACAGCTGCAACATGGGTCATTTTCCACAGGATGCAGTCCTTCAGGCACAGGCTGCTCCAACATGTGTCCCCTCACAGGGTCACAAGTCTTACCAGGAAATCTGCTTCAGTATGGGTCTGCAAGTGCCTGCCAGGACCATGCTCCAGCTCAGATTTCCTACAGTTTCACAGTCCTCTTTCAAGCATCCACCTACTCCGACGTGGGTGTCCTTCAGGGGCTGCAGGTGGATCTCAGCACCCACATGGACTTCCATGGGATACAGGGGAACAGTTGCTTTACCATGGTCTTCATTGAAGTGGAATCTCAGCTCTGGTGCTTGGAGCACCTCCTCTCCCTCCTTCTCCACAGATCCCGGTGTCTGCAGAGTTGTTCCTCTCACACAGTCTCATTCAACTCTTCTCTGGCCTCAACTACATCTGCGCAATAACTTTTCTTCCTTCTCAAATATGTTATCCCAGAGGTGCTACTATCATTCCTGACTGGCTCAGTCTTGGCCAGCGGTGGGTCTGCCTTGGAGCCTCCGGCATTGGCTCTACAGAACATGGGGGGAGCTTCCAGCAGCTTCTCAATGAAACCACCCCTGTAGCCCCCCAGCTACTAAAACCTGACCCTGCAAAGCCAGCACACTGGAGCTACTAGAAACTTGTAGGACTGTCCCACTAAAGGATGAGTTATTCTGGGAAATAAAGAAGCTGACAAATTTGACACATCTGAACATCATTATGGCCAGCATTACTGATGGGAAGAGTGTTTCTACAAATAAAACCAAGGGATCTATTACTGGAAAGATCAAAACATGCTCAAAACTGTGAGAATCCTTCATCAGACCAGTAAGATCTCCAGAGAGGGTAAATTAAATAACGCTACTGGGGGTAGAAACACAGGGACTGTAAATTATTTGTTCCCTATGCTGTAAATGATAGGCAAGTCACTTAACTTTTATACTGCTCTTGGAGAAAGTAGGAAAAATAGTTTTTATATTGTCTAGAATATATGCTAATAGTTTATTGTATTTATCTGATGTATTCCTTAGTCTATATGCTAGGGATTTCTTCAGTGACCCAAAATGACAATCAACTCTAAAATAATCCTGTAATCTATAAATCAGTAATTCCTGTGTATTGAAACAAAACTTTGCAAAACTTCAGAATGGATCCAGGGCCAATAAAAGACCAATAAACTTTGTAATAAGAGAGTTTTGTATGGGAAGAGATGGAGGAAATGGCTTGGAGAAAGAACTGGAGAGGAAAAAGTGCCTAATAACATGTTTGGTATTCATTCTCCTGGAAGCATGACCTTGTATTTACAGTACAGATCTCAAATGAGCCAAGTTGAGTTCCCACCTCTTCCACAGACTTCTGGCATAGCCTTGTATGACAGAACAGGCAGGCATAACAATAGCCTTCCCTACTGCCTAGTCATGTCTAGTTAGACTGTTAAAATGAGTTATTTCTTATAAGGTACAATTGGTTCCCTTTTATACTTTTTTGCAGGGTACGGCACAGTTGTAAAGGCTTTAAGTTCCACCAGTAAAAAGCAAGGTGGAGGAGGAATTTATTGTGTCCTATTATTATTCAAGTCTCTTGCTGGAATGAGTGTAGGAGCCTTTCTTCTAAGGGCAGATTTTGCAGAATGGCATGAAATTGTCAGAAAGATTGGCTTTGCCATCTCAGCAATGCAAAGGAAAAGCAGAGGATTTCCATATGACTTGGTAGGAGCAGCATACTGCTGGATCTTCCATGGAGAAGTGGTAAAAACAGAGTATTCTGGCACCCTTGCTCTGTTATCTGCTGTGTGATTCTGAGTATTTTTAGCAATTCCCTAGTGGAAGGGCAGAAAAAAAATTGTTGTTTGGCAACTTATGGTAGGAATTTCAGTATACAGCATTAATATAATCTAAGAAGCATGGATATTGAGAACAGAGGGAAAGAGATTGTAAGGATGCCTACCTCATGCTCAATGATGAAATTTCCCCAGTGTGAGCTGTAAGTAGAATAAATCTGAGCCTGCTGAAACTACCTTAAATGTTTTTTAAGACTAACTCAATTAGACTGACCCTGCCTGGGGTTCTCACATAAATTAAGAGTAGCCCTGCTTGTGTGACCCACACACAGAACTAGTAGGGTAGTTTGAGCTGTCATTCTGCTTTTTCTGTTTATAAAATTCCTGCCTGTTGTAGCCTCTGGGTACATATAATGGCTTTTCTTCTGTTCTGTACTCGGTAGAAAAAAAAAAGTATAAAACAGTGTGTACGTGCCTATTTATGCAACTTGACAGTAAGAACTCATGCAATTAACTCCCTGTATTAGAGAAAGTATGTGATGGTGCTCTGTTGTCTACAGTCAATCAGTACAGACCATGATATTGGTACCTTACAACAGGTACTTTTTTCTTTGGTCCTGTATGTGTTGTAACCACAGAAAAATACCAGCTTGTTATTTACTGTTTTACTAATCCTGTCATTTGCCTTCTTACAACAAGACTCAACTCCATGGAGTTCACTGAATATTCCAGGTCTGACTATCTTCATCTGAGAAGCCTTGAAAATCCTGATCTGCCAAAAATAAAGTTTCAATTTCTGTATTTGAAATGTAGATTTTGTGCTATTGAGTCCCTTCTGCATTTAGTGCTTCCAGTTACTTGGAATTTTGTCAGCAAGGGGACCAGGACAGAAAACTCAGCTGCAACATCCAGGATTTGTTCAGCTTTCAGGCATCATTCTAGCCCCAGTGGTTGTTATGAGGAGGCTGAAGCAGGGTATTTGTAGGGGGGCAAGATGTCACCAAACTTTCATTAGTGGTAAGTCATTATGTACTCAATACAAGCAAGTAAGTGCCTTGCTCCAAAGGGATTTTAAAGCAATCAGATCCTTTCAGAGGAGGTCCCGGCCCATAATAGATAAGATTAAGTAGCTGATGGATTTTAGAAGAGAAATTGTTCAAGCTGCCTTTTTAATCTTTCCAGATATTTCTATAGTGGTTTTTTCAACATGGTACAAATACATGAGGGTTATATATGGCAGGGTAATAGTACAGCACCGTCTTTTCTTCTGTGTGACTTTACTCAAGACTCCTGCAATTTCAAGAAGAGTGTTGATAAATATTCATAGCAGATTATGGTCTTTTCCATGTTCTACATGTATTCACAGCTGCATGGGTGAAGAACAGCACTGATAACCATAAAGCCCAAGCCTTTCTCATCTGAGGAAAATAATCCCCACAGAGATCAAATACTATAGGAGATTTAATATTCACACAGGTATCAGTAGTGCAGAAGGAATACATATAAAAACAGAATCACTTTGAATTTTAGAAAAAAACATATTTTTTAAGAAGCTATACCCAAAATTAAACTTGTTTACTCTGAAGTTATTTTAGAGTCTGGTTGTAGATCTCTGTAAAAAAAAAAACTCTAGAACTGATTAATTCTGACACAGATCTGATGATCCAAACATCCATTCTATTCCTGTATTGTGCATTACATTGTTAATTTAAAATTCTCAGATTCCATCAATTCTAATCTTTTTGGGCAATATGCACAACTTATGAATTATTTCAAGTAATTAAAATCCATAAAAAGTTTTTTATTGAGTGGTGTTACAAGCTTAGCCTTTTGGTGAGTTTGCAATGTAGCTAATGCAGGCAGTTTAATCAGCTTTGCCTTCCTCTCTTTACTACCCATTATAGTGCCTCAATTCAGCTGTCTTTTGGCTTTTCTGCCTTATCTGAAGATCTTGTGAACTCACAAATGAAATAGACACCTGACATATTCTTCTACAAAATATTTAAAAAAGGTGGCAGGAAGGTGTTTTATTTTTGAGAAATGGTTTATTATCTTAATTTCCTTAGAACCCCATTAGTCTCAGTTAGGCTCTAAAAGACTTATTCATAAACAGTCTTTTCAAAATGCTCCCTCTTTTATCCTCTTGAGTCAGGCTAGCACAGGTTTCAGTTAGAGTGATAGATGTATAGGAGACATATATCTCTTACAAATAAGAGATATATGGAGAGACTATGGATCTTAAAACTAGATTTCAAAGCCAACAGTTTTCCTAAGCAGGTTTGTTGGTTTTTCAGTGCCAAGAACCTTTATACATAACCATTCCAAAAAAGGAAGAAATAATTTTCATGTAGAGAATCTAATAGAATATTCGTTTTGGATCATAAGAAATTAGATTAAAAATCCCTTAAAGATTATTTTCTACTTGTTTTTTTTAGTGCAGTTAAAAATTTGGGGGGGTTTTGTTATCTGAGTTGGGCACATGCCATTGTCATCTAGTGTTCCAAAACAGCTTGTATAAGAGAGTAATTAATGCATATTTTATTTCAGATTTTGCCCAGAATGAACACAATCATCACAGAGAGCAGGCTCACGTGATAAGCTCAATAGAAAGACTTCCAAGACCAGCTTAATGCAAATCAACATGTTACCTTATATCAAAAGAGTAATGTAAACAGAATGTTTAACTTGAACCCATAACCCATTCAGTCAAGAAGAGGATGTTCCTGCAAATATCCATTTGAATATGAAAAGTTGTTTGGTCCAGGATTTTTTGTTGTTGTTTGTATTAATGGAGTTTTGTTCCCATTGCTGTTCTCCCAGACTCTTTTCATATGCAGAAATAACTATATTTGCATATGCAACAGAGGATTCTGCATGGACTGGTTTTTTTCCCCCATTATTGATAAGCCACAGGTTTTAAAAGATACTTCCATGCAAGAAGGAAAAAGAAGTAGTGCCAGCGAGGTGACCTGTCACATATCAGAGAATTCAAACAAAAAAATTTGTAAATAATCCATAACATGAAATGGCTTTGCTGTTTGGCAAATGCTTACAAGTAATGATTGTTTCCATATAAATCTGGATCTGCTTATGAATAGGAAAGAAAAGGGCTACATTCATTCAGATAATTCACAGAAATACTTTGACAGAGATAATTGAAAGTGTCATTATGCTTGAAAGAAACTGCAATAGATGCGGTAATTTCTTGACGATGTAAACTGTTATTGCATTGTTCACAAACTTCAGGAGCATTACAATTTTAAGAGATCAAAAAGTTAAACAAATCTACCATAGATATCTTCTATGCCCAGACATAGGTCAGAAATACATAGAAAAAAAAGGTAAGCCACTCCAATTTTACAAGATTAGCAAATCTCCACTAATGACAGAAAAAGTACCTAAATAAATTGTAAAAATGCATCAAATTTGAATTGGTAAGACCCCAAGACCTCTTTTTTTCTGTGTAAAAAAAAAAAAAAAGGCTAGATAAAATATTAAATATTGTTTCACATGGCAAAATCTTTATTTTCAACACTGTTATTTTTTGTGGTCTTGGTTAAATGCAGACAGTTTTTTATTTTCTAGTATTTATTTAAACCAATTAATATTGTCTAATAATTAAGTGTTGTGGTTAGTCTCTTATTAATACCATATTATTAATACTTATCCTGTTCACACACTCTTCTTCAAAGATGCACATGCAAATAAAAATGTGCTTTGACCACAAAGAACTGGCACTTTTTAGGTTAAGTATTGCCACTAGAAACAGCAAACAAATGAAACCTAGGATCTTCTCTATCCAGCAGAATAAACAAATTCTGGCATCAGACTTTCAATAAAGTCTAAAAGAGAAAGTTCAGATTTAGGAAGGACGTCGATCTGCTGGAGCGAGTTCAGAGGAGGGCCATGAAGATGATCAGAGGGATGGAGAACTTCTCCTGTGAGGAAAGACTGAGAGAATTGGGAGCCTGCAGGAAAGATAGGGAGAAATTTTTTACAGTCATGTAACCACAGGACAAGGGGGCATAGCTTCAAACTGAGAGTAGATATTAGAAAGAAATTCTTTACTGCAAGAGGGTGAGACACTGGAACACATCGCCAGAAGTTGTGGATTCCCTATCCCTGGAAGTGTTCGTCCCCCTGGCCATGGCAAGGGGACTGGAACTAGATGATCTTTAAGGTCCCTTCCAACCCAAACCATTCTATAATTTTATGATTCTATGAAATCATAATTTCCCCCCCTGATAAGAGCATATATTGCAGTCTATTTTATACATAGATTTCTCCCATTGATCTGAATAAGATATTCCATCACTTATGCATGGTATTAGTAATTCATGAGATGTATTAGATAAAGAACAAACCAACATAGATAGTTTGGGTTTTTTAAATAAAACTTGAAATGAAGCAGGGAATGAAAATCATCAAATTATTGATCTTCTTACTTGTAGCAGGTTTTCATGTATGAGATGTGCATAGTTTGGATGGAGCCGTTCCCCTGCCTTAGGAAAATTTTGCTTTTGAAATGTGCTCTCCAGTTAAATGGAGCTAACATTCCAGAGGTTTACATATAGAATTGCATCTATGCATTTATCAATAGCTTAATTTTCAACACAAATTCATTTTTTAATTTTCTTGGGTTTTACCTTTCTTTTCATTATATTCTCAGAACATTTTTGCACATGCTTTTGAGAAACATAAAGCCACTATTAAAAGCCTAAGTATACTGGAGGTATTCCTCATTAAGCCTCAAAAAGTAGTAATTTAATTTTTATATACTGTTTGACCATAGTAGCAACAGAAGAGCTGAAACTCCTTACAAATGAGCTGAAAACAGATAGTGTCTTCTTGTTACAGACATAGCTCAAATTCTTAACTGACCCAAAAATCTAGATAATGTGTCAGAAAAGTTCAATGACCTAAGTTCTCAACATTATACACTCTCTGAATTAAAAAAAAAAAAGTTAATTTTTAAGGAGATTTCTGTGAGATGAACAATCCTAATCCAAAAGCAAAATTAAATTTGGTATTCAAGTGTCAAATGGAGCCACTCTAATTTAGTGAATGCTTGTCGAGAAGATCCAGCTCTATCATGAATATCATGGACTTTTCTTTCACCTTGTTGACGAGTGGCTCAGTATATGCAAATTCTTTCATTATGTTCTATTGCTTTAGAAAATTTTCAGGAAGTAACTGTTTTGTAAGCACTTGTACATGCTCACAATTTCTTACAAGAGGGTGAAAGCTCAGAGAAAATGATGTAATTCATCTTCCCTTATACTCATAAATCAAAAAACTCATCCCTGTAGAGTATGAGCTGAAAAAAAAAAACCCTTGCCCTCAGCCACTCTGAATGTGGCTGCCTGGATACTTCAAAGAATGAAGAGCAGAGAGAAAAAAAAACCCCCTGCAGGTACAGCAAGGGAAAATGGAACATTAATTTAATTCTGGGTTTGTTTATTTCAGTGTTTATTGTCAGTGTGAGGCGGAACCAGAAGATTGTCTTAAGAGATCTGCCTGTTGTGATTGTATCAGAAAGAGTAACTAGATAACACAGCTAAAAATATTTTTTTTAATATATTTTTGAAGGGACTGAAATGCTGCTTGTTGTTATGGGAGGACATCTGCAAAGAGGTGGTACTTGGATTGTATTGCTCATTGGGAAATACGTAGTGGCACCAGGCAAACAGTGGTTAATTTCCCCTTGAGTCCTGTACCCCAGGTGAATGTCACTGATGATGCTATATGGCTTTAAAGAGGTCTTGTTCTTCTGTCCTTAGAGTTCTACATCAGAATTAGGGAACTTAATTTAATCTGGGAGTAGAGACAGAAAAGCATGCTGAAACCAGGAGTAAGGGACCTTTGTTATCTTGTCATACTTTTAAGAACACCACGTGCTGCAGAGCACAGAGTACCATGCAGTCCTCAGTGGTCCTTTGGCTACCCTTGGCAACCTAAATGACATCTGTCGCTCTTGCAAGCATTGACTCCCCTGACACTACATGAAGAGACAAGTTTAGTCCTGGCAGTGAAAAGTGGTGCATCAAAAAGTCCACCAGTGTTTCCAGGGACATACTTGATTTCTGTGGCCATGCTCAGTCCAGACCTGACCCAGCCTGGCTCTGAAGCACAAGCAGATTTCAACAGATTACAACAGTACTCAGCTGCTCTCCCTAAGAGGGTTTGTCAGGGAAGGCAGGCAGGCAGGCAGGCAGGAAGGCAGGAAGGAAGGAAGGCAGGAAGGAAGGCAGGCAGGAAGGAAGGTGGAAAGACAGAAAGGCAAGAAGGAAGGAAGGAAAGAAGGAAAGAAGGAGCTCTGCTAAGACAAACAGAAGAGCTTAGAGTTCTTGCGAGGAGGGCGTGAAGCCAATTGTATTAAACTAGACAGACTGACTTGTAGCATAGCTGCAGCTTGCCCACAGGGTCTCACTACCTGCTTTGAAGTGCTTCCTCCATGTCTGTGTACACAGTAATGCCTTGATGTAAAGCAGCAAGATGTTACTGTGTTCCTAAATATTCTTGCATTAAACATAATATTTCAGTATTAATCATCCATGTGAGTTTGTACAGAAACATCAGAAAGCTGTGAGACTTCCAAGAGAGTTAGAAAGTTAAATTTAGAAACCAGTAAAATATCTCTTTATACAGAAAATATACATTAAATATAGGACTTCCCTTATCTTCACACATCTTCGTGTACAACTAATTTCCCATTATCATTTTAAAAGACAGTCTTGCATTCCTCGAATGGATTGGCCTATCTCCAAGGTATTTTAAGAAAATGAGAGAACATCAGTCTACTGCACAGCACGTTTTGCTGCTTGGCTTTCCAGATTAAGATCTACAAAGTCCTTATCTGCTTTGTAGCAGCAGTCAGAAAGCTGATTTTCTTCATGAAAGTGTGTACCAAAGCAACTAGTCATATCCGCAATTTTCTCTCTAAAATGAACTATCAAAAGCAGTAAAAAAAAGTTTTTTTAAGTATCAGGTATCATCCACAATTAACTTGTAGGTATTTTGAATTATTCTGTTGCTACAGATCCATCTCTTTTTGAAATATTATACACAAGGTCATATTTTCCTGGTCTTTCAACTTCATTGCTTACCAATTGCTGCAAATTTCACATAACACCTACTCCCTGTGCTCCCTAAACATTGTTCTTTCTTTCACCTTTTTCATCTCACACTCCTCAAGAGTTCTTTGACAGGGGCTCTACGGGATGCTTTTCATTCATCTTTCTGGATATGTTTTTGGCTCCTTGTACTAAGTCTGCCTTCCTATATCAGGCCTCATGAGGCCATTCATTCTCACCCTCTTCAAAGACTCCACAAATTAAACAGCAGCTTTCTGTAAACTAATACTTTTAATTACGTCTATTCACACTTCCCAGCATATTCTGCTTTGCTAAATATTTCAGGACAGATCTCGATGGTTTGCCTGCCCGAACAGGTTACCTGTTTCTTTTCTACAACTCCCCTTACAGCAAGACACCACCATTAAAAAAACACCATCCCACAAGAAATTTCTCCCCCCCAAAAAGCCAGTGTTCTTTCACCTGGTTTTGCCATAAAACAGATGCTAAGGAAGACATGAAAAGAAATGTTTTCTGAGAGCACCAAAGCTAAGTGATTTAATTTTGATGAAATCTGAACATTCTGAAAATAGATTAGTTTTGTTTTCAGAACAGACCAGAGACAAGCGGAAAAAGGTTTACAGCACTCGAATAATCAACTATGTATTAGTGGCTTTTATATGAACCTACTAGTGGATTTCATATGGACAGACAGAAAAAGGTATAAACACAAGAACCAGGACAAAAAAGAAACACAACTGTAGTTTCTCCTTACGTGTGTAAACCACCTCTGCAAACAGAACTCTTGATTTGTCCGCTTTCCATCGACAGGTATCATGTGAAATCCAGGTAATGACTGGTACTCCTAAGGTTGAAATAAAAAGGAAAAACAACAATGAAAATATTTTTTAATTACTGAACTTGGAAAAAAATGCACGATATATAATACAAATGTGCTACACACCACATATAAACTGTGAAGAGCCCTAGACAGCAAACAGGCTGCATTCATGCTGTGGAAAGTGCAGAAAGCAACCATAAAGCATTGAGCATGCCTCTTTGAGAACTGCATTGCAACAATACCTCTGTTCAAATTCCCACACCCTTGCACTGGACAGTCTTCTTTCTATGAGGGAAATAATGTTGAACAAGCATTAAAGAGTTTTTTAAAAGAGTTATAGGTCAGGGTTAGAGTGCAACAGGCACTGTTTCAGATATTCCAGATGTTGTGGGTGATGTTTCTATCTAAATNCTAAGAGAAACAGCCATGAGACACACTACCAATGGAAGGGCACAACCAGTCCAATGTCACTTTATGCTTCTTTCTCTTGACCTTCAGGCTCTCAGATGCAAAGCACAGACTAGCAGCTCCTCTTTCATCAAGGTTCATCTTTACCTCCTGCAGTAGTTTTGTTTGCAGGCTTATATGAAACAAATATGTTAGGATGTGCATGGACATAATAATAGTATGAAAAATGAAACCCTGAGTGACCTTTAGTTTAATTGGGATAACTTTATTGTTCTCTACTGTTGTCACTGACGGCAAAAGAGCTGTTCATAGAACGTAATTTGAGTATGGTGAAAGGTGTTTCATAGGATTCAAAACAGACTTTATTCTCGGATTTCTGAAATAATGATTAGGTAAATATAGTTCTTGCCCTTCTTGTTAGTCACTGTAAACTAAATCTTGAGCCACAGTCAAAACAAGAGAACAAGAATAAATATCAGCATTTTCAGCATTTTGAGTCCATGCCACATCAGTGGACTGTCAATCATAATTCAAATTTGAGGCCAGGAATATACAGTGTACTACTTCATGGACCCCAAGGGAATTTAAAGAAATAATACAAAGGAAAACATCAGCCATTGGTTAGTAAGGGGTGCTTGACTTTCCAGTGAAAGAAAAGTTAGTTGGTAGGATTGAAAGTTCACATCTAGCCAATGGCTACCTCCAAGCCAGGGCAGCTATAGAAGGTTTATACTTCAGGAAAGAAAACCAGAGTGACAGCCCTTGCACTGAATACATCACCAGTTTAAGAAAGTGTTCTCATGGACAGTGAAGCTCATGTTCACTGAGCAATAAGTAAGCAGAGAAAAGCCCTGACCTGAAACCACCTGTAATAATGGTGAACAGCGTACGTGACTGAGTATCAAAGAGGTGCTGCCAAATGACCCAGTGCCAGCAGGAGTAATGCACTATGCCAGAAGGGAGTGACCTAAATCTTTTTTAAATATCCTCTATTAAGTGATTAAAAATTAGAAAATCGCTCAATTATAGAACTTCGAACAAAATAATAGTTGATTTTCAGACACTGTCTTTGGAGTCACAGCTATTAATTACTTTTCTCAGCATTGCAAAGTTCCTTGATTGTAATAGAAGTTAATATTCACGCACTGCCAATCCTAATAAAATATGAAAGGAGGTGTTCTGTGAAGTGATTTTATGCAGGGCAGCTAAAAGGAATGATACAAAATGTCGCTGCTAGTAGCACCAGCAGACGCCAGGATTCATCTTTCATAGCTTAAGATGTCAAGAAATTAAATTTAAACTAATTTAAACTAAGCACCTTCAGCTTGTGTTATATCAATGGGGTAAAGTACAAGCACTGTCCAAGTAAAATTCATCTAAACTGTCTTACATATCTGCCTCAGGCATTGTCACAACTGAATGTTTTAGGACACTCAAAGAATGAGATCCTTTCATCCTGCAGCTATGTGAAAGAAAATCCTGGACTCTTTCACTATAATTAATGTGTCAGTGATTAAATACTAATCTCAATTTTCCTGATAATCTGCTGTAATTTCTTGGGGTTCTTAAATAAATGTTTACTTGACTTTTATGGGTTTAAAAGCTCATGGTAAAGGAAGAATCAGGAAAAGGTTGCCTCCAAGATCTGTCAAAGTGCCTCTCCCTCTCTTACAATACTTACTGTGAAAGTAACACAAAACAAATACTAGTAGTTTTGAAAAATTAAAGTAATACCATAGTGGCCACCAGAAAACTCATAAAAAGCACAAGAGTATTTTGGAAGAGAGAAATTGGAAATATGCTTGACTGTGGTGTACAATATTTGTTAATATTAGATTAGACTGACAGGTAAATGAGAGAAGAAATAAAATGTTTCCTCAAAATTAGCTTGCTAGTCTTCCTGCCTCGGTTTCTGTAGTCACATGATATTTTATTAAATACTGGTAAATTTAAGAATTTACCTCATATGATAAATATAAAAGGTGCTACAAATTTTATAGCAGAATGTTTTCCCACCAAGAGTAAAAGAAAAATACATTTCTGCTGGCAAGTGATTTATGAATAGTTCAGACCTTGGGTTAGGCAAGAATATATGATAAACTCCTGCCTTCTTATATTCCAGTAGACAAAAGTAGTATTTACTTTCCCTGTGATTTAAAAAAAAAAAAAAATTACTAAAGGGTTTGAAAGCTCCTAGTGCTTTTTCAGTCTAACTGTATGCTATAGTCAGTGCATCATTTCAATACCCAGATATAAATCCATGTATACACAACATAGCAATTCTCTGCTTAAGGAAGCTGGAAGCTTGGAAGTTTGTTGGAATCCTCTACATTGATGTGCATTAGATGTGGAATACTAATTATTAAATCTTTTACATTATGATCTGGTTTTCAGATATTCAAAAGATATTTAATACCTTTGGTATTTCCTTTATTACTACTCTTGGCTGTATATTATGCACTGTGAATTTAAAACACTTCACCCCATTCCTACATTGAGAAGGAGCAAGATTCAGGATGGGAACAGTTCCAGGCGTGGAGAAAAACATACAGCAATTGACAGGACTTTATTATATGGACCTTGCAGTTGTTATATGGACTTTACTGTTATTGTGTGGTTTCGTTGTATCCACACTACAAAGTGCATAGCCTGGGCATGCTTGGGCTTGCCACGAGTTTGCCTGCTCCCTGCTGCCCCGCTCCCCTCTCTGATAGGCAGCAGAAGCTGCAGAGAGGAGACAGTTACCATTTGCCCTTTCCTTCCCCGGTTCCTCCCACGTTCCCCCCCCTTTTGCCTGTGTCCCTACCCCGATTTGTTCCCCCATTTGTCTGTCTCATGCTCCACCCCATATCCTAGCCCTTTCTCCACCTAAAACTCGTTAAACCCTTACACACCTCAATAAAGCATCCCATTTGCACCTCTGCCTTGTCTCCGGACCCGTCCCTGCTGTGTCACGGCCCCATGCCCTTCCCCCCTCGGAGCATGGCACTGCATGACTTTTTTTCATTTCTGCTACTGTTATTACCTGAGGCAGAAAGGTATACATGTGAAACACTGTCTTGTCACCAGCAGCTTCCACATTTTATTCCTCTTCCGTACAAATATGTACACACACATACCTTTGAGGGCTTAATCACAATCACTGACATCTGATGCAGGAGCACATATCAACACACATCCTGAAAAATCAGCTTTGCTGAATTTCATTTGCACAGCAGACAGGACTTGAGGCAACGCACAGATTGACAACATTTCTTCTACAGAAGAGTTATTTTTGCATATCTGGGAGATGAGATTTTGAACATGGTTGAATACAGTTGAATACAGTTTCCCAGGTTCCCTTGTTGGTCAAAATCAGGGGCCAATGCCGTAAAAAAAAAAGATGTGGTAGATGAAAAATTATTTTTTTATTAATGACTCTGCTAGTCTTGATCATACCAGACCGTAAGCTAAGTCTTTTCAAAACATTCATTTATATCGAGTCATTCCTATGATTTAGGTGTGTGTAAAATTAGTGATCATAGTCTACAACTTAATTTATTCCCCAAAGCCACCTTTTGGAAAACAGATACTAATGAGGTGAAGAGATCGCAATAAAAGTTGAAGATGAGGTGGTAGAGCAAAAAAATAATACACTGGACTTTGTAAAAATTATACACTGCTTTCTTTATTCGTACCATAATCTTACATTTAAATCTATTTAGTGCTGTCTTATGGTTGATTTTTTTCCCTTTATAAAACTCAGACTATTGCATATACATACCATATCCTTACATTCTTTGTTTATGTTCACAAACTAAAAACTTCTGATTGCTGCATTTTCACCTCTGTAAAGATATTCTCTCCTGAGCAGCAAGAGGTGTTTCCTGTGTAAATTATATGCTCACAGTTCAGTCTCCTTGTTTGCAGAGCTTCCCATTGAAACTGTTGTATTTACGCAAAAAGGAGTTTTATTGCTTCATATTGCAATACGACCTTTTTGGGGATGAAGACATACCAGAGTGCAGAAACCATCTCTATTTCTGTTTCTTTGTACATGCCACGTGGGAGATGTGGAACAATTAACAACCTGCAGGATTCTGCAGAGCTGCCTGCTTCATTCCTAGCTTACTTCTGCTAGGACTGCAATTGGAAGAACCTGGTCCCAAATCATTTTCCCCTTTCATCCTCTCCTGCATGCATCTATTTTGTAATTTAAATTCAGTGTAAACACATATATACAGCCACTTCTGGTGTTTCCCATCTCACACACACACCTGGGGAGCACGCAAGGGAGAATGTGAATTTATACATTTCATATATACATTTTACTTACTGTAAATCCATCCAGAGATAAAAAAAAACCTTGGGGCTTTTACAGAAATCAGCCAAGAACTTCTGAGTTTTCCTCACTTCTATGTGGGTCAGCACATGTAGCGATACACAATAATTATAATAAAAGAACTTTTTGCATTCTTTCTTCCTAAAAGATGTAATTTCCAGTGACTGTGGGGACAGAAGTCAGGTCTTTAGCTTGCACTGGTTTCTGGTGGAGAGATGGTCTGCTAGATGTGCTCACTGGAAACTAAATGATACTGAGTTGTGTCTCAGGGTTATTTGAAAGTTGAATACTTTCCTGAGGAATTGTTTCTGCAGTGATTGCCAATTTTCTGCTTGAGAGGTTTATGATCAAATAGTTTCTGGCAGAAGCTTTTTGTTGGGTTCTTTCAACTGCTGGTTTTCTGAGGACACTTGCTAGTGAATGTTCAAATTTCTTCTGCTGTTTCTATTAACATTTATAGAACAAATTTCAGCACCTGCTAGAAGATGTGAAGCACTGACAACACATAGATGGAGAGTATGGGATCAGCTGTGGCAGGAAATAATAGATAGAGTATTTTAACTACACAGCAGAAAACAAAGGTACAAGTCCAGAGACAGATGCTAAATAATTTAACATTAAAAAAAAAAAATGTTTATTTTAAACTAACTTCAGAAGGGACCCAACTGGCTAGTAGAACATATCTGCCCCAAATATCCTCCCAAGGTGACCTCATTTCCAATGCAATTTTCAAAAAGTACATGTTGAGGTCACTTTTATATATCTAAGCATAGCTGTTATAAAACCAAATTTAAATTATAATATTTATGCTACGATGCTCTTGTGAAATCAGTGGCAACAGAAAATCCACAGCTAACTTGGCACAGAGCAGGAATAAAAAAACTTGCACAAACTGGGGGAGTTGACATGACAGTGAGACACACTGAATAACCTGGCACTTACACAGGGCAAAATTATAATTATAATAACTATTTGAGTCTTCTGCTGCATGTAGCAGAAGGTTGAGTAAATGGGTCACACTTAAGTTAATACTGGACATAAAAATAAACCATTAAAGAGGCCATTCCTATATCATTTGAATATACAAGGAAAGCTGTTTGAAAACACGCACACACTTAGAAAATTAGGACTCACTGTGGAGACCTGAGATAAGCTGAAAAAAGTAGTAGTTACCATTATTCTCCTGAGATAATCCCAGCAACTGGGAAAATGGGATGGTCATTATAGTAGCAAGTAAGGAACTTTATTCATTGTGGATTCTTCTTTTTGTCACTTGTTTTAAATTGGTTTTGGTGTTCTTCCTAATTGAATGTAATGCTTGTGAGAGTTGGGCTGACAGGGCTGGAAAATTAAATCCAATATGCTCATTCCTAAAATCAGCAGAGCAAAGGCAGAAACTGTGCAGCCTTGCTCAGCTAAATATGCCCTCTGTGTTGTGATCTGGTGAAGAAACCATTAATGTAAATCCTAAAATGCTCATGATCCCTCTGATGGAAATAGCTCGTTCCAGCAACTGCATTAAAACCACGTATTTACTGGGTAAATACAGGTCTCAGTCACTTTCAGAATCAATTGTATCTAACCTAGAGAGCTATCTGTAAATCATCGGGTATTATTATAATTGTCAGCTTTATCTCTATTATTATTATCATTCCCTTCAGAGCCAATAGACTAGTTTATGATAAACTACATACTGCATGTATCTAGAGAGAGAACATATGGGTTATAGTAAAAGACAGACCCCAGTCTGGGATGGACTAAGGCCACAGTGCAGGAATCCTTTATGCAGAACACCCAATACACACCAGGGAATGTCCTTCCTCAAACAGTTATGAATTCCTTTCATGAGCAAGATGGGCTCATTTTGCAGAAGACTAAAAGCATAAAAAAATAAAGTGGGTTGGAATTAAGGGCAGCCTTTTTGGAGTTTCTCAAACAGACCTTTGTCATATTTGCTTTTTGTGGAGGTCATTTTCTATTTTTTTTTCTGTCCATGTGCAACTCTATATTGTGTACTCTGTTTCTTCTAACATGGCAACACCTGATTCATGGGGAGCGTTGGTTAGACTTGAATGACACAGCCTATCTCTCTCCGCTCTTGTCTGCCCTACAGTCCCTACTGGTAAGGTTTCATCATCCTCTGTGGGCAGTCCTTGGAAAGAAAAAACTCACTGTCTTAATTGTTTTCTCACCCTTCCCCTATATATTCTTTCTTCATGCACAATGTGCTTTTTCATGCACATTTTCATGCTCTCCATGCCAAAATTGCCATAGAAGGGAGAATAAACCTCTCCATGATTTACTGCTTCTTGTTCCTGCTCTGTAGTTTAAACAGTTTCTGTAGCCACACTATTGAGACATCTATTTTAATTTTCTTATGGCCATCACTTACTCAAAGCATTTAGTTTTAGCTTTGTGTCTTCTTACAGGAATCTGTAGCTAGTGCTTGTAACATGGTTTCCACATCTTTGAGCAACTTTCTCATTATTTGTTTAGAAATAGTAGTGATAATAGCTACCATAATCCTAAAGTGAGGGATAATCCACTTAATGCACCTAATACTTTCCCAATGTTTGGTATGCACTGCTTCTAACTCTCCATTCCAAATTTTTGCCTTAACCAAACCATTTAAAGACTATTACAGAGTTACAGAAGGTCAGGCCACAGAATCACACAGAATCATAGAATGAATTAAGTTGGAAAAGGCCTGTGAGATCATCATTGTCTTACAAATAAAGGTGAGGCTGTATTTCAATTAATACTTCTCAACAGTGAAAAATCTGTTCAAAATAAACCAAAGAAGAAAGCATAAAATCCCAGATGGATATACTTATTATTTTCTGCAACCTGCCCAACAAAGCTATCAAGGTTAATGGTAGCATTATTAAGAAAATGCAAATCAAAAGCAATCCCCAGAGCAATTTATATCGAGTCAGCAAGAGGGAATGCAAACTGATCTCTGAATATTAACACTTTGTCAGATGGGAATAATGATGAGAGAAACTCAGGTTTGCAGTTTGGTGGTTAAGCCAGTATACCAAGATACCCTATATTTTCTTCACTGGTTCCCTCTTATATTCCTACGCCTTTAATAAATGAGCAAGTCAAAGATCAGCCCCTGCTAATTGGAATATAGACACTTGCAGGTCTGACTGCTGCAGAGAGTCACTAATTTTAAATTACTGCTTTTGAACTTGATGTTGGGAGTCATGGTTACAGCACCATGTATGAGTCATAGAGCTTCAGAGGAGAGCACCTGTGAAGTCTGTTGTCACTCATACCGGAGGGAAAAAAATCTGCACTGAACTGCAGATTTGCTCATTATTAAATTGATATTATGTCACCAGTCATGTGAACAAGAAAAATAAGCTTCTTAATGGCAATGATCATCTAATAAAACAAATCAGATATTCATTCAGTCCTTCTGTAATCATGGAGATGGGTGCCTTAAAACGAGCTATTGCCAACTAATAATAGTTTCTGAATCAGATGAACTTATTGAAAGTATTAGTTACAATGTTAGCCCTCTGGCATGGTGTGAAAAAGTATTCAGTTTTGTGTATAATAGAAGTAATCACAACTTTAATCTTAAGGACTGGGACAAGGTCTGTAGCAAATGACAGGATTCAGACTATAATGTCTGTGTCAGGACATTAGATTTTAGAAGATTGCCAATTTTGTTTTTTATTTCTGTGTTCCTCTTTTTTTCTGTAAACCTTTCCTCTTTTTTTAAGTTACTGAATCAACAGCTTTTTCAATACATTCTTCGTGCTGTGTCTCCCATTGAAAATGTATATTTTCAAGATGGCCATGTAGTCAACCTTAACCATACCTAGGAAGAGACGCCAAAAAGAGTACCTCCTATCCTTCATATATATATATACAGAAGTCTTTGCCTATGCCTGTCTATCCCACCACGCTGTGCCAGGAATACAATTTCACCTTCTGCAAAGATGAAACATCACCCTGTTACATGCCATGAAAAGACAGTGAATTAATTTATTTAAATATGACTTTTACTGTACCTTTTTCTTGGTCTTTCTAAAGGATCTTAAAGGACTGCAACATGTGCTACAACATGGTTATCAGTAGCCAGTGAACCCAACATCATAGAATCAGTCATGAACTGATACGTTTGCTGTACTCCCATATATCCTATACCTCACATCTTCTTGTCTACACCATAAAATTTAAATTCAAGAATACAGAGTTTTACTCAGACGCTTATAAAATAGCTATATCACCTTTGTGTATTTTTTTCCCCCAGGGAAAAAGCAGACTTGAGATCTGTGATACCTGCTGGCTATAACCATTGTCAAACACACACCTTGTAAATACATGCCTAGGCAACACCACAGCTCCATCAGTATTAGCCATTTTCTCAAGGTACTTTGCGCAAAGGTAAGTTTTTGTAAATTTGTGATTTTCAGTTCTTGAAAAAAAATGTGTTATGATACAATGCTGGTGTTATTTGACAACTAATGTTAACTCTCTTTTTAAGTGCTTCAGTCACCCTCGCAAGCCAGCACAATAATTCTAGTTGGATCCTGTGTGTCCTGTCTGTGCTAGCTGACTTGCAGATACTGCCATCAGTCTTTGGCTGTTTCAACACAGGAACAGCTACAGTGGCTGCATAAGCCCCCCTAGCCCTTTGCTTCAGCTGCACTTCACAGCAATGTTCTGTCACCTGTGCTGACCACTTGATGGGATGGGACACCACATCTACCACATCAGGTCTGATTAAAGTGAGGTAGATCTCTTCAGGGAGCACACTCTTCAGAGTGCAAGGTCTTTTTAAAATTCCCAGACATCCAAGAAGTGCTAGACTCTGCCACAGGAAACAGAGTTAAAGCCCAGCCCTGAATGGGGACACTTCTGCAGGAAATGATGTTGCCAATTTCCCAGTTACTTTCTGGTATTCTTCCCAGTGGTCCTCAGCACCTCATTTTTACCAGAAGAGGACCACTGAAGGGACAATCATCCCTTGCTGCAGGCCATTCTGGCACTGTGCAAAGGGAGCCAGCGACAGCTGCTATAAGTTCATCACAAATCCTTAGTTACTAGGATTTACCCAGGGTTTAAAGGTTGTCTCTCAAGTCTATTCTATATGGATATAAAAAACTATATATTGCTCCTCCACAAGTTTAACCAGCAAACAATCACACGCACTTTACACAAAGTGCTGTTCATATAGAGTCTCTTTAATAGCATTTTTCCTAAAATCACCTGCTGCCCCCCAATATATGCTGGTTAAAACTGAAATGATGCTACAATTACTAGACTATTACTACTACTGAAATATTAATAGAATATTTCTTGCCAACTCTACCTCTTTAATATAAGAACTGGGAGTGATTTTGAAGAGATGAAAACAATCTCACTGACTTGACATTTGGTACTACGAAGAGGTAATAACGAGACCCAAAGAGTGTTCAATTTTTAAAGAAGAAAAATCATATATAGCCATTATTTATTTACCAATACAAAGTAATACAGGCACTTTTTAAAATGTTTTAAAAATGCAGCAGTAGGATTACAAGTGCACAGAAATGGCAGTGATCCAGAGACATCTGCTTGGAAATTCAGCGAAAACAGAAGCAGACATAATTGTTATCATGTTATTTTTCTTACACAGTGTGAGTCCTCCAGAAATTTTTTCTATAGAAGTTTTCAAAATCCTGTGAACTGGCTATTGCCTCAGTGGAGCAATAGGACCCAGTATCCTATTGTCCAAGAATAATTGAGAGACCTGTAGTAGTTAATATGAAATTACAACCCTTCAATAGCACTAAGTTTAAAAGAAGTTTTCAGCCTAGAACTTAGGAGCTCCCTTGAGTACAGCTGTGAAGGGTATATGTTTCTCAAAATACTGTTATTTGGTGTAAGGAGCTTACAAGTCTAGCTTCTTGCCAAGCCCTTCAAACTAAGCCTTACAGGTCTTAAATACTACATCAGAAACAATATTATATGGCCATAAAAAATTATATTTCCTTTTGGGGGAAAAAAAAAAAGAAAAAAACACTGTTTTTTCATACTGCAGATTCCAGGAAGGATCTGACTTGTTTGGAAATGTTACTGATCTCTGTTGTACGTATGCAGAATAGGCATTCTACTTCAAGAAATCAGAACTCAGACATAACAAACTTTTTATGCCAGACAGGATATTCCTGTAATTTTATTTAGTGGCAAGAAAGTGTAAGAACCTTTATTTGAGGATATTTTATACAACTTCATAAGCTTCTTAAAATGCCTTATCCTATCTCACATTATTATTTTCAGTCAGGGCATATTTAAAGTAGATCTTGAAACAATAGCCGTACACTATCATGCCATGTCCAAGGAATATATCCTTCTTTGTCCTCTCTGTATTCTGACATTTCCTAATTGGATTTTTGGAATCCAAAGTCCACATTTGAAGCAGGAAAGATTTGTAGAAACAGCAGAAAGATTCACGAGTACAGAAAAGAATCATAACAACAATTCACCCACTGAAGGTAAGAGGAATCAGTGAGTCCCGAGATTAGCAAAACAGTTTTTCAGACTAACACAAGAAAAACTCTTTAAGGAGAAGAGTGTTTGTTATTATAATCATCATCTTCATTAGTAAAGATTATAATGATTTATTAATAACTCTTATTTTAAGAGTATGGAGATGCCCCTAGCAATCAAGATACTATTGTGTTGGGCATGATGTAAATTTTAGTAAACGTTAATGTCAGACGTGAGCAATATGTCTCCACTGCTAAACAAAAGAGACCATGAAACAAGGCTGACCATCGCACCCTTCATTGTGTGTGGACAATTATGCTTTGATTTTTTGAAGTACATAGGTTACAAGCACTCTTCTACAGAATAAGGAAGAGACACTGATA
The DNA here is from genome assembly GCF_001604755.1 of Lepidothrix coronata. Classification (NCBI taxonomy): domain Eukaryota; kingdom Metazoa; phylum Chordata; class Aves; order Passeriformes; family Pipridae; genus Lepidothrix; species Lepidothrix coronata. The sequence goes on along the minus strand of NW_016690185.1, from coordinate 6,632,312 downwards.
TTCAGATAGTGTTGTAGACCCCAAAACCATTTGACCAAATAAGCTGGCAGTGGAAGAACTGATAAAAACTGACCTTATAATGAAGAGTGGTTTCTTCATATTAAATCTCATTTGCTGACAAGATAAGCTAGACAGAGGCAATTTCGAAGAGCACGGCAGTAGGAAGGTGAGGGAAGAGCTGATTGACTGTGGTGGATATGATGAAGCTCCTTGCTGAACCAAGAAACAAATTCTGGGAAGCATTCACAAGCTTATAAACAAGACTGGCAGGGCAGGAAAATCAAAAGAAGAAAGCAACAAAGAAGGCCTCCTTCTAAGGAAGGACAAGGACCAGGACATGACTGGACACAGTGTTGGAATGGCCTAGATCCAAGTGTTACACTTTGGATATATGGCAACTTTGCTCTCCAGAGGAGTAAACAGTGATAATAAACTGATTCCCTATCTTTTATATGTCTTTTAAAATATTTTTCTCCAATGTCTGAAACTCTAATAATTGCTAATAAAACTGAAAGTTACTTAGTTTCTTTGGGATGGGATTCCCTCTAGACCAGCCTTCCTGACATAGTAATTCAGCACTGACAAGTTTCAGAAGACTCCAAAATGTGAGGAAAGACAATGAAAAGAAAATGCAAAAATAATGATAATGAAGTGTCTATAGTGTCATGTTGAAACATGAACATAAGCATGCGTGTGGAATGGTTGCAGTACAAACACTCATAGAATATCCCTGTCTTATGACACCACCTGGCCAACAGACCTATGCACCAGAGTGTGCCACGGTCCAGGGGTGAGGGGAGTGGGACCACGACACTTCACCAAGAGTCCAACTCGAGACTGAAGGTCTGGTGTAATGGCCGTTTATTGAGGGTGTGTGGGGGTTTATATAAGTTCTGGTGTGGAAAGGGCCAGAAAATGGGGTGGAGCATGAGACAGACAACCAGGGAAACGAATAGGGGTAAGTTCTCAGGCGAAGAGGGACGAACTGGGAAAGGAAAGGACCAGTGGTAGCTCTCTCCTCACTGCAGCTTTTTCAGCCAATCAGAGGGAGAAAGGGGAAAGCAGGGAACAGACAACTTGAGGCATTCCTGGACATGCCTAGGCAGTACAACTGTAGGGGTAACATACAATGCACATATTTGAAACCACATAAGAACTGTAAAGTCCATATAATAAAGTCCTTTTCCAATTGTTGTATATCTTTTTCCACGCCTGGAACTGTTCCCACTCTGATTCCTGCTCCTCCACAAGAGTGTCTTGTAAAAAAGGTATAAAATCTTTCTGTGACTGCATGTGGACACTATATGCATTGAATAAATTAATTTTTAAGACTCTCATATCATGAAGAAGAAACACTAGAATACAAGTACAAATTAGGAAAAAAAAATCTAAAAGAAAACCATTCGGTGCTGTCAAATAAGAATACTGAATGCCTTAAGGTTAATTTTGTATACAGCTTAATTTTTCATCAATAATCTGGTGCACTATAAACCCTTGTGTTTGCATTTAATTTTCTTCTTTTTTTTTTTTTACTTTATTGCACTTAAATCAGCTCTAATTTGTGCAAACATTTATTTATTACCTACAGTAAATTGTGAAACATGGAGTGCTTGCAAGGCAGCAGTTAACAGAGCACTCCTTCTCTCTTGGGATGCCATTACTTCTGTAAACATGAACTCTCACAAACAAGGCTCTGATAGTATGTGCAAAATATGCCAAAGAAATAGAGTTAAATTCTAGATTTACCCTCTGGTGACCTTCTCCTGCATATCATAGGAAGAGTAGGGGTCACCAAGGAAAACAGGAGAGGTGCAAAAATATTTGTCACAGAGCAGGAATGACATCTAGAAGAAGTATTGTTGCGTTATTCTGTGAAAGACTAGAGGTGTTCTATGTTTTTTCACTGCTTGTGCTGTATTAGACATTTGGTGGGTAGCAGCTGCGCAATATCACTGTAGTCTCATATTTGTATGCATTCCAGTACCATCTTTTGTTGCAAATGGAGTTGTGCTCTTCACTCATAAGAGAGAAACAACAATATACTTTATTGATATTACAAAGTTCAACCGTAAATGTGACAGTGGTTTAACAAGTTTAAATGGCAAGGTACACTTGATTATTTACTGCATAGAGGACAGGGTCAGACAAAATTGCTGGGGAGACCCTCCTGTTGAGTCATGACGTTCATAAAGAACCCCTTTGTGTTCTAAACTCCTTTTCAGAGGAAGTTTAAGTGTGGCTAGATGCAGACTGAGTCCTAGACTTGGTTATCAGTTTATATCTAAAGGATTAGATGTGCACATCACTCATTTATTTCATCTAGCTAAGATTTCAAAATTTATCATACCATTAAGCACCAAGAATGTATTGCAGCAAGGGATCTCTCAGCCTCGAGGAATAAGCTTGAGAAGTGTCCCTACTCAAGGAGATATCCTGTCATGCAACTTGCTGCCATGCAGGAAAACTCAGTGGGTCCTGGGCTGTTCACTATTTATCGAATAAGATAACTGAGTCATATCTGCATGTCAGCTACAGATGTTAGTCTCTTCCATCTTGGCTTGAGTCAGACCTTGACTAGCATGATGCTTAGGTGGGTGCATTGCTCAAATTAGCCCGTGGCTATGGCGTTGCTACTGTCTCCCCTAAATCCACTTGGAGTTGGATGCAGTCATCACAAACAGATATATTCATTATGATCACCACTGGTGGTTATCACTTGAGCAGGGTTATGGAAAACAAATGTCAGGTTGAGGGGCAGAGAGGAAAGGAGCATATCATCACACCTTTATTTTCTCACACTGTAACTTCCTTAAACTTTTCAGTATTTGATGTAAGTTTTCCAGGCTTCTCTTTCTCTATGTTCAAGAACAGCCAAAGGCAAAGAAGTCATTTACAAAGAAGAGAATGACATGTAGCAAATATGAAAACCTATTTGAAAAAAACATTGGATAGTTATAAAAAATTTATCATACTTTTTAATATAACACTGGAAAAACTAAGTCAGAAGTGCCAGCACACTCATTTTTTGATTCTTCATTCATTTTTACATTGCATACCTCCTCAGCTTTGTTGTCTAATTGTGGGATTGGGACTGTCTTTCCTGCATATGTATTTTTTCTGTAGAGTCTAACTGTTGCATACAGGGATTGAATTTTTTTGTGGTCCTCTAGAACTGAAATAAACAAAGAAACTACCAAATAAATAATTTAAGCACAGTCAAGCTGGTAAATACCAACAGATAGAAGAGAGCAAATTACTTTAGTTATGGACATTTGGTGTCTAATTACAGCATAGCTTATTATATCTTAAGAACAATACCTCTGCCAACCCTTGCTATAACAGCTGGGTGGTCTCAGATGGCTGCAAAAAGCCTTTCTGAAACCACCGAGGAAAGTCTAAAAGCAAGAAAATCTCACAACTTTGTAAATGAGGACGTGATTTGTCATTGCAATTAGTAGTTATACAGCACCAGTCATATTTGTGGCTTAGGCTCAGTGTCACAGATAAAATGTTTGGGGTTTGGATATTATTGGGGACAAAATTGAAAAGTGGTTTTCTCATCAAAGTTTTACTGTGAAGGTATTTGGAAGATATTGATACTTGAAGAAATTTTATTTTGTTTCTAAAACTGTAAAGATAAAAACCAGCAAGGTTCTGTAACTTCTTTTTCTTTCACATTCATATCTGTGATCAATGAAGGGTAAGAGGAGATTTTGCTTGCTGAAAACCTGCAATAAAACACCTCTATGAAAAGTTTCATTTAATCAAAAGGAAATATTTTGTCAGATTCATTCTTACTAGCTCTACCAAGCACCTGTGTAGACTCAAGCTCCACTTGATATTAGTGCAGGGGTCCCTAAACAATACTTGGTCCATGCTGTGTTTTGTGTAAGCCAAATATGTAGAAGTTGTGAAACATGAAAACTGCATAGCCACCCTATGCCATGCCAACCTATGTGGGCTATCTTTATCAGCTGAGCAAAAACACTGATGTTAGTTAACCATCCCTGGCGTACATCAACCAGTTTAGTGAGTCCCAAAGTAAGACTTAATTCCATGAGTTATACTTTAGAAAGTTGCTACCGGGAGTTGAAAATTTAAAAGTAAAGTGGTAATAAACACTACAAAATAATTTTACGCAAATGAGGCTCAAATAAAAAATAAATAAAGAAATTGGTTCTTTTGAAACTAGTTTAAATAAACTAGTCAGTTACCTATTGTTATTCAATAATCCTGAGGACTATAAAATAAATAGAAATGAAGAATCCTGTGAGAGAGAATGGAAAAATGAAATCAGAATATCCAAACAGGGCAAGAAGTTAAAGGCTCTGAAGGAGTGGAAGAAATGTCTTTGGTTTAGTACTACATCAATTCAGATTATATTGCAAAAAAATGAAAAATGTCCAAACAAACCAAAAAGGAATAAATAAAATCAAAATGAAATTAAAAAGATAATTTATATCAATAGAAAAATAGTAAATCTATATTTCATATTAGGGAATACAACTTCAGTTTCTAATCATTGTAGTTGAACTGAGCTCCTTACAGTTTATGCTTGTGTTACAAATTTTTGATTGTTTTTTAGTTAGAAAGTTTATTTAGATAATAAAAACTTCTACTGATTTTACATACAAATTAAGCTCAAGAGAAACAAGATTGATCAAATTGCTGTTATAGTGAGACAGATTTTTGACCTCAGTTTAACAATTTTTCTATTAATATATAGAAATATATATTCAAAAGAGAGATCTTCACCTAGTACAAACTGGAAATGTTGTATTTTCTTCCTTACATTCACACTGATTTACATCATCTTAACATCTGGTTTATTGCTCCAATTGTCAATCTTCTATTACATGACTTACCTTCAATTTTCTTCAGAGTTAGAGAAATCTAAGTTTTAATAGGCAGTTTCTTACACTATTGGCAGACAGTAAAATAAAAACAAATGGTTCTAATAGCTTCCTTGGAACTTTACAAATACCCAGCAAAAGAAATACAAGGATGTTACTGTAATGAGATTGCAATCTATGTTATATGTTGGCCAATACCATCCCTTATTAAAATTTCCCAATGCTTCATATTCTGAGGTCCTTTGCAATTTCTGGAAACTGTTTAGGCTGAAATATTAAGAGGATCCTGAAATGGATCAAGGCAAACAGGACTATGCTAAGCAAGTAAAAGAGCTGAAAGAGGAGGGGACTGGAGCTAGTAAAACACATAGATATTTGTTTGGCCGGCTTGGACAAATGGTTGAAAAACTTGGAGAAGCTTGTTGCTAGAACCAAAGCAATTTGGAACAGATGAATAGGATAAATGGAGAAATTAGATAAAGAGCTGTGTAAGACATGCTGGGATGAAAAAGAATGGGAAATGGCCAGAGAGGAAGTGAGACTGCTGAAAGAGTGAAGGAGAGAGCATGGAGCTGATCTGAGACTGATGAAAAGGTTGTAGAGAGACTATGACTGGGACCCAAGGGGACGAAAGGTGGGTATCAAGAGAGTTGAGAAAGCAGCATTGGACATGGATGGGCAAGTGGGACTGTAGGACATATCTGAAGAATACGAGTTAAGACACTGCAGGCAAAGACGAGAGCAGGAAGAAGAACTCAGAAGAGAGAAAACAAAGTGATTGAGCAGGACAACATGACACAGAGATTTAAGTCTGGGGAAATAGGCAGCAAGCTGAAAAAAACATTACAGACCTTCAGGGGGAAGCCACAGTTCCCACCTGCATGACCTCCCAGAGCTCTTGAACTCACTCTGCCAAATGGCACAGAAGCACTGACAAATAATTCTCCCCAAAATTCCTCCCCCACACCAAAATAGCCATTGCATATACCTCTTGTATCTAGAAACTTAAGCTCAATGAACACAATGGAGAATTACATAATTCGATCACTTCTGAATACGGTTCTGAGGAGAGGAAAGTTATAAAAATATTTCCTTCTTTCTGCCTTCTCTGGGGCTGGTTAATGTTTCATTACAGTTAACGTGAAATTTACTACAGCTTAAAACTATATCTTACATAACAAAAGAATATACAAGATAAGAAAAGGAATTCTGTTTTAGTAAAGCTGTGTAGCACAGCTGGCCAAAGTCTGCTAATGCCGATTGGAGGAGATGCAGCTGGAAAAGGCAAAAGTAAGACATTAATTTTTTTGTTGCTCATCTTATTGTTTTTGACTCAGTTTTTCCCTCATCCAAAACTTCTGCTGCAGCCACCAGATCCAATCCCTGTCACACTACACTCTAAATAAGAGTACCAAGGGAGTTTTCAGTTGACTCTGAGAGTCACAACTTGCCACTGCAGCTCAATCTCTCTTCAGAAGCCAAACACATAGATTATGGAATTTTCCCCCGTGGCCCAGCTAGCAGCATCACTGTCTTTCACCAGACCTCCACGCCTGCAAGAGCCCTGATGTGCCCTGGCCCTAGCTTGACGCTCAAGTGACCAGGAGCCAGGATAGAATTGCAGAATGCACCAGCTCAGTCCAGATGCAGTCTGTGAGAATCTATTTTACCAGCTTCACATTTGTAAATAGCCAATATAGTAGCCAGGAGTGCAAATTATTTCACTCTCTCCTTTCTTGCTGTTGGCATTGTTGTTACTAACACACTATTTCTATCTCTTGATAAAATAGAAATTCTTTCATATATGTTTGTTCCACTTAAAACCCAGGAACATTTGCAGTTGTGGTCAAAATCTCACTTGTGAGACGGTTTAGAAAACACATATTGTTTTACTGAGAATGGATCGCGCTTACTACAGCCTTGTAGCTATCACTGTTTGATGAGCAGTTTGGGAATTACTGATCTAGATGAAATAGGAACATTTTTTATTAACCACCATAATGGAATAAACAGCAAGTGAGGTGGAGAGAGTCAGTGAAATGATTGAAAATTCATTGGGAAAAGTGTCTTGACAGCTTACCAGAAAAGTCCATTAAAAAACACAACCTTTCAGTTCAACTACTTCTATACTTGAGGTCTGCAGCCCACATAGATATCTCTTTAATTGTCTTTAAAAACTTTCCAACCATCCATTAGAACTGCTGCTTTTGGGTTTTTTTTGCTATGATTTTTTAAATTCTTAGAAAACATTAATTTTTAAAGAAGTTTTTTTCTTCTAGCCAGGTTTTTTGTATGCTTTTCGGATAGTAAAAGAAGAGAAACTGGAAAAGTTTTTGTATGTTTTACATACAATAGCCCTGAAATTTTCTCCCCCCCCAAATGAGTCTGCTGTGATTGAAATGTAGAAGATTGATGTTTGTACTGGAAGAGAAGTGGAGGCTGGTTTGTTATAGCAGTACTTTGACAGACTCACTTGAAATAGAAGTGCAGTACTGCTTTTGCAGCACCACAGCTTGAGTGACTGACAAACCTGTCACAGCACTTCCACTAACAGCAGAGAAAGGCACATATTTCTAAGTAGATAGTTTTCACAGAAACCTTATGCTGCAGCCCAATTATTCCCTTCTTACAGAATAAAACTTGTTCTCTGAATATTAGTACCCTTCTGAATGTTTTTTCTGTCTGAAGTTTAATGGCTTCCTTGTCTGTATTTGCAAAATTCCATTATATTAATGACAAATCACATATCTTTGAGCCACTTGACATTTGTATATTATATCCATTTTTATCTGTTTTACTTTGGAGTGGTTAATTCTTCGGCACAATATGTTTTTCATAAATCCTTATGCATTTCCTTCATGACTTATATATACTATATAGACAGGTTTGTGAGTTTTTTTAATAACTTTGCATAAAACGCTTTTATTTGTGAAAGGACTGACTGAAAAGAAGTATAAGATCAGGAAAAATTAAAAATTGCTGTGTCCTTAAAGTGAAGGTTTGGATTTATGGATGACAGAAGAGACAAAGCAGTCCTTCTTTTTCTCTGTCTTTAGGCTTGTTCCCTTTCCTCCCCTATTTCAACCAAATCTCACAGCCTTCAAAGCCTCCCCTTCTCTGACAATTTAGCAATCCCTTGCCAAGAAACTAAGGTGTTTTTAAGCTGCTGTACTTTGGGAGTCTGTTGAATCTATTTGCTCTCTTGACTGCTGCTGATGTTGAAAGGAAATTGCACTTTTAAGCAGCTTTTGTTTCATAATTCAGAGGCGGTGGAAACTGAAACAATAAATTAAACAGGTCTGAGACAAACAATAGATCAGAGAGATTACCCATATGGATAAAGAGTGAAGGGAAATGTACTAAAATACTCTGAATGAAAGAATAGAGGTGCTGAAACCTCCATCAGAGTAGTTGAATCTTTTTAGAAATGTCAAAAAAAACCTGGAAAAAAACTCAAATGACATTTTCCCCTGGATGTAATGAGGAGCAGTAAATGTAAGACATCAGGTATTTTTCATGGTTGCCTGGTTCCACAGCAGCTGATTTGCCTAATAGCTTGCAAAGAAACTTTGGTAGTATTACTCTCCACTCTATAAATACATTTCATATGCATCTAATTTTTTATCGGAGGACACTAAAGCAAAGTGACTGATCTGAAGCTGAAAGGTCCACCTTGAAACTTCTAAAAACACAGTTCCTAATTCGCATTAGAATATAATAACTAAGATTAAGATTATGTAGAGAACAATATTTCATCCTCTGCCCTTTGTTGTATAATTCAAGTTGCACGTTTCTGGGCAGACTCTGACCTTCCAACCATAAGTGAATCTCTAAAAGTAAATAAGAAAGAGGACCTATGGCAGAAGGGCCATAAAATTCAAGTGTTCAAGATGAACAATATAATATGCAGTGCAGTACTTACTCTGACAGAACATTTGGCTTAGGCAATGCCTAGAAAATAGGAAACATGGAGTAGAATAAAAGGAACCACATTATTTCTTAGAGTTTCTGAGTGCTTCTAGCACAGAGGCAAGAAGAATTATGACAACCATGTTAGCACATAGGAGCTCCTCACAGAGCTCCAAACAGTGCTCCCACAAAAACTGAGTCGACAGTCCACAAGGAAGCAAGTGAAGCAGCACTTCTCCCAGGCTGAATGATTTTATAGAAATCATTGTGTTGCCACAGGATTTTTAGCTATTCTGAAATTATGTTCTGGACAGTACAACATAATATCTAATAATTCCTTTTATATTTGATAAAATTTATAGTTATATCTTTATAAAAAGTATTTTTCCTACTTTGAAACTATACCAGTGGCTTGAACATTTTATGTTGTACAAATGATAATTTAAGGCAGCAATGAAGAAGGCAAGAGTTTGGGAAACTAAATAAGGTGACTCTAAACTGTCCCAAGTCCTGAGGAACTGGGACAGAAAAGTTAAAATCCTGTAGACTACAGATGTCCTTCCAGCAGGGTGTTGCATATTCTTTCAACATTAAAGTAAAATGACACCCCCCCCCCAAAAAAAACCCACTAAAACCAACCAACAACAAAAATACCCACACCAAAACAAAACAAATAAAACCCAAATAAAACCAAAACCAAATCAAAACAAAACACCAAAAAAAAAAAATTCCCAGGAGGAACCAAATCAACCTGAGCAGATTGCTTTAAAAACTGCCCTGTCTGTTCCTTTGAGTGACTGTGGCTGTCCAAAACACAACCAAAATCTTGCCAGTATTAAGAAATTACACTGGCAAATTGTCCTAAGAACACAATCTTATGCTTTCAGTTAAACATGTATGGCTTACAAGTCAAAATCAAGTTTAGAAGAACATTAATATCTGCAAGTACATTCTCTATGATAAAAACAGAATTAAGTTTGATTAAAAAAAAATTGTTGGATTAACTGTTGATGGGGCCACATTTTAAGACAGAGGAAACAATTAGTCTGTTAGCACAGGAGCTTGGAAGCTCATAGACACTACTATCAAGCAAGGGGAATCTCTGAAATCCAAAAGCAATTTTGATTAAAAGGGATTCTGATTAACAGAAAAACAGTATGTTTAACAGAGTATACAAAGGTTGTTTAGAAATGTAAAAAAATTTTCTAAAAAAATAGAAATCCAACAAAAAAATCACAACCTAAAAATCACAGAGTAATGTTTTACTCTGGTCTCTACTGAGTAGCAGTACCTGGAGGCTATGAAGGCACATTATATATACTAAAAGAGAGGCCAGGACAAGCAGGAGAGTGTGTGTTGGTGCTGCAGGAAAAAACGACCCAAATTAAGTCTACACATACCAAGTATGTGGAAAATCATTTTCTCACATCACCATTATTCAGTTTCTATCAAATAGTTTCTTCTGAAAGAAAGACTGACTGTGAATGTCAAAGATGGTTTAATGTTGGGTGCAGTATATCTGATGTAACAGTAAAGATCTGCAGATTTAGTGAATACTAATTTAAACAGACTTCAGTAGCACTTAGTTCTTTCATTGAAAGTGAATTTCTGAATTTTCTTTTGTCTCAGAAACCTTGATGTGACAGATTGGTAAATTAGGGAGTAAAAAAGGTTACAGGGTGAGATCTCAAATTTACAATGATTTTTGAGGGACAGGGTGCACAGCAGCTACAGTGAAATACTAGTTGCCACCTTCTGACACTCATCTAACATGACATAGGGGAAAAGGAGGTCTTTGACATCAGATATTCAGGAGAGAAGAATTCAGAGTGTGCAGAAATGTAAGGAAAAGTCAAACATAGCAACAAGAGCTAACATACTGTGGGGTCCTGGAAGCAGTTATGGCTTCAGGGAAATGATGAAATATGAATTTCTAGCAAGCACTGTAGCTGCAGGCAGTAACAGTTGCCTAATGGCTTGCTCACAGCCTTGTAAGGTTGTTATCCCCCCTGGAAACATCCCAAGGAGGAAGGGACAACTGCACTGTCACCAGCAAGTCGAAGTTAAAAGAAAAGTGTGCTCAGATTTGTTGCATACAGATAGAAGCTGCAGATAGACAGGTAGGTCCCAAGACATTATGTCAGAAAAAATGGACTAGAGTCTTGATGCAATTCCAAGCATTGCAGTGCTTAGGATCTAACTTTATAACACGACCTGTGCCTTTAGACCAAAAAACAATGATAGCTCCAATACCACAAATGCAGATATCATACAAAAGTTAAGGATGGGAGAGGAGGAATTAAATCATACAAGTAAGAGATTCAAGACCCTGTCCAAAATCAGATTAAGCGTGTGCTACATTTTACCTCAGAGATGAGTGAGGCGTAAAACACCTAGGTAGAATTAGAGAGCAATTCAAGTTGCAGGACAGAAATTGTACTTAATTCTCAGTCCCTTAATGAAAAAAAAAAATTGAATATATACTGATAAATGTTACTGCTTTGCTGTGTGCCCTAAAAGAAACCCTGTTGTTCAGTCATATGTAATACAAAGGTTAACACATATAAATGAGCAAAGGGCTCCTTTTAAAGTCTGTTCTAATATTTCCCTTACTGTGCTAAGGGAATATGTATGGAAATATTGCTTTCTCATCTAATTCATGGGATGTTCGGAGGATTAATTAGTTAATGTTTATACAATGCTTTAGAGAACAAAAGCATGGTATAAGCACCAAGTACTGTTGTAAGAAGTCACAAGAAGCAGGAAATAAGAAACCTTCATCTCATAAAAGGAAATGTTAGTTATCAAGTGTTCCACTCACTTGTAAGGTCTTTCATTCAGGAAGACCATTTTTATGTTTGTCTTTATGTTGCTAAGGGTTACATTTCAACAGCAGTTAACTAGAACTAGTACTAGCAGGTCTTCATATCATTATGCAGCTGAATATCATATTACTGTTACTCAGTTGCACCTTTTGCTTCTTTGCAACGGAAGAAAGAGTAGGGGAAAAGATTGACAAACAACGTTTTGGTTGTTATCATCCCACCATTGATGTAACCATCCAAAAGTCTAAAATCATAGAATAATAGAATGGTTTGTGTTGAAAGGGACCTTAAAGATCATCTAGTTCCAGTCCCCCTTCCATGGGGACCTGCCACTAGACCATGTTGCTCAGGGCCTCCTCCAACCTGGCCGTGAACTTCCGAGGATGAGGCATCCACAGCTTGTCTGGGTAACATGTTCTAGTGTTCCACCACTCTCATAGTAAAGAATTTCTTCTTAATATCTAATCTAAATTTTCTATCTTTTTATTTGAAAATGTTCTCCCCCTTTGATTTATCGCTATGTGTCCACATAAAAACTAACTCTCCCCCTTTATATATAAACCCACCTTAAGTACTAGAAGGCTGTTATGAAGCCTTCTCTTCTCCAGGCTGAACGAGTTCAACTCTCTCAGCCTGTGTTTGTAGTAGAACTGCTCCAGCCTTCTGATCATCTTTGTAGCCCTTCTCTGGACCTGCTCTAACAGGTCCATGTCTTTCTTGTGCTGACAGACCCAGAACTGGACCCCAGGTGAGGTCTCAGGAGAGCAGAGTAGAGGAGTAGAATCACCCCCCTTGACTGCTGGCCACTCCTCTTTTGATGCAGCCCAGGATACAGCTGGCTTTATGCGCTGTGAGCACACACTGTTGCCTCATGCCCAGTTTTTTGTCCATGAGAAGTCACAAGTCTTTCTCCGCAGGTAAATAGTAAATAGTGGTAAAGAATAAATACCACATACCAGAAGATCTTTTCAGTAGCACATTCATCATAAGTCAGAACTGCTTACCCTTTAAAAGATCAAGCACAATTTGTTAGCTTCTGAACGTGTTGCTATTTGCCTTTATGGGCACAATAGGGTTAAGCCCCAGAGCTGTGGGTGTTGCAGTAACATCTAAGCTTTCTGATCTGTTAGGAAAACCAGATGGTCAAGAAGCCCATTCAAAATCAGATAATGTTTCCAGGTGGTAAAAGGAGAACCTGTCCAAAAAAATCTCAGAAATGAAAGTACATTCCAACTTGGTTTATGCAAAAGGCTAGATTAGATAATTACTGTGGTCCAAACTGGCCACAGATAAGGTATTATGAGAGTAGAAACTCCTTCAAGCGCAAGCTCCTCTCCTACGTAAACTGAGGTAAAGGATTCACAACTCTTTCTAGCTTCCTGGGCTTTTTAAATAAAATATTTCAAGAGATGTCCCTGATTTTTAATCTGCTCACAGTGAGGCTTCACTTTTCAGTTCCAGCGTCTCACTCTCCTGACTCAACTAAATATATTAGCTTAATTTTATATGATAGAGAAAAGAGGTAAAAAATCATTAACAGCCAGCACTATTTTTTATTCTGCCTCACACTACATACCTTCCCAGTTGCATTTACTACTTGTTAAATTGCAGAATAGAGTTTTTATGTTATGCTCAACCATGCAGCACATATACCTGAAGACGAAGTAGACGAGTTTAAAAAGCCTTCAGGGTAGTGTTCAGTACCTCTGTTGAGATATCCCATTGCTTTACTTGCCTCATCAGTGTACCTCAAGTCAAACTGCTTCCTCCACAGGGGACATAAAAATCATCAGCTTTATCTGAAGAAAGTGAAGATCCTTGGGAAAAGAGTAAGATCAAATGGATTTCAGTGAGCTTCCAAGGCTCCTGTGCTGGGATGACTTTTGGTCTGCCTTGGACATCCTGTAAATTTAGTTTAATGCATAAAGTGCAGAGCCTCCCTCAAAAAATTAAATTCCTGAAGAAAAGACATTTCTATCCAGAAATAAAACTGGATTCTCTCAGAAACTTGCTATCCTGAAGCTACATCATAAATTTTTATGAACTGGATCGCTTCAAGAAAAGACAGAGTTCAGCAGCAGCACCTATTTTGGTGTTAAATGACTAGACTGTAAATGAATCTTTCGGATTAGAGAAAACCCTAAAATGACTGTCAGATGCATCATGATTTAGTTAATTAACACAAGGGCAAGGCAGCAAAACAGTTAAAGTATTTTGTTTCAAATCTTACTGCTTGAATTCAAGACTCATTAGGGACTGTCTGAAAGTGCTGCTCCCATTTAAACTGGTTCCAAATAAATATCATCAGTCAGGAGTCTTAAATGCTGATCTTTTCACTCCTTTGAGCATAACTGAAAACAAGCACGACTGTACTTAACCCAAATTAATCTGTTAGGATGGCTTGCTTAGAGCAGTCTGTAGGTAGCCGTAACCCTGGGAACATTAAATGAGGAATTTCCTTAAAAGCCTCTGTAACTGTAGACTACTCAGTAACTACTGACCTTATGGTAACTATAAGTTACTAGAGGAGGTTGAGCGTTTCCCAAGCTAAGTTTATATATGTTCAAAATCTTGTTCAGTGCAGAGGCACTCCTTGGAAATAGTGAATCTTTTCTGGCACTAGAGATAATATACTTAAGGTCCCTTTCTTCTTTTTCTTTCAATAACACTGGGCCACCAGTGATTTACCAGTTTCTAAAACTTAAAATGTTTGCACAGAACAAAAAAAAAAACGTGTTGAAAAGGCAACCTTGTCCATCTCCCTACACCCTAAGGAAGAGAAATCTCCTAAAAGGATTAATGGTTCCAAATGGCTTTGGGGAAAGCTGTAATCTGCATTTAAATAGAAAGATTCCCAAGTGCCCAAGTATTCATTTTTCTTTCTATAGCAGGAGGCAGAGCATTTTTCATGTGTACATTTTAAAGTTAAAAGGACACTGTGGTGCAGGTCTGTGGTTTATCTCACTAGTGCACAGCCAGCTGGGTATGCCAGAGTAATGCTGAACGTTTGTCCTGAGCAACATCCTAAAAAACAAATATGGGTAGAAGGCAGATTTGTGTGAGGGTTTTATTGTGCAGCTAATGTAGAAAACACACATAATTATACAATGCAGTGGAAAGACCTGGTTTATAGCGACGTCTAAAATTGAAGAAAAATTCTCCAAGCAATATTAGTATAGGTAAGGTAGAGAGCAGTTCTTTAATAAAAGTTTTCAGATGCACAGAGTACATAGGCGCATGTGAGTCTCCAGGGGTCATACAATTTTATAGTACTGATGCATCCAATCTGAGAACTATCCACCCCCAGATCCTCCCCAGATCTGTCCCCCTGATACGGTTTGAAGCTGGCTCCCTGCCAAGTCTCCAAACCTTACCACCAGAAGTCCACCCCCACCCCAAACCTCAGGGAGAAGAGGGAGGAAAAAAAAAAAAAACTAAGAAAAACCCGAAACGAGAGAGACAACCAAAGTGAGATATATAAATATATTTACACTTATATACAATTAAAATATACAATTTCACAAGGGAATGGGAAGGGGGAAAGGAAAAAAAAGGGAACAAAACTAAAATAAAATATATAGATATCCCAATTAGTAACCCAATATCTAACAACTAAAAGAGTTAGCAAAGAAAATAGCTCACTACTCTCCTGGGACAACTGAGAGTCTCTCCGGAACGATCGCCGGCAACCTCCGTCTCCCAAGGTCGGTAAGACCTAACCAGACCTCGCTCCCCAACACGGTAGACTAAACAGCAGGGAACCTGCACCTCCAAGCCGCCGGAAGGAAAGAGAGCGAAGGCCTCTCCTCCTCTCTTCTTATAATTTGGCTTACGTAAAAATCGTAGGGAATACTGGGTAAATCTGGACCCTTCCTTGGTTACAAACTGGTCACCAAGGAAGGCCTAGCCCAAACCACCACACATGCCTCCCTGGAATTGAGTCAGAGGTCTCAAGATCTCTTTCCTCCTCATCTTCCTCCTCCTCACAGCAAACAATGTCTTTGGAGCTCTTCTAGGGTTCCTGGGCATTCANCTCCCAAGGTCGGCAAGACCTAACCAGGCCTCGCTCCCCAACACGGCGGACTAAACAGCAGGGAACCTGCACCTCCAAGCCGCCGGAAGGAAAGAAAGCGAAGGCCTCTCCTCCTCTCTTCTTATAATTTGGCTTACGTAAAAATCGTAGGGAATACTGGGTAAATCTGGACCTTCCTTGGTTACAAACTGGTCACCAAGGAAGGCCTAGCCCAAACCACCACACATGCCTCCCTGGAACTGAGTCAGAGGTCTCAAGATCTCTTTCCTCCTCATCTTCCTCCTCCTCACAGCAAACAATGTCTTTGGAGCTCTTCTAGGGTTCCTGGGCATTCAGGGTTGCTCTGGCTACAATGATATCTTATTATTCCAGTCTAGATGTATATGTCCCAAACAGGATGTGCTTACTAGAGTCTTTTCCCTTGAGAAAAACATTAAACAAACCTGAAGAATTTAGAAAATTTTATATGAAGCATGAGAATAAGGTTTAATAGCTGTCAACTGCTATTCTAAGTGTTAGAAACTGTGCACTCGTACTAAAAATTCATATTTGCTACAAATCTTAAGAATTCCAAAGTGTCAATAGAAGCTCATGTTCAGTGGTAGCACCAAGAAAAATGTAAATTGGAGTAAAGTCCTGGGCCAAGCTTATTTGACTTGTTGAATGCTGTCCCTTGCTGTTACAGATTATTCGTGCCTTCCTCACATAAGAAATGATCACCAAAAAAAACCCCGAAAATAGTAACCATCTGTAAAAAATAAAATCTATTGAGATTTTACAGTAATGTACACCAGAAAAATAAAGCAGAACAAAGTCTGTGCAATCCCTGGTAAAAAGCCTGTGGAGGCTGTGTAAAATTGATGGCACAAAACTCAAGAGATTTAAAGGAATATGAGCAGATTTCCCTGAGTATGTAAAATCCCTCACTGCACTGCTGATGAGTTAATATTCAGATAACTATGTCAGATGAAATTACTTAACTAGAGCTTTAATTATTTTCCAACCATTCAGGAAAAAGAAGTAATTCACTTTGGATAAGCAGGTGATTCTATCAGTCACTGACACCTATATGGAGGGTGGCATATTTAAGTGTTTATATTTTTGCATCGCTTTATATTCACACCCACATTCAGATTGAATATGTAACATATTTAATGCTCAGTTCTGAAAGATGCTTAATCACATGAGTAATCCCATAAGGTTACATGAGTAAATGTTTGTGGTTTAGAGACCCATTTAGACTTCATTCATATTATGTGAATTTCCACTCTGACTACGACCTGCCCCAAAATGGCTCAGGTCCCATGTGTTATATGTTTCATGTTTGGGCAAATCATTAGGGTCCTGTGTAGAGTAGGAGGTCACAGTTCTTCTCTTTGATGCAAGGAATCTCAAACAGCTGATGGAAAGTGAAACAGCTTTTACAGGTATTCTCTGCATGGAAAATACCTGTAACCCTCCTACTTAATGCTTTCTTCTGTAAGGTGAGAGATGTGGAGAGAAAAAGCATGTAAGTGACTTGTCTCTCTCCCCTTTTTAGCCAGACTGTAGGAAAATACCTGTTACTGTTACATTTGATATGGATCCTCAATGCTTACCTTTCAATTTGGACCACTTTGGAGGGAAAGTGTCTTAGTTGCAAGCTAGGGACCTAAACTGCAGGAATACACCAGGCTGAAGCTTTTCTAATATATGTTTGCATACACAGTGGCAACCTCTCGGTAAACAAACCAACCAAAACTGAGACATCTTCAGTATTTAAATATCTATTGGATGTGCAAGGAGTTTCTGGCTCACAGGTACCTAAATTGTTGTTAAGGCAACTGCACCTCTTTTGGATCCAGCCTTGTTCTGTTTCTGCTGGGCACCGCCCAGGAGGCTTTTAGAAGGAAATGCTGCCAATTCTGCCTCCCCCCTAGGACTGGTTTCACTAGCTGCAAAAGTATTCACAAAATATTTGGCCAAAAGAGTTTGGTAGGAATCATCCAGTTACTATATTGTGAAACATAACCTACTTCTACATCTTAATTTATATGAAAGTCTAGCTATGGAGTATTTAAGTTTTCCCTTCTGTTCTTTTAAAGTACAGCATTAATGAAAACATAATTAAAGAGTTAGTCCACTCTTTCCTCTTTCTCATCGTTGTATTGAACTTGCTTTTGGTGATTGCTAAAATATTTAAAATCATTAAAGTACTTAGCACTTTATTAACATACACCTGTTTTTTCCAAACTTCTAAGAGCCTGAAGGAGAGGTATGTAGTGAGATGAATTTTAGGTACATGTTCATACCAAACCCCAGGCCCACAGCTGTGTTTTGAGCACAACTTGGTCAAAATCCCTCTGCAACTGAGCTTTTTGCTCATATATATGTTGAGGCAATTGCAGCAATTAGACCCAAATATTCTTGTGGACTCATGTGGACTTCAGTGCTGTTTTCATATATCTTGTGTTGAAAATTGAAGCTTTTGGACACACTCTCAGGCCTAGAAGAGTTTATGCTCCAAATACATAATAATTGTTGATAAGTGTTTAAATATTAAAAATTCTAAAATATATGATGTTCATATCCATACTAATGAAGGATGTTGGTTTTCATACAGAGAATAATGTGCAAGTTTAATGGCAATTAGGTGAGATATGAAATTAAAATCAGTATTAAACTAACACTCCCTTCCTGGCCCACCTCCAGGCTGTAAAGTACAGAGGCTCTATTTGGGCATTTAAGATGCAGCCACCCCAGACTTAGATCCCTCATTAATACAGTCCATGACTTCTGCCTGAGCCACATGAGGGCACGCATTCTTCCCTTCATTCCTCCACTGCTTACAAATTTCTCCTTTTTGTCTGACAATAAAGAAAAATGCTTAAAATGGAAACAATGGCACAAGAGTAGAAAAACAGTAGCTGAGGACTGCAAGGATGGCATCAGCCCAAAGTTTGGGACAGATTTTATTTTGCTGTAGGTGAACAGCCAGCAGTGTTTATTTTAAAATCATCTTGACTTCAGACCACTCTAGGTATAAAATTTCGATACATGCACCTCTGCCTTGGGTGAGCTGATCAGTAATACTTATTTATCTATCTTACTGTCCTTGTTGCAGGCTCCTCATGTTTACCATAATATAATTCCATTTGGTTGTCAGATCACTGATTTTCTCTATCGTGATCAGAGTACACTTGGAAAGTTTTAACTTTGAAGGTTATTTTGCTTTTTGCAAAGCAAAATTTATTTAAGAACTGACTCAATTTAGAGCCTATCAAGGCAATATAGCAGTGATGAAGGTGCCAGCTTTAAGTCATGCTGTATATTTGGGTGACCTCTGAGACTTTTTTTATAACTGAGGTCAGTTCACTGTGCCTCAAAGCCCTGGGAAAAGACTGCTGTATGTCAGATTGCCCTAGTAGCTCTCTGAGCCATGTGGGGGAAAAGAAATCCAAGAATCCATGGAGAAGGTAGCCACTTGAGACAGGGTCATCTGACAGTGAATGAGTCTGATGCTATTGCTGCAGAGGAACATGGGCAGTAGTATACTCTTTCTTTGGTTGCAGCATCCAGAACATGAAAACTTTTGTAAATGACACCAAAAATCTTAGCAAACTGAATATGTTTTACACCGGTGAAGGGTCATTTTGATATTCTACCATGACATACCAATAGCTGAATTCTTCCCAGATGTGGCTGACAGCCTGTTCCATGAGCAACATGAGTATAATTGCTGAGTTGTGTGTTGTACACTCCTGAGTTTAGTAAACCCCAACTAACCTTAGCAGTTTGCTAGAAGCACTTTTTACCACAGCTTGTGTTACAGATTTCTTTAAAACATTTTATTGGTATCAGACTGCAAGTCTCTCTCCAGTGGGTATAAGGAATTCTCCTGTATTTTAAACTTTGGTATCTGAATCCATGACTCAGTATGATCTCTTGGAAAAGGAAGTTTTATCTAAATTAGAAACATGCATGTTTTGTACCTCGGATAACTTCTTATGAAAAAGTGATATATTTTTATTGTATAGGGGACGCTGCTAGCTTGTAAGTGACTCATAATGCTCAGTGATTCAATGCCTGCTATGTACTTAAAATGTTTTGTGGACTACTTCATTGTATTTGCCTGAGAAGTGAAAATTACTATAAAAATTTAAGTTGCGGTAATAGTGTTATTGTAAGACATTTTTGCCAGCCACAATGAATGATTTCTAAATGCCACAGTGTGATTAAGCTGTAAGGCACAACAGGTTATATTACAGTGGGAAGCCCTAGGTTTGCTGAAATTATCATTCAGTAGCTCACCTGGGAGTATCTCTGAGAGATTATAACATGACAACTTTACTGTTTTTTAAAAATGAAAAAATGAAGTCATTAAAAAGCATTTTCTCCCAGATAAGTGAAGTGCCTTCCATCAGCCCGCATACAGTCATTAGGTCTAATGTGCTTTTTTGCAGAAATATTTCAAAATGATCCAGGATTCCCTTCTTTGCTATTGTGGCAAAGGGAAGATTTGTTTCAGGAATCCCATTTCTCTCTGAACGAAGGATATATGCACAATTACCCAACATATCCAATTTCCAGTTTCTGCAAAACTGCATTACCAACAGACCCACTATGTTTTCTAAAATGTTTTCCTCCAAATTTCTTGCTATTTCTGTCCATAAGTTTTTCTTCCATATTTCTTCCTTCCAAGAACAAATAATACCAGAGACCTCACTAACTCATTGCCCTGTAGTATTGTTGATTCCTCAGAAGTTATTTTCAGTGGTGATGCCTTTGAAAACCTATAACATAAGGTCAACTGTTTATCAGAATATATTTTTTAATTAAGCAATGTGATTGCTTAATTAAATTCCCCTTGGTTTGGGGAATACACACTTCTAGAAGAAGATACAAACTACATTTGTGTGTTGATCGCATACATGCTACAGTGATTCCAGCCCAGCAAAGACCTTTGCAGGACGTAGGTAATAGCTCAAGAGCGTAACTAGAAAATGTAATTAAAAGCAGGTAAGGTCTGTCCATGTAGCCCAGTCACTGGGCTTTTTTCTGATCAAGACACACTGCCTGTAAGTCCAACTCTCCAGCACAGCACAAGAACATTTGGTTCAGATTTCACCAGTGAACCTCAGGAATAGAAAAGCCTTTTACCTCTTCCCTCTGCTTCAACATTGGAGGGCTGCTGGTTCTGAGATGAGTAAAGACCTGAGGTCTTGTGGACTAGTGTACAGCCCAGAGAAGACTCTGATGTCATTTTTGCAGCCTCCGGGGGAGAATACTTGACCCTCATTAGCCCTGTAAAAAGCAACTGTCCTCTCTGTAGCTCTGCCATGAAACATCTGCCTTCTCTGTAGCATCCAGTGCCCTGGAGAGATGCCAAGAGATTTGTCTCATAAGAAAAATGTAAAAATAATCTATTTAAAGCAAAGGAAATGTTAGTTAAAAGTAAAGGCAAGCTTAGTAGCACCATGTAAGGATGTCAAGAGCTAAGGCACAGAGGAAGCAGGTTTGGAGTCTTTCATTAAACCTTCTTAACAGGTTATAGTACATCAGACCTATTCAGTTCTGCACAGGTGAGATAAGCCACAGTGCTGTTGTAGTTTCCCCATCATTTCTTTTTGATAATGTCCAACTTTTCAGCATGCCTGCACATCAACTTTTAAATAGGCTGCAAGCTCTTAAAGAACAGATTAGAGCAATGTGTGCGTCTGTAGTTTGTCTAACATCAATAAGATCTTTGGGGGCTGGTATCTTGTATAATGAATACTCATTGCAGAGGCAGGAGTGTAGCACCTCTGTGGGCCCTTGGAAAAAAGTCCTAGCTGGGTTCAATGAACAGGGATTTCTTCAACCTGTATGCAGGGTTGGAAAGTAAGTCCTTTACAGTAGTTGCACCTTCTAAACTCAATTGTATATAGCTACAGGAGGAAAAATAAAAGAAATAACAGACTAGATGCTGGCAATGGTTCTGTCTTTAAACACAGTTGAGGAGTGGTATTGTTTACCCTTAATGGTTTTTGCTGCAGGTAAACCCATAGTTTTAAAAATTTATCACTACTTTTCATGGTACAGACGGCAAGAGCTTATCCTCAAGCTGTTGTCAGAATGGATCATAATTATGGTTGAGTGTTTTCATAATGCTTCATGGGTGACAACACAAACACTATATCCATCTGACTTTTATTTCTGCTTCTTTCTTCATTTAAAGGTGTTAAACTATTTGCAAAATCCCTAAACCATATCCTACAATTTAACTTTCCATTTTTTATGGAGAATTGTCCAAACTGAAGAAAATGAAAATAATTCTCTGATATAAAGCAATAGCATATTCCGGAACTTAATACATGTGTGAAAATTAATTTGAGGTTTGTGGGGGGGTTTTTTTGCTTTTTTTGGGGGGTGTTTTTTTTTTTGTCTCATTGTAGCTTACATTCTGTTGCTAGAAAATTAAATTAAGATCAGTTTCCACTATATAGTGTATTCCAATCCTGATTTTAGAAAAATACAGTTTACAGACATTGGAGTATATCACCATGTAGAGTTGACTTTGAACATTTTGAGAAACAGTACCTTTTCACATTTTATTTTGGCACCCAAATCTGAGTGAATTATTTGTTTTGATGTAAAAGGCTGTAAGAAGAAAGGAGCTGCCATAATTTCCATGATATATATTCAGCTAGTAAGTGGAAGTATTTAACACAGTACACCATTCCCTCTCCTTAGTGTTACAAAATTAGCCAGTTTGGTTAGATGTATCAGATAAGTGAAAGATAAGTGTGCTGTAGCTCTCCCAGCCTCTCAGTACTGAGACCTGGAAATAACATGTTCCTTTTTTTTTAGCTGTCCTCTGCCAACACAGACCTCTTCAATTTACCACATTCTCAAGCAGTTTAGCAGACTAATTTTTAAATGATTCACTGCTGGAGTTTCTACTGCTTCCCTCTAGAGACTTTATCACTCTGATAGATGTTACTGTTAGAAAGCGCAGCAGCAGCCAGGCTCAAATAGCTTTTGTCCAGGTTCATCTCAATATTACTTCATAGGCTACATTACAGAAATCCCGCTCCTCCTTGGCCACCACATTACTCTTAGTTGCATTATTATAGTCTCTTGAAACTCACGTCAGGACTGAGGTGTCCTTGAACCATCCTTTAAGTACAAATGCTTTAAAAACTATTGTTTCTACCTTGCCAGTTTGCAGTCTCTTCAGACAAGTGAAATACAAAGTGCTAAGCAGACAGAGGTAATATGAAAAGAAGCTTATGCAAATGTCTTGGTACTTATGAGCAGACAAGTGCACTGACATTTAACCTACCTTTTCCTTCTTGTTTATGTTATTTTCTCATCAGTCATCACAGGCTTGTTAGTTGTAAATAAGTCAAAAAAAGTTACCAAGTCTGATTAGGGTCTTACACAATGTCGTTTCTATAGCCTCAGATGCTGGGTTTTGTAAACATTTTTTACTTGTACAAAACTACACAAACATAGTCATGGTATATCACACAATACTATTTGGAAACAACAGAGGAGCCCAAATTACCCACTGGAATCCAACAAGAAGCACATTTACAGGCTTCTCGGCAAAAATCTTGGCCCAATATACACTTGTCACAAAAGCTAAGGTGGTAGAATGTACACAGAAATTTGGCAAAAATCAGATGAAATTATAGAATACTGTTCAAAACCAGTGATGTCTCCTTATTTAGAATAGAGGATTCAGGTCACAGGGCCTGGATGAAGGAAGCTGATGAATTAAGGAGAAAGGAGAAATCATATGCTCAAGATAAAAAAAGACTGGAAAAAGGCAAATAAGAATAGGATAGTTAAACTTGTAATAAGATGGATAAAACAAGACTCAAGAAATGAGTGAAAAATTGTATCAGGTATAATTGTTTTCAGCCAGAGGATATGAAGGATAAGGGATTATTATAAAGAATCAAATGGTCCTACAGCACTCAAAAACGTGTTCCAATTTAAAATTAATAAATTCTTCTTCACATTTAGCCACACATACTTGACCTTCAAGATAAATTATAGTCTGTAAAAATCTCAAAACAAACACTGAGATATAAAACATATGGCTTTGTCACTCTTATCTTGGATGTATGTATAACACTTTCAGTAGAAAATAAGGGGTGAAGTGAAAAATATTCTGAATACAGGTTTATCAATCCACAGGGGTGATTTAAGTTCAACTGTCCATCTTCCATCTTTTTCCATGCTTCACTAATTTTATTTTTTTTTGTAAACAAAAGAGTTTAATAAAAACTAGAAAGAACAGATGAAATGGTTGATTTTAATTCACCAGATGTATAATGCTTTATGCTGATTCTCTCAGGATAACAAGAGAAGAAATTTGTCAGCCTGTTTTATCTAATTAACCAGCAGATCATGCACAGCAACGAGGACAAGGGTCAGTATTGTTGCCACCTGCATGGGAAAAGCTGTTCCAGTGACCTGACTGCTGGCACTCTAGGGCAGAATGATGATGGTTTCTCAGACTCTCTACTGTGGCTCTTTAACTACACATAAAATTATTAAAAATTCATTGCACACAGATATTTCACCTCCCTAGCAAATACTCTACCTGCCAGGATGAAGCACCATTCCCAAGCACTCTCTGACCTGATTAATATTTAAAATATTTTATTCAAAATCAAATAGCTCCAATAAGTGAGATCAAGGAAGACCTACTCATATGACCCTAGGAATACATTACTGTGTCCCTCTCCTAGGGGCTTGGGATCTCTTTACATTCCCTGCTCACAATGAGCCATGAGCAAATCTAAGATGGTGGCTCTTTCACAGATGTCCTAGCTACCAGTTTGTGGAGTCATTGATATTCATTTCAGCCACTTTTGCACAAGAATGTCAATACTTTATACTCAGTGGAATAAGAACAAGGGGATGGTGAGAGCACTTCAATCAGATTAGTGCTCCCATGAGGCACAGAAAGTAAATCAGAGGGTGTATGGAAGAGTCTGGGCTGATAGAACCAGCAACACTGTGGGTTTGCACTGAAGATAAAAAAGATTCTGTTTTTCTCATACTACCAGATAATTTCTTCCCTAGCTCTGTCCTGTACACCTGTCTCTAGGGGTAAGAGTTCAGGGTTCAGCCTCGGTTCTTGGTGACACCAGTGATCCCCAAGTGCCTGTTCTACACCCTTGCCTGATTGCAACTGAGCTGAGAACCAGGCAACATTTAGTACAAGCCACAACCAGCCCCCACTCAGTTGCTATTTCCCTACAGAAAGCAGCACTTGATCCAAAGTCTACTGAATTCAATGCAAGGACAGCTGTCATTTAGATCCAAGTAAGAGAATGTTTAGGGAAATAATGTTCGATTTCGAGGTTTCATTTTCCAAAGGCAAATAACTAAAATACAAATACTTCAGAGTAAAAAATAGTGATTTTGAAATTATAGTGAACGAAATCAAGCAGAAACCATTCCAAATAACAAGGTTTTCTCTTCACTGTGATACTCAAAGTCCTTTGCCTGTTAAAGTTGCAGGAACAATTCAGTCACCATCATCCTTATACCAAACCATATACGTGGGCTCTTAGACACTTCTCTAAAAGTCATTAATTTTAATGTTATTTGTATTACAGCTGTTTCAACTCCAAGTTGTTACAGGAAATATAAACATAAACATGTTTAAAAATTAATTATTTATCACAACAGTAATTTTAGAGGTACTTATTGCTATGTTCTACTGAAGCATTTTTGCAAAGTTTACAGAGGGGACAGTCTGCCCAGTTTTTAAAACATGATTTGGTCCTGAAAGATAAAGCTGAATTTCATTTGAGTCTGGCATGAAGAAGCCACAAAAAAATGAAAGTTAAAACATTCCTATTCCTGCCATTTTACATTCAGACAAGAACCATGGATAATTATGTACTTATGTGCCTAAGGTGTTGTCAATACGCAAATATTGTTTTGCCTTAATGGATAGACACCTGCAGCAATTGCACTGACTGCTTCCAGGTAAGAGAGAGAAATTCTCTTCTCAAACCCTTGCCTGTTCATACACTACTTTCATCATTAAATAACCTCCTCTGTTTCTCTGTCTAGGAGCGTAACACTGTGTTGTAAATCAATGGTTACTTTATTACCCTATTTTAATTGGGATTCTTTTCTGAATTTATTTCAGCCTTAATATTCAGTTAGCATACTATAGCATGATTGATATATGGAAGATTTTTATGTATGGTATGTAGAAGATATAAGGTTGAGATATATTGTTAGCAAATACTGCTTAGGTTGTGCCTCAGCAGAAATTACTGTTCCTATCCACTTTAGACTGCCTAAGATTCTAAGGAATAGTTGCTGAATTTGGTACATCCCTAGCCTTAGCTGTGAGGACAAAAGGATTTGATGCATCCTGTTATTCTTCAGTGTATTCCAAGCACCACCTGTATAAATAATTTCTCTTTGATTGGTCTAATATTTTGCAGATGCAGAGCAAAAACATGTAGCCTGAGATAGCTGAATTCATTTCATAGCATTTTGCAGTTTGGAATATACGGGCCATTGGTTTCTTTTGATGCACACAGGTTGAAATGCAATGTATTGTAAGAACAAAAATGTAGCCTGGATAATATTAAAATAAACTATTATATCACAGATCCAGGCAAAATGAGTGTCAACAAAGAGCACTAATTAAAATGTGCATCTCTGGGTTACTTAGTGATCCTGTCATGTGCGTTACTCTGACATTAAAATTTCTTGCTAATGTCAGTTATAAACAGTGATGCCATATTCAAAACTGCTCTAAGTGATAAATTTTTCTCCTTCAGTTTCTAGATAAGCTTTTTGCAAGCATGCCTCACAGCAAAATCACAAGCTGGATTTCACTGCTAGAGCTTTTGCTCCCAAACTCATTTATTAGCCCACATATAAATGCTTGCATGAAAAGGAGCTGACAGCACAGTGAGGCATGAATTTCAAGCATATTCCAGCTCAAAGGTCAGAAGCAAATTTCCTATTTGAGTAGCAATTATAAATAGTCATCAGAGGTGAAATAGAATTGACATACTGGGTTATGTTGTGTTTCCTGTTGATTTTGAAAGGTTAACGTTCTGAACAAAAGAAGAAAAACCCTTATTCCATCTCTTAAAAAAATGGCAAAAATGGGATACCAGAGCACTTTTTTTTCCAAGAGAGTTATTCACAGACTCAGAGATTTAGGGCCAGAAGGATATTCCAAGGACACCTTTCTACTCATATACTAATGCTTTTTGTCTTCCCTGTCAGTTACCTCAATATATGTTTCACACCCCAAAGAAATACACTGTAGAGACTGAGCAGCAGATGGTTGCCGATGTGTACCCTGGGGTCCTCATCATCTATAGGATGTTGAGGCTGTACAAAATTTCTGTCCTGAAAGCCTCCTTTCAAATTAGTCAAATTCAAGGTGTCAAGAGGGAAGGACCTCTAGAACCATAGATTTCCAAGAGTATGTATCGCTCATCCAGGACATGACTTCAGGTAATTACCCAAATTCAATTGTTTATTTACCTTTTTTTTTTCTCCATCCATATGTCCCACTTGATTTGGTAACTCTCATCAGTACCTTTCCTTGGATACCACTCTTCTGTTCCTTGATTTCAACATATCATCCACAATATTTTTGGTGCCACCGCTGTCCTTCTTTCCCATGTATCCTCCCTCACCAGAAATATACCCAGTTTCATGACTGTAATACCTGAACTCAATAATTATTGCTGGACAGAAACTAATGATAAAAACTACTTTCTTATTTCCAGTACATTTTTCGTAGCTGTAATGCTGGGGTCTGAAGAACAGGCCCTGAGCTGAAGTTGACCTACAGATGAATCTTCCAACCTAATATTATATTTAGCCTAGTATTATATTTAGTCATATATCTGCTTATTAACCAAGATGCTATATAATCCTTAGTAATGCTTTAAGAACATACATTTATGCTTGTTAGCACAGCATATTATTAATAATTAGTTAGGCTTATATGTGTTACAAACGTGTCTTTCTTTTTAGCCAAAGCCGTTGGAGCAGTAGGCCTCACATAACCACAACTGGTTCATATTTGAGATATTAATGTATCCATAGTACTGTATCTAAAGACTAGTCAAGGCCATGGGGATATTTGACAGTAGTTAGTCCAAACTGACTCCCTGATTTTCCCTTGAGTCCTGGCTAGTCTTCAGGGGAAAACCAAGAAGAGAAGAAAGACAGATTATTTTCTGCACCAATCGAGTGATGTAAGCTGGCTTGTTTAACACTATATGAGCTGGACCTTCTCATAGCAAAGATGGGGGCTTCACCCTACAAATGGATGCACTGCATAGGATTTCCCTGTTACCAGGAACAGGTTCTCCACACCTCTGCTGTGATCAGGGCTTCCCCAGGTGATGCAGGTCTGGATGATGGTAATGTATTATAGGGTTACTGGTGATGTATCTCTCTCTTAATCACTATAGACACTTTTTTGTAGTAATGATTAGATGTATTGCTAAATGTATTCTTTCAGAAGCCACTGCTTTTGTAATTCTCTACTGTTTTGTACTACAGTAAATTTATACACTTATTCTTTAAAGATGGTGTCTGTGTTCCTTCAATCCATCCTTGTTCCCAGGACAAAACAGATTGGCAACACAGTAGTGTTTTACCACTTTTCAGCAAGAATACTTAGGAATATGTACAGCACTGAAGGGATAAAAAGACTCAGCACTGGGGCTCCTATCTAGAGCGAAAATCCTCATGACTGTGAAATGTTTCATTAAAGAGCTGCTGTAGCTGTTCCATACTTTAGCATTTAGGGGAAATGACATAGATAGAAGCCTTTTGCTTGAGATGACTTTGCACAGACCAACTACAAAACATATCATTATAAATTAAATTACTTTGATAAGTAACAGTGCTCACAGCTACTTTGTCCGAATACTCTCAGTGAGAGTCTCTGAATATGGGGTTTATCTAGGTGACATCATCAAGAAGCCAAAGAAGGAAATTAAACATGTCCTAGGTCATTTCTTCTGAACAGGCTTTATGTGAAAGATGATAAATAGAGCTCTGTATTTTCAACGGGAGGTTGCAGCAGGGGCAGTGCTGACAGGCTCTAGGATTTTTGCCAAGGTATTTATTTACTTGTTGTGTCATGACAAATATTAACCCACAATCTGAAGTCTCAACAAGCAGCAAAACCTCAGAGGGCCTGGCACAGAGGATCTTGCTGTGTCTGTGTCTCCTCTCCATGGGGAATGAGGTGTTCGTGTGTTTCATCAATTTCCTGACCGCCTGGATTTATTCACCATGGAGATGAAAACATGTGCTTTTGCCAATGCAAAACTCAAGAGTTTTTCCCAGGACTGTCAAGTTTTTACAATGCTCCATGCTTATGAACAAGTCAAAAACAAAGCATTTTTGATTTAACAACAGCAAAACATGTTTTAAATATTGAATGACTGTGTTTGGGAGGAATATTAGCTTGGTTCTTTGTGTGCCAGAAAATGGCTTCTGTCAGACACTTGCTGACTAGAAAACAAAACAAAATTTTACAGTTTATTGGTAAAACTGTGTAAATTACTACCTAATTAAGTGGTTACAGACTGGTGACTGCAGACATGTTATCATTTACCGAGAAAAGCTTTGCAGGTTACAAGAGTGATCATAAATAATAAGAACTATGAAATACATAATGAAAAAAATTATTATATCCATTTAGGAAAATTTACCACTTTGGTTTGTGTAATCACTGCAAATGCTTTCACTTGAATGATAAAAGTGTATTTTTGCATGTAAGTTATTAGCCAGTGCAAATAATACATTGTTCCCTTTGCAGTCGGGATTTGAACAGTACTCACAGCAATATTAGGAAGACACCAGCACTAGGTAAGTAAGCTTCTGAATAAATCACAGCAGAAACGTGAATAAGCCTGTGAGATGAGAGTGCCTACTTAAACTGTCACTGAAAGAATATGAAAGTCTCTAGATCCAAATAATTTGTGCAATTTTATGTACTCAACACACTGGGTTATGTAGCAATAATTGAAACATTAAGTGTGGCTTTTTTGCCCACATTTGATTAAATTACCTCCCTTAGTCGACTCAGTGATAGCTTGATGATACTCTGTGCTGCCCTATTCACAAAAAGAGCCAGGTCACTGTATTCTACTCCCTGGTCCTTTGATTCGCAACTCTGGGAGAACAAAATCACCACGAGATGACATTTTCTGAGCCTGATTCCCCACTGTTTCACCAGTGCTGTAACAGGAAGAAGGAATCAGACCTATTGTCTTCAAAGCGGACATTTTATTCCCAGTCCCTCATAGCAAAAGCCACTACAGCTTTTGAAGGAGCTGCCTCTGTGTCCTAAATGAACACAAAACATGACACATAAATTAATGCTTGGAAAAAAAAGTGAGATTTGGACAATGAAATCTGTTTTGCAGTGCATGTGATTGGAAAGAGACCAGGACAAGAAATCAAAAAACAGCACTATTAGGTCTACAGAATTCGTGATGCAGTTTTGCTAGGCTAAACATAGAGGCTTTGCACTATGGAACACAATATGAAAAGGCACCAGTCTGCATCCATAAATCTACCTGATGAACAGTATTCAGTCTTAGAGCTAGCCTGGATGTTAAATCTGCAAGCAACATGGACTCATATCTGGAGTGAATACAGAAAAGCATGTGGGCGAAGGAGGCAGCTGCTCTCACCAAGGGTCAGCAGGATAGCCTTGCTGTCCTCCTCATTGCCTCTGCCTGTTAATGCTGGAAGGGAAGTGAAGGCTATGAAATAACAGAGAAGTGGGAATAACTGCATCCAGAAACTAAACTTTGTTGCCAAATGTCTGTTGACATTGGTTTTGTATTCATAGGAAAACTAATGGCAGAAGAAAATTTTAACTTTCCACTGGCAGCAAAATGCAATTGAAGATTATCATTTCTCCAGCCTTTTTCACAATGTGCACCACTGTTTTGCTGAAATTTGCCTGAAATTCAATATGTACTGTTGTATTGGTCTTCTCCAGACCTCACCAGGTTTGATGACAGAAGCATTTATTTGGTCAGTAACCTTAAACTATCTGTGATAAAAAATGTAACTTGCATTTTTCATACTCATTCTCTTATGAAATTAACACAATTGCATTAAAGTCTCATCTGTTCATCTGGCAGTTTTTTCCCACTTTACACACATAGGAAATGTTTACAAATAAACAATCAGAAAAACATGCTGCTAGAGATAGGCTAAGTCTTAAGTAGTGAGGCTAGAAAGATACCTCTGACAATGGCTGCTAGGAATCAGCTGATTTCTCAAGATTTGTGATTGTACGTTTCATAGGGACTTCACTATTGAAAACACTTTGTGAGGATTTAGGAGGAAGGTTTCTCCAACTGTCTGTAGTGGAAATATAACAGTATATAAACAGAAAAACTTAATTCAGGGAGATAAGGGATGAGTGGAAAGATAATGAAATTAGACAGTATTACTGGACAAAAGAGGAGCTGAGCACACCAAAGCTCTCTGCCATCTATTTTGTGTGTGTGACTTTGTCTTTACATTGTAAAATTGAGTGCTTAACTTTTCTGTTCTTTAACCATTTCATTGCAAGCAGCAAAGTGAGGTGGGACTTACAGATGACACATGATAAGCCAGCGCTATTGCAGAGCTGTTCATGACGTGGATCTGACTGTCCTCCCAAACTATGGGCTGCAGTTTCCATCTCATGCCAGAGAATAACATGTGCCAGGCACAACAGATGGGTCAACAGCTGGCATATGTGAGCTTTGTGTATCACTGAGTATTTCCCAGCCAACCAGATAGTTTTGAAAAATTTTCGGGGAAGACGTTAGAAAGCTGTCCAGTGCCATTTATAATGAGTAGAATAATGCTCCACAGAAGACTTGCTGCCAGAGCAAAATGTTGGCATGTGATAAATATCACAAAACTTGCAACTTTTTCAGAGTTAGTTCACCAGCCAAATTTCACTCTCTTCCGAGGAGGCTCTCACAGCTGTTTTATAAAAATAGAAAAAGATATTCACTGACACTAATGAACGCCCTTTACAATCAGCTCAGTACTTGAACCAAACCCAATACTAACACTCAGTCCCCAAACCTGACCCCATGCCCTAAGTTACTGTCAGGTTAGATAACATTCTCCAGCTGAGACTAGGAGGACATTTCCTGGGAAGTTTGTTAAGCAGACACCAGCATTAATGTTCTTCATGAGGTTATGGCTTCTTTTGAAACCATAAAAGTTCTTGACTTTTTCTGTCACCGACTCAGTAGAGAGGCAGAGGAAAGTGGCAGTTCAGTTCTACAGCTATTGGACAGTGTCAGTAACTTTTCTTCAGACATGTTAGTTAACATTCGAAAGAAAAACCCGAAAACCCAAAGTTCTCAGTCTCCAGGATATATGTAAATCCCATGTTAAGTGATTCTATAAAGGATTATCAATTCAAGCCCATTTTTAACATCTATTCTCTTAGTTACTGCTAAAAAGATAATGACAATCCTATCAAAATATTTGGTAAGTGAAGCTAGTGAGAGACACTAGTGCATGCATCTGACATATCACATGCTCAATGTAATTCGTCACAAAGTCTATGGTCCAATGGCTTCTTCCAAATCAATCATGGGAAGTCTTCTCTGACACAGGGCTTCACAAAACCCAACTATAGTTCAACAGATGAGTCACTGCAGTCACTATTTTTCATATTGTCCACCAACATTTTGCTTGTTCTTTTACTGAACTTTGCTGCATTACTCACTTGCTGCTTACATTTATAATATATTCCTCAAAGCAAGAGCCAGCCCCTTGTGTATATTTGTACAGTGCCTTGCACAGTGAAGCTCTGGCCTCTAGGTGTTACCATAATATAAAGAATAAACAAAATCTCTATTTTGGGATATCCATACATTTTCCAAGCACAAAGATTTTGTGTTAGTAATATTTAATTAACAAGCATCAATTTTTATAACAAGCAATAGCAGGGTGCTAAACCAATATTAACCACAGAAAACATAATGTATTTTGTTTGTACTTGTAAACACTTAATCGAGGCTTACTGGAAGTTTCCCTATATCACAAATTTTTTTTATTTCTTTTCCTTCATGTGAACAGTGTGGCAGAGGAGATTGCCTGAGGTATTAACAGAGTCTTGATATAATTGTGAGGGGCTGACACAGAGTGTTCAACCAAAAGGTTCTGAACTCCACAACTTGCTTTTCTCATCCTTCCACAAACCTTGAATTACTTGACCTCTAGGTCATGCTACAAAGGACATCTTTTTCTACAAGGCTCTTCTGGGAAACCAGGGTGAGTGGGTTGTGCTGGATGGTGAGCAAGACCTTATTTTTCAGTACTTCCATAGGGCTTTTATATTATGGTGCTGCTTTTGACTTGTGTTTTATTTCACACACATTCTTTGACTTTTGAATAGGCTTGTTTTCTACTAAGTCTAAACTATAAATAATGATGCAGTAGGTCACTGGTGAAACTGCAATACTTACTCTTATAACAGTTTTAGCAATTTCTGAACAGTTTGTTCCCAACAGAAATAGGTGGTAGGAGGAGGAAGGGACACTGACTGATGTTGTGGAACACAAGTTTCCATGGAATTCCTGCCAGGGCTGACACTGTAGCTACCCTGTGTTGTAGCGGACATTACGTGAGTACTGCTATCTAGAGCTGCAGCAGAAGCTGCATCACTTAACTAGAGCTTACATTACACACCATGAAAATTCAGGAGAGAAATCCACAGGAGGCCAATTTCATAAATAGCTTTAAACTGTGACTTTTGTTATGGTGCAATATGAAGAGAGATCTGATTCCAGGAAAGCCATAGCTTGTCCTTAGGTCCTAATAGGATGAGTGGGACTGTTTGTTCAAGTTTCGTCTGGGTCTTGACACTGGTTCTAGTTCATCTAAGCTAGCTGAAATAAATGCAATGGTACCAGGTATGCTGGATGAAAACAAAAATTTCAGGTGCAATAGATATCCTGCAAATGTTTGTTTGTAAACAGAGTTAAGTTTAGGATAGATTACTTTGCTAGGAAATCTAGTCAATGTGTTATAAACTACAGATCCTGGGGTATGTTGTAATGTGTAGGCATCCACCTTACTATCAGCAAGAAGAGTCCAACATCTTGTGATCTAACTCCCAAACAGCATCTATAAAACATGAGCTTTGAAATGATTTTATTTTTCTAGGTTTTTTGCTTTGGAGCTTGCCAAGATGAATGGCTAGTGTAGTCTTATCCAAAGACAGAAAAGTTTTTGCTTTGTGAATAAATTAAATACTATCTAAACTGGTTTGCAATCCCTTGATATAACAGACCTTCTGAAGCTACTTTTTGTTTAGGTTTTTCTCTGGTCTAGGACAAGGCTGCCTTTGATTTTGTAAGTGTATTACTTCAGTGTAGCTAACACATTAGTGGGAGTCACATAATTCTAAAATACATTGTGTCCCTGGTTTTATTCGTTATTCAGGATGAGACACAGAGTGTTTGGTGTTAGTTAGGAATTACATGGGCAGTGGAAAACTTCTGTCCCTGACCTCAAGAGAAAGAAACTGCTGTGAAAGTACTTTCTTCCTCTAACACGGTTTTTAAGTATCTGGATATAGTCAGGGAAGATTTCTAGGTTTTTATTCAACTTTTAGCATTTCTATAGCTATTTCAAAAGTTTTGTTTTCTTCACTCAGTGCTTGCAAAGAACAACATCACCTACTCCATTACTTCTCCTTTTTCATGTGTAGTCCCCCTGCTTTACTAAGAAAACCATGCAGAGCCCTCCAAACTCCAAAACAACAGATTTTTGAGAAGAGCTGCAAAACCAAAAATACCTATATATCATCATGCCACCAGAAACATTAGTCAGAAGATCTGAATTTTTAATCCGAGTAATGGAACTTAGAGATTTTTATGGTATTCAACACAGTAAATAACATTGGGACCGAAGAAGATCATCATGGCTAGGCTTCACTAACGAAGATTTGGGAAGGCTCTATCCACATTTGCTACAGGCATGCTGGTGGCTTATGAGGCCAATACATGACAGACATATCCGATTGCAAAAGGCACAACAGAAAGACTCCTTAGATGGTGTATTCTGCAATACACAGTTCTTTCTGCGTTGCCTTTTTTCCTCGAGAGTGATCCTGCGTGTGTTCTCGAAGGAGACAGCTGCGTTATAGATGGCGTGTCTCCAGGCCTCCCGATTTGAGGCCAGAGTAGACCAGTTATGGTGATCAATAGGGCCAAGGCTGAGATGTTGTTTCAGGGAGTCCTTGTATCTTTTCTTCGGGGCTCCTCTCATGCGGCAGCCAGTGGCAAGTTCACCATAGAGCAGGATCTTAGGGAGGCGGTGGTCCTTCATCCTTGAGAGGTGCCCTGCCCATCACAGCTGTGTTCTCAGTAACATGGCCTCAATACTTGTGACTACTGCTTGTTCTAGAACAGATGTATTGGTCACATAATCTGACCAGTGGATGTTTAAGATTGAACGGAGGCAGCGTTGAAGAAGATCTCTCTGCTTGTAAAAGCCTGGTCCAGTTATATTATTGCAATTCTTGAAACTACAGCCAGTTCTTTCCACCTTTTAGCACCTGACTGTATGGTATGTCCTGTCTCCATCATGATGGGATACTGGCAATTATGTTGCTGCAGGAATTCTTCTGCTTCTGTAAGTGAAGCGTAGTCTTTGTCCCTCACCTCTGAATCAATGAGTATCGAAATTTCAGCACTCTGCTGACTTTGTTTGTGCAATGTTCAACAGCAATTCCTCGATTTGTTCTGAGTAAGAAAATAGTGAATGAAAGTTGGTATTTATTAGATTCATAGGAGAAGGAGACCAGTAGCATTTTCCCCAGTGGCACTTTAGACAAATGAAATATATTTATGCTTGGTGGAATAGTTAAAAGTTCTTAAAGTGACAAGTTTAAGCACAGTTGGCTACCACTTGAACAAACAGGTGAAAGACAGTCATGCCATTTATCCAACTCCTTAGGAAACTGAACTATTCTAGGTGTCTAAGACCTGGGCTACATAAGTGAAAGGCATAATTCAAAAGCTGTACTTTTAAATCAAGTCATTTGCAAGTAAACAAAACATCCTCTATCATGCTGAAATAAGAACACACCTCAGTAGATTTCATTGGCTTAAGTTCTGTCATTTGATGAAACCTTAATTAAAATGGCACAATTTAACCTTATACAGAATAAGGTCTTTCTTACGGTAAATGTCGTATCATCAAATTATAAGAGGATCATGACTTTCCCCTCACCCCTTTTTAGTGTCACTTAAGGGTAAAGCAGCTTCAGGAGACAAGAGTGGACAAATCCTTTCCAGACTTCTAGATGCCCAACCAGACCTTACCTTCATCTGCAAAGAGGAGCTGTCGTTTGTATCACTTCATGGTGAAGCTGAACATTTTTTAAGAACAAAAAACTTCTCCGCACTGGACATTTTCTTAGACCCACATTCCAGAACAAGTTGAGCCTCAGGGCATGGTGTGAGTTGGTTTCTCAAGAGAATGGAACTCATGGAAGAGGGAAAAACAGAGAGAAATAAGAGCATAGCACGCCTCCCACATCATCAAACACCAGCCTTTCCTTCAAACAGAGATAAACAAACCACTGGGTGAGCAATGAGAAAAACAAAAAATTTACCACAGGGCAATAAAATAATTTGTAATAGTAACTATTACTACTGCTCAGAAAATATTAGGCTGGATTTCTTTGTTTGTAGATCCAACCAAGACATTAGTCTCTTGTGCTTTTAGCTACTAAAGGCTTTTAGCTACTAAAGACTGACAAAATATTATGAATTTAATATTAATATGCTGAAATGAAACCAAAAATTGAATCCTTTCTCTGAAACAGAACCAAAAATTGAACCCTTTCTTTGACTTATTGCAATGTGGCAGCAGAGCACAACCTCTTCCCACTTCTTTTTTTGCCACCTTGTGTCCATTTCCCTTGCACAGTAAAAAGTGTTTTGGGGAATTGGAAGCCCAGTTAGTCTTGTTTTATTCTGTATGAAAGCATGATCTCTGTAATTTAAAATATCATCTTTGGGCCTTGTCAGTTTTGAATACATCCAGGAGCAGAAGCAAATATTTAGATAGCTGAAATTTAGTGGGAAAACCCAAAACCAAATCAAACAAACCAACAACAACAAAATACGAAACCATACAACAACAAAAAAATTCAGTGGGAACAATATCATTTCCAAAAATAAGGAATTCAAGCATTTGGGTTACCTGAAGACAAAAAATAAGGGGTTTTTTATTATTATTTCAAAATTAAAATAACATATATCCAAGGCCTCTCATTTAAGATTTTTTTTAAGAAAATAAACCAACTTTTTAAAAGTTCCTTTTAAACATAGTAGTTTCATTTCAAAATTAAGAAAAAAGGATTTAAAAAATGTATGTTATTAATAAAAAATTTTTGCCTCAGGTTGACCTAAATTGTAAATTTTAAAGGTTTTTTATATATTTTATGAGTGCATTTAGACACTTTTTTCTTATCAGTGCAAATAGGTTTTTCTTGCTTATATTTTCTCTTTTATCCATTTGTCTATAAGCTGAAGTATTGCTACATACTTTGTTTTCTTTCTCATTAAAAACATATAGAGTGCAGATCCCTCTGATCGTTGGTTTAGACAATCTACCCAATAGCTGCTCCTGATCCCAGTATCCCCTGTTGCAGACACTGGGACATGTGAGACCCCAAAACCTCAGTCTTACCTCAGCTACTGGTACTCAGACCTATGCCCACTGCAGATCTCTGCAGTAACTGCCCATAGACATGCAGTCTATCCTATAGCTGCCCGTGATCCTTGCTCTCAAAGAGCACAAGCTCACACATATGCAAAGTGCTTTCATATGACCCCCAGGCTCTACAGCCTCTCCAGCACTTGACCTGGTCCTCCCGGTACCCCCAGTACCCAACTCCTCCAGTTGTCCTGCTCTCAGACACACACATACAGCTGGCTCACAAGCCACTCATCCTACTGACCAGCTCAGCATTCCCCAGTGACCACATATTGACATGCAGCCCCTCACCCACTGCAGACACACTGCCTCCTCTGCCCTGTGGTCACCTCTCCAGCGTGTGCCCCCCACTCCCATACACACACATATGAACTCAGGTAGAGAGTCCCCCACCAAGAAAAGAGTTAGGAAGGAAATGTGATAAGAAGCAAAGACGATCTGGGGAATCAGACAAGGGCACTGGCCAGCCACCTGCTTTCACAACTGGTTCCTTTTGTCTCCTTTATTTTGCCATGCTTGTTCCAGCCCAGACCACCTTGATGCCTTTTTCCTCAACCTTTGGTTCCTCCCATAACCATCCTATAATAAGTCTTGTGCAATTCTCAAATGCTTTTTTCTGTTATCCCAAAATGAGACCATACCTCCCAACAGTGACCCCTCAGTCTGAAGGCGACCTCAGGACAGCGTCTCCCAAAGATTTATGGTGGTAGATGTCATTTCCACCCATGGGGCGATGTCCTCCTGGGATACTCTAGTGGGTTGGGTCAGTAACTCCTGTCTCTGGCTGGGTTATTTGGATTCTCCTACTTACCATTGTTTGTCTGTGCTCCTTTCTATGTGTAGTGACCAGCTTCTTGTCACACATCCTAAAAGCACTTAGTATAAAAGGTTGGTCGGGTGGGGTTGGAGTCCAAAAACTCCTACTCAGAGTGGAGCTACTCTTCAGTCGTGTTCACAGTCCCACTTCTGGTTACATCTCTTTAAGCATTTCAGCAATGCTTTCCTTTGTGTGGTTGCTTGAAGAATGACTACTGGTAACACTGACTAACCATGTTAAACAAAATAAAATAAAGTATTTTAAAAAATATTTCTGGGGTTTTTTTCCTCCTAATTGAAAATGTTCACCAATCAATTCAGTAAAGAGGGAGCAGGTGAAAAAGCCATGTTTATCCTCAGAGATTTTTTCAGTGGCTGATGTATCAAAAACAGTTGGCATCTGGCATGATGAAGTAACAAACACCCTGGTTGGTGTGCTATCGGCATATTATCTTCTCTCACAAAATATCTGCTATACTGTACCAGTCTTCACTATGTGAGTATTGAAACATTTCTACAGAGCATTTGGAGTGACAGTTACCAGTCAAGTTTTCATATTTCAAACAAAATCTTCTTTTACTGAATATTTCCTTTTTGGCACCTTTTAATTTCTTCTAACCTCTCTTGTAACACCCATGCTCTGCTCCTCCATGTTTATCATCTCTGCTAGAAATGGTTACAAGCACAGATGCTGCAGAGTTGGTGCAATTCTGTCATTT
Organism: Lepidothrix coronata; assembly: GCF_001604755.1. Lineage (NCBI taxonomy): Eukaryota > Metazoa > Chordata > Aves > Passeriformes > Pipridae > Lepidothrix > Lepidothrix coronata. The sequence goes on along the minus strand of NW_016690185.1, from coordinate 6,593,401 downwards.
CTAAAAAGAAGTCTTGTTATTTCTGCTTTGGCAGAATTACAGCAAATATTGCTGTGGCTGGCCACTGAGCCAGGAAAGTGAGACAACCGGGGGAAATGGGTTGCTGCAATACAAAATGAGAACCGCCAGATGATGAAGGCAACCATTGACCAGCTACAGAGAGTGGAGTGGTGCCCTTGGGCCTCTGAAACAGCTGAGAGTCCATAGGAATTCAAACTGAGTTATCAGCAAAATCAAGACAATTTTCCAGTATAGAAAATAAAACCTCTGGTGGTCCTACACGGTGTGGCATCCAGTTCTGCTCATGAACAGCAGCACCAGAAGACAGATTCAAATTTCTCACCAACTCGTTGCATTATGGTCAGACTGCAACTCTTTCCTTTTTTCTAAAAGTCTTGCTCATTCATCTTTTCTTGGCTTGTTCAGCATTTGAATAAGGATCACTAATTGCTGTATTTATTCAGGACCTAGGGTTGCACTGTGGAACAAGGTAAGGTAAGATATTTTTAGACTGGCAAACAGCCTGAGGGTTTATTTAAAAGATTTTAAAAATTAAGAGTGGATATTCCGTAATTCATTGGTCTCTTCTGAATCTTGGTTGGCAATTGATAAGCCAAGAAAGCAAAGCAATCAATCAAAACCCACTAATGCTTTTGCCTTGAGTCCTTCAGCCACTTCAATAACTGCATCCTCCTTTGGAATACAATGGTCCATCTTACACACATAGCCATATTTCAGTATTTTTACTGCATAACTGCTAGTATCAACAATGCTGCTCCCACACAAGACATTGTGCTGTGCCATAAAGGACTTATGCCATCATGGAAGTCATCTGTATTTGAGTGACATGAGTTATAAGTTACTTATTGAACTCAAAACAGAACTGATGCACACAGGGCGTGTATAAACAGAATTAAATATGCCAAATTCTTTTTTTTTTTATTTTGCACTGAAAAAAATGTCAGTCAACTAAACTTTCCACACAGTTTCCATTTATACCCTCATGTGTCAGGTAATGAAAAGGACAATTTTTCTGATCAAATATGACAATATTATATTCATAAATTAAAACAAATATGATTTAGTCTCTCTTTTCTGATCTGGAAGTAGAATCTTCTTTATCTTCCTTTAAATCATAGCCAATATTTGGGTTTTATCTACTTATAATGTTTATTTTCATCAAGGCCTGAGGCATTTCTTCTTTTCTCTATTTAAAATCATGCAACTATAAACTTTTCAACCATATTTCAGCATTGAATTCATATTGAAAAATCATGATTGCTACTTTGTGCAGCACCCATTTGCTCTTCAGTTCCAGTACTTTCCTATGAAATTCAGAAAAAGGATTTTCTCACCAGTCAAAGGAGAGGGATCTGCTTATTGAGATACAACTCACTGAGATTGGGGGAATCATCCCCCAAGATTCTTGGGGGAAACATTAAGAACTAAAATTCCCCATAGGACCACCTGAGTCAGTGCCTTGTCTCACAATCTTTGGCAAAGATGATGTTCAGATACTGGTTTTAATGTACATTTCTGTATTCCTTTAGCTATTTCTTCACCCTTTTTTTACTTTGGGTATGCACATTACAAGGCTTGAGCCATGAAAGGGGCTACTTCCTTTCATACAAACAAATATCTATCAACCACTGTTTTCTGATGATAAAGACGCTTCTTTATTTTATGGAATCCATGCTTTTACATGTCTAACATACCAGGTTTTACTGTATGATTTTATATACAACTATGAATGACCATTTGAAATAATTTTCTTATACAGCTTGGAGAATTACTGACTTAGTTCATGCAAGCAGTTGTTTTAATAATATATTTTGTACGTTTCCTATAGTTCAATAGAGTAATTGATTATAATAAATCTCCAAAGTCTGATGGCAACCTACCCTACTAAAGAAAATGTCTGATGGACCTGGTAAGACCAACTCCAGCAGCAGCCCTTCAGTGAAGGGAGGGGGCAGAGAAGAAATCATACACAATTGGAAACAAGGACTCATTGCCAAAAAATCACATAGAAGAATAGCACATGATGGAGGGATAGGCAGAAAATTATATACAGCTGGAAGAAAACATAAAAAGCCATCAGGAAATGCTATGAAATGCATTAAATGTAATAACAGGATGAGAAAAAGAAGGGCTTGTTAGTTAAAGGGAGAAAGAGAGCTATTGTAGGTGACAGAGAAAACCAAAGTTGTCTTGCTTCAGTTTGGTTGTTTTATTCTATGTAAAGAGATTAGTTCAGATCAATCACTTAATGTGGTTAATATTAATAACAAGGGAGGAAGAAAACAGGCAATATTAGGGTAAAAAGACATGGTCAATAATACTAAGATAAACTAGAATTTTTTTTAAGTTATCATTCCCTGATGAGAATCACTTAAGGCAATTGGTTTAGGTAGCGTTCTTGGATGACTCGTGTCGACTCAGCAGGCTGAAAAAGGCAAACTGGTATCCATTAGGGGGAAAGGGAGGCAGAAGGGAGAAAAAAGATTGAAGGAGGTATAAGTTCAACAGAATATGTAACATTGATGTCTGGAAAAATAATAGGACCCATGTTATCAATCAATTTGCAAGAACCTCAAGAATAATCAAGTAATAATGAACAGCCAACATTTGTTAGTCATTACCAGGTTTAATTCAAAACAGTCTTTTTTCCTCTTAATAGGATAAATTTCCAAGAAGACACAGGAAAAAGTAGATGTATTTTGACTTTAGCAATGTTTATAATCTAGTTTGATAATAATTCTATAAGCATAATTAGAAAAAAAAAATCAAAACCAAAACCAGCTTGAAGAACAGTTATTGAGTTTAGTCTCAAAGTAAAGAGATTGTTTTATCTTACACAGAGGTCTCATCTATCATATATTTATTATCCAATTACTATTTATGACAGTGATATCAACAAAGGAACAGAAAAGTACATATCTTAAAACTGGGCATGAGACCAAACCAAAGATTTTGGAAGTGGGATAAGAATCTAAATTAATTTCATAAATTGAAGAAATTATAAATACGATAAATTCCATAATTACAAGAATAAAGGACTACATCTAAGTAGGAAAAACCTTATTTAAAAATTTATGTGGGGCAACAATTATCTTGAAAACTGCAGTGTAGAAAAGATTCTGACAATTACAGTGGAATGCATACATCACAAAAATATGTGTTGCTGAAAGACAAATAACAATTTAAGAGGCATTCTTTAAAATGAGTTTTGTGTACAAAACAAAAGGCAAGGAATTACACCTTTTCGCTCAACGCTGCAAAAGTTTCTAATGAAAGATCATGTCTAGAATAATTGGAGAAAAAAGTAAGATGCAAGAGTAAGAGTCTCAGAAAATGAGATACGTGTGGGAAATTTAAAAAGAAAAAAAAAACAAACAGACAAACCACACCTGTAAATAAAATAAAAATAAAAATTAAAAAAAAGAAGAAAAAAAGAAGGAGAAAATACTGGGAAAGAGATGATATACAATAGGTTTTTCCAAATAAAAGAGAAATGTTCCATTACCTACAGGTATGGGGTCAGGAAAGAAGCTGAGGGTCTAATCTAAAACTCAGAATAGATGGAAGGAGAAACCTTCAAAATATAATAATGTTTAAACAACAGAACGTGTTTTTCAGAAGGGCTTCACACCAGCAATTCACAAACAATTTCATCAACATCTGCCAAAAGCTGTTACCCAACAGTAAGGATCAGCTGGGATATTCAAACCCAGTAGCATCAGCTGTTTCTTCATGGCCAGATCCAGCTCAGCAAAACTGGTTTTAAGAATGAGACAGCACATTTGAATCCCCTACAGATTTGTCACTGCATGGTTTCTCTGTTTTCTGATGGTCTCTAAGGTAAGAACAGCTTATCAGAGAACTTATGCAAAATAAAACATGCTGAGTAAAGTCATCAGAGATATTTGTGTAAATACCTCAATTTTTTAAAAGATAATGGGAAGGGCTACAATACCTCTCTTCTCTGTCAATAGGATAGGAAAGGTGCATTCAAAGGAAATATATAAGAACATTTCTGCTCTTAGTCACCAAAACACATTTCCCTTGTCCTAGCCCTTAACAAGGCGACAGGCCTCCATTTACTGTGTAAAACAACAAAAAAAAGAAAAGAAATGGTGACACAGAATTGAAGGAATGTATTGGGATGTCAGATAAGATCATTCCATTAATTCATCCACATACTTCACACAGTCACTTCAGAGAAGTCCCTTGTCAACAGTTGGAACTGTGGGGTAATATTTTTTTAATCTATAATTAATCTCAAATAAGTCACTGTTTTAGAGAAAGAGGAGCCAAAGTGCCAATCAGACAATCATTTTATACATATTTGAGTAGCTGGGACAAAAATACCCTTTTTGTAAAGTAGAATGTACATTTTTATGGTGTCATTACACATCATCAATGAATATTTATCTTTAAAACAATAAATGATGAGAGAATAGTATTAAAATGTCAAAAATAAAGTGGGGAAAAGTCTTGCTTCATAAATATATATATATGCAGAACTAATTTCCAGCTCAAGAGAAAATTAGGACTACTTCTATTTCCCTAACCTCCCCCTGCTCCTCAACAAGGAATATCTTGATGTTCCAATTTTATGTATGATATGTTTATTCATAATTTTCCTTATTTTATTTTCTTTAACTGTGTTTTATACTCCCTCTCTTTGTGCTTTGACAAACAGCTATCAGCATAATAGTGTCTGGAACTAAGTGAATACCAGGGAGCAGATGATTGAAATGAAGTTTAGGCAACTGGAAATGCAGAACAGTATGTTGTCTTAGCCATTTAACTCTTTCTTGCCCAGGACAGAAACAAGTCTAGGATGAGTATCCAGAGAACTAGAGACCAGGATTATACATTCTATGCATCATAACTTTCTAATGCTCTTTATCAATTCATTTGTGTCTGTAAGAAGACATCTGTTTACACGGGCTTTGCCTCTTCCCTTCTTTTCAAGCCTTCTTTTCCCTTCATCTTTCCTGGAAGTAAACAATTCATGATAGAGTCAGCCATATGGGGGAAGCAGGGGAGGCAAAATCCTTCTGAGAGGAGTCCATATGGTTTGAATAGAGACCATGTATTACAAAACATGAGGTACATGAAGCGCAAAATTTCTACCTATTTGAAGACTTTAGCAAAAAAGGTGTATGGCAAAATATGTCCCCCAAAGACAGGGTGGTGTCTTTTTTTCCAGCTGCTAGAAGAGGAACTCAAGTCTACAGAATTCCCACTAGAATAATGAAAGAAGGATCATCTTGTAAGAAAGGACTCAGGGAAAAAAAAAAGAAGAACCACATCCAAAAAAAAAAAAAAAGGTAGTTTTTCATCTGTGATTAACACAAAGAGATGGTCATTCTGCAAATTCACTGATACTGGAACTGTCTTCAGAACAGGCATCCAGCTTCTGAAAACGTAGAATGACAGGAACTGATTCCTCCTTACTTGGTGGACCAGTAGGACCAAAAAGGCTGAATACTTATGCAGAGGAGCAAAAATTCTCCTAGCCTAAGATGTTTCACCAGTTATTTGAATATCAGTTGGTTGGAAGGTGACGTTTTTTGCTTAATTTTCATGTCATAGGGCATACTTGAAACTAAAGAGTGACATGTATAAAGTTAGTATATTCTTTAAAAGTGAAAAACACAACCTCAGAGATTAGTAGAAGTTTGAGAATTAAGATTATAGCGATTTGTTATTATCCAGACACAATTATTCTGGAAAAAAAATAATTAATTAAGCTGCCAGGAGAAACACATTACAAAGTATGGAGCTAGTTAAATATTCCAGTATATTTATCATCAGTTTCACATAGATCAGTTCATCAGTTCAGACTTCTTGATGGATGAATGAAGGAATTATGCGTCAAATTTAGACTTAAATTTCTTAGATATGCCTACATTAAGAAATAGTTGAGACTGGTCACTGTGAATATATGCTTTAAAAACAAAACAAATACAGATGATAACCCAGCACATTGGCAAGTTTGGATCCTATGGGTAAGAATGCACTAATTTATTATATTTTAATATGGATATGTTGCTTGGTGGTACTATTTAGCTCTTAGATTTGTAACAAAGTGAGCAAACAATTTTATGAAGGAGGTAAGCACATGTATCAGCTTATTTCAGGAGGTGCTTCTGGTTTTGTGATTTGGAGTAAGTTACAGCTTCAAGAATCAGCTCTAACAATAGCAGCGGTAATAGGCTGCTAAATTGGCTAAAATTTGTATGAAGTGTTCAAGTGAAACTATGGATTTCCTTGAATTTTATTGAAACCATTTAACCGTAAATTACCTAAATCAGCCTGATTCAGTTTATATTCATCCCTTCTGCATTAATGTATACCTTTTTGGCCTTAGACACAAAAACCCCCCCAAACCAATAAATCGATTTAAAGGAAAAAAGTAAATAAAGGCCTCAAATGAATGAAACTATAATTTGAATGAACCACAATCCTGGTAAACAATGCCATGAACAAAAGCACTGTCTTCTATATAGGATCTTGTGTATGTAAGAATCTAGATGGATTTCTAGCAACCAGATCTCGCAAAAAGGAAATTTAATTGGGTGTCACAGAAATTGAAGTAACAGGACATTATCATCACTTCTATTAATTTACAGAATGTCAAAACCAATCTACTTTAATTTCAGTAAAACTAAAGCAAATCATCAGGCAGGTCCCAGACCTGGGCATATCCAGGCCTGGCTGTACCTGTCCAGCCCCTTGTGCTTCCTCCACCTTGTCCATGGGCCAAGACCTTATTTCAAACCCTTGGTGTGAATGGTCCCTGTCCCAGTAATGCCACAGCACTGCCTGTCTCCACCCATTTCTTCTGGATGAACATGGATCTTCAGTATGTGCAACCCGTCTCCTGGATGACCACCTCAATCATACATTGCAGCATTTTCCCTGGTCTCCATCTGCATTAGCTCCTGACAGAAGCCCCTGGATAGTCCCTGGCCTGGTTCTTTGCTTTCCATTTCAGAGACTGTTGATGGGCACTGTTACAGTCCCCAGCTCTGCCCACCATGGCCATGACCTATGGGACAGCATCCACGAATGAGAGTCCATCTAAGATCCCAGCTTGCCTGCCTCCAAAGCACCTGGTGCTCAACATGTCCTGTCAGTCTGGAGGGTGAGAAGAGGGAGCAGAGAGAGAAGCCATCTTCACTTGGAGAACTACACAGAAGTTGCTGCTCCAGAGTGTAAAGAGAGGCCTTGTCTTGCCGTCACCTTGAGCTGCTTCGATGCAGCAGCCTCTCACAGGCCCAGATCTTCACGGTGCAGAATCTACCCTGGCTCCCCCCATCCTTGCCTCTGCTCCCAGAGTTTGCCTTGGTATACGAGGACAGCATGGTCCTCATAAGGGCTTCAAACTCAGACCTAAACAGGGATTCCTCAGGTTTTTCAGTCAAAATGAACCAAGTACTTCTCTGTGAGTAGGATAGGGGAAGAAGCCTTATTCAACATATATTTATTAATAGCTCAATTTCATACACTGCAAGAAGGAAGTCAAAGCAGGGAAGAGGAGGAAAGAAAGTTTTGATGCTGCTACAACTTTGGCTAATGGAATCAATATTGACAATCCAAGAGACACGCTAAATAAAGAAATAAATTGAAACTACAGTCTACATCCTTCAGCTAAAAGGAGTTTTCCCATGTCAATTCTGAACCAACTGGGCCAGGTGGTTTTTTTTGAATAACAATTCTTCATGTCATGCAAACTAAAGAAAATCAGAAAAGAAAAAAGTAAGAAGTGCTAGTAACAGTTTGGTGGGTTTTTTTTGAGAACTAAAATCATGCCAAGAAGAATTACAATATTAGTTTATCCCTGGGATACATTTGAATGTAATTAAAAAAGTGTCATATCTCTAAAAGAAAAATGAAGTGTTTTTAATGAATGACTAAAGGTATTGAAAGATATAATTATTTGCCTCCCCTGGCAACTTTGTTCTACAAAAGGAACAGTTTCATAGTTTCTACTTTAGCTCTCACTTCTTTTATAATATTCTTCTCTTCCTGTTTCATCTCTTCCCTATATTAGTACACAGTACTATTTATCACTCTGCCAGCTCTAAGAAAGTGATACCTTTTGATGCAATTATTCTTTTCCTTTCTGCCTTGTACTTTTTTTTTCTTCGCTATCTTATTTTCCCTATATTTCCTTAACTCCTTCCCTCTAGGCTTGTGCATAATTTCCAGCTGCCTTCTCTGATTCTCTATTTATTTCTCCCTTTTCTCTCCGTTCTTTCTTTTTGTCTTCTGAAAACCCAGCTTCTGATCACTTTTCTGCCTATTTTGTCACTTCCTTTCTAATTTCTTATTTTCCTTCTCATGCCCTTCACCTTTGTCACGCTCAAGAAATCGGGCAAGGAAGGCAAGAGATCAGCATGCCTGAGTCATGAACTGCTAGTCAAACTAAAGGGCAGGAAGCAAATGCACAGGCAGTGGAAGCAATGACAGGTGTCCTGGGAAAAGTATAGGGACACAGTTTGGATATATAGGGATAGGGTAAGGAAGGCAGGCCAAGACGAAGCTGAAGCAGAATTTGGCAAGGGACACAAAGAATAACAAGAAGGATTTCTACAGGTATGTCAGCCAGAAAACAGCCGGAAAAGAAGGTCAAAAAGGCACCCCCTGTCCCCCACCCCATTCCAATGAAAAAGGCTGGCAAAGTGGAAACAATAGATGAGGAGCAGGCCGAGGTACTCAACAACATTTTACCTCAGTCTTCAATGGAAACCTCTCTTACCACACCTTGTGGTAAGGTGGACCACAAGAAGGGGACTAGGGGAGGAAAATTCTTCCCAGTGTAAGTGTAGAACGGGTTCATGACCACCTGAGAAATCTGATTGTACGTAAGGCCATGGGACCTCATTAGATGCATCCCAGAGTCCTTAGGAAATTGGCCAATATAGCTGCCAAGCCACCTCCGTGGTATCTGTAAAGTCATGGCGGCCAGGTGAAGTCCCAGGGGACTGGAAAAAAAGGAAACATTGTACCCATCTTTAAAAGGGGTAGAAAGAAGGACCATGGAAACTTTTCTGTAGGGGTGATAAGCCACTGGCAAAGGCTGACCAGAGAAGCTGTAGCTGCCCCATCCCTGGAAGTGTTCAAGGCCGGGTTGGATAGGGCTTTGAGCAATCTGGTCTAGTGTGTGGCATACCTGTCAATGGCGGGAGGTTGGAATAAGGTTAGCTTTAAGGTGCATCCCAAGCCAAAATATTCTGTGATTCTATGATGATTCTATGATTGGTTGGGCATTGTTTGGTTGATGCACGGAAAGTGTTTTCATTCACTTTGCTTTCAGACTGCACGGTCCCGCAGGAGCAGGGAGTCGGTGCAGGGCATCATCTCAGCAGATTGCAGCCTCAGCCTCTGTCACCCCAGCAATGTTGTCCCTAGGTTCATCCCAGAATACCCAGGCTTTCTTCAAGGAGCGCTGCAAGGTGTTACAGGCAGAGCTGGTCCAGTGGTGAGTGGCAGTGAGGGGCTGCAGCATGATCCTGGTTGAGGCGTAGGTCGACTCAGGACTGTTAGGGGCCAGAGGGTATCCCCAGTGCCTTGGAGGGCAGACATGTACAAGGCTAGGGAAGAGGACAACAAGGACACAATGCAAAGAAGCAGCAGCTCCAAGGAGCTGGAAAGCAGTAGATCCATGGCATTGTCCTGATTCATCCCCAGAGAAGTGACAACCATAGGCCCCATGGAGTCAGACAGCAGCAGCAGCTCCGTGGAACTGGAATGTAGAACCCTCTCTGCTGCTTCTGGCAGGAGTTCCCTGGAAGAACCCAGACACAGCAGAAGGTGCCCATAGGCAGGGAGCATGGCCAGGTGGCAGGATGGTTCCTGGGGAAACTCCATGCCTGGTGGAAATGCCACATCTGTCTCTGCAAGTGCTTGAAATTCTGCTTGAAGTTCCAGTGATGGTGGTGCTGGGACTTCAAGAGAAAAGGATTCCATTAACCCTGAGCAGCTGGGGAGTATGTGCTCAGGAACTGCTTGGGACAGCCCAATCACTAGACCTGATCAGATCCCTCTGTAGAGGCTTCCTGCCCTCTGGCAGATTCACACACGTCCAACCTGCTATCCTCTTCAAGATGACTGAGAGCGCACTCGATCCCCTCCTCCAGATCATCAATAAAATTGATATACAGGAGTGGTCCTAGTACTGAGCCCTGGGGAACATAATTGAATTAGAAAGAAATTCTTCCCTCGAGGGTGACAAGGCACTGGCATAGATTGCCCAGAGAAGCTGTGGCTGCCCCTTCTCTGGAAGTGTTCAAGGGGAGGTTGGATAGGGCTTTGAGCTACCTGGTCTAGTGGAAGGTGTCCCTGACAATGACAGGGAGGTTGGAACTGGGCGAACAGTAGGGTCCCTTTCAACTCAAACCATTCTATGATTTGCCATCTGTACAATCACCAGGTAGGATGAAAAAAGGGTAAAATATAGCAGGAAAAGCTGTACCCTGTACAACACCTGTCTCTCTCTCCCTTCCTCTGGCACCAGATAGCAGTAGTAATCAAGGGATTGGGTTTTTTTCAAAGGATAGGAGCCTTCCTCATCCATCTCCTGACCACGAGGAAAAGAGAAGGAATCCTTTCTTTTACTAGAGAGATATATCTGTTTTTCTTACCCCAAGAAGCAAAGCAAGAACATATGCTTGGAAACTAAAGCTCACCATCTCAAATGCTGATATTCTTTCTGCTTGCAACAGCATCCAGAGTCCCAGAAATTTCTTCAGGAGTAAGGATGACAGCTCCAAACAGGCCTACTGTTGAATCCTTGTTTCTACTGCTTCTGAGAAAGGTGAGTTACATTACAGATAAGCAAGATTTTCTTGCTGAGTGGAATTGTTTAACCTTTTCAGGGAAGGGAAAAAAGAAAAAAGAGGGGGCCAAACACACTTTTCTGAAACACTTTAATTTTGGGTATAACTACAAAATTAAAGAAGGTAAAGGTTTCCTCGTGGAGCAATTCTACTACTTAATATCAGTAATCAACCACTCACAAGACCATTGTGTGGGCACTCTTAATCCAAACTTCCAGCTAAGGGCATCTGAATCCATCTCTGTGTGGAGTGCCTATTCCCAGCACAGAAGATTTTTTCAAGCTGCACAGCACTGATCAGCTTCATTTTTATGGACTACCTAAATGCCCATTCAGTCAGAGAGAACCCTTTCTTTAGAGCAGGGGAGGTGAGACGTATGCGTTTTAATTGTTGGTCTGACCTGGCAGATTAATTGAAACCATTCTCCCTCCTGAGAGCAGCACACCATGAGAATACAGAAATATTTTCATTTACCTTCCACTTGATCATTGATATCAATGCCAGACTTTCTGCTGACTTGGGGCTAGAATAAGTTACTAGGTAATTATATTGCCATACTTTATACTATTATACTTTTAGATTCTAAACTGTAATTATACAGCATAGAATTAATTGCATAAAAATGTGTTAGCCTGTCATTAATAAGATTTATCATGCATTCTTCAAAGTAAATTACAAGAAATTATCATAACATGGTAAGGATGCAGTGTGACATAGCTTTTTGGAAAGCCTGAATGGAAGTGTTAGGGTTTTTGAATTGGTACAATCACTATTATACTACCTAAAGCAATATCCCAAGAGTTTATTCAGGAGAGCACATGCACAATCCCTGTTGTTTAACCAAGACAGTGATGAAACAAGTGTGTTCTAAGTGCTGGTTTAAAGCAGAATTTTCTCTGTATCAGGCCTTAAGAACTCCATGTCTGTGCATATCTCTTTACAAGCCTGTATAATATGTTGTACAACCTAGGCTTAATCTTGAGTAGTCTACAGTCTTAGAAATATCTGAAAAAGCACCTTACATTGGTCTCTAATATTAAGAAATTACTATAGTGCTTTAATTTTTACCACCATCTTTCTACTCTGCCTCACTGTTCTTCCTCTAATTGCTGCTACCAGGTTTTTCAGGACAGACATTGATTTTCCATGTGCTTTCTGGAAACTATCAGGCACGATTCAACTACTTAAGATAGAGTAACAATAAGAAAATGTACTGTAAACAAAACAGAGAGCATGCCAAAATGGGATGCCTGACCCGTTTCTGCATGGGGATCTTCTGCACACTCCAACCAAGATGTTTTTGCTTCTTGCAAGTCCAGTGAATCATTCATACTGTAAAGGAGTAATTTAATTTCTCAAACAATAAAATAAAGCAATATTTACTGAAATAATGGCTAGTAAAATTCTTAAAAAACAAATAGCCTGTACTGCTGTTAATATATTTGCCACAGAATTCTGGCAGCTTTGATCAGCTTTGTCATTTCAGGCATGCAATGGTGTTCATATTGATTCAGGCATTAATCAGAACACATTTTTTATTTTAGAATTAGCACACGAAAAGTCTTTTCTGTGTTATCATGCTAATATGCTATATCAAAGACTAAATTAACATTTTATTGCTGCTAACCAGAGGCAATGCTTCATATACAATTTAGATGATGTTGCCAAACTTTTCACATTACCAGCTGTTTAAATCTGAGAGTGCTTAATATCTGTGGACCTAAAGAAAGATCTTTTGAAAATAACTTAACAAAGCCCCCCACAGTCCAGTACCAGTATTCCCAGAGATAATGAAGCCTCATACTGTTCCTGATCTCTATTATGCTTCCAGTAATGTGGCAATGAACAGTGTTCCAAACACCATTATAGAACACCCCTTTCCATCTTCACCTTCCTTTCATTTTTTCAAACTTTTTTTAGTCTCAAAGGTATTCTGAAAAAGGACAGGAGAGCAGAAGAGAGGACGGAGCTGGTAACCTGCTGCATCTGAACTGCCTTCCTCTGCTGGGAGCAAAAGATAATGACAACAGTAAAAATTGCATTTTGCTGTTTTCCACCACCTTCACATGAAAACAGCTTCCCTTCTTCTAAAGCAACTATCCAATGTCAGCAGTTACCATTATGGATTAGCGTTTTGCTGGCAGAATTCCTGGCTCTCACCGCAGAGGTTTCCTGTGGCAAACATCCCAGTTTCATCCTACCTGTAAATGCATAGATCATGCATGCAGCTACTGCCTGCCAGGGAACACTCATTGATCACCATTCAGGCAAATTTTCTTGACTTTTGTGAGATCTGTATAAAAACATTCAGCATGGTACCTGTGAAATTGTGCCAGCAGAAGCTTGTATCTCCTACATGAATGTAGAATATTTTGCCAGGAATCTGATAGATACAGCTGAGAGTACATGGAAGTTTTCACTTTTCTTCTGAGAACGGTTCCTATCTACAGTCAGGAACACAGGTTATGCACTCTGTTTAGACTTAGAATAAACATGATCTAGGTTTTAATTGTGATTTAAATTGCCATTTAAAAAAACTAATTCTCATATGCATTTAGAACAACGGATACACTCAATTATAAAATTTAACACAGAATCAAAGAACTACCCTTACATATCTGATTATGAATTAAAAATAATTAAATCTAGATGGTGACAAATTAGATTATCCAGGAAGTTAACTTGCTCAAAAAAATTCCCCATCTCTTTATCACCTAATGATACTTGAGGGTATTGAAAAGACCTTTTCATCAAGCTTAGGACCAAATTTTGTCTATGTCAGACCAGAGGTACCAAATTTACAAGTACTGATATTGTTGCAGTCAATGGTGTAAAGAAATACCAACCACAGCAATAATGGCAAAGAACAAGAGCTGGGCTGTTCCTCAACTATTATTTGCATTCACTCTGGGATGTGGAGGAAGCCTGTACAGACCTGAGAAGAACTATGTTCCCATCAAGTTGCTCTCCCCATAATCAAACTGCCAGAATCCCCATTAGCATGCCTTTATAAATGTCAAATGTTTGGTAATAATTTAATGTTTAAGAGGCTAGGACTTGGATGTCACTGCCAATGTCTGTATCCACAAGGAAGGTCACAGCTCTTTAGCCAATCACTAGTAATGCAAGGCTCTCTGGATTTCTGCTGTGACATAATTGTCAAATAGCACTTGAGAGTTTACAATCACATCTTAGCTGTGGGTGCTGTTAACTAATGGTGGATATATTTCTTCCTACAGATGAGCTAAGATTACTTCCTCTGTCTCCTCTGGCTACTTTCCCAACCTGTCATCATGTTCTTGGTTAAACTAAGTTGAGCCTCAGCCAACTAATTTATGTCTCTGTTCTGCTCTTCTTTGCAAACCAAGGTGTTGTGTCATCCATCATGGGTGGAAGATATAGATTCATATGTTTTCTTTAGCAATAGGCTAAAAATAACTAGATCACATACTTCCTAAGGGTGGGATTCATTTGTTTTAACTTTTAGCCACCTGATGTCCAATCTAGTTTCCTTGCCTCCACACAAAAGTCATAAAAAAGAGTAATAAGCAGGTCCAGAAGGCAAGTTATTTGACCTAGCTTAAACATATCCTGCTTTCAAAGCCTGCTTCTCTCTCTCTTTTCTGTGAGGATGGTCAAAGTGTCTAGCTCAGACTTGGACAAGTTTTTTTGACTGCAAAATTAGATCCCATACTAACTCCCAAATGGCCTCTTTTCTGGTTGAATAGAAGGGAAAAGCAAACCAGTGACCAGCATTATTCTCACTAGAAATAAGTTTTTTTTGAAAAACAGTTACCCATACTCATCTGCTGAAATTTACATAAGAGGAATAAAAAAGATACTGAAAAATAGGGTTTCATCTTACTCTGATAAGAGACACCACTAAGTCACTTAACAGTCCTTCACAAGCAACAGTGTTGAAAACAGTTGTAAGCTTTCAAAGCAAGTGAAAAAACATCTACTCAAAATCATCAACTATTCCTTACACAAATGCTATCAACCACCTCGATCTCTCTGGCAGGACCATCCTCAATTTTTACATCCCAGTGCTCCAGGCCCTCGGTTTTAGAAACTATGTGAGAATTCACTTCATATTGAGGCGGGTTGTAATCCCCTGAGAATGATGCAGTTCTTTATCAGCTTCGAGTTAGATTTTTTCCAAAGACCTTCTAAAATCATGGGTTTACAGAAAGAGGAAGAAAGAAAACCAACAGCCAAAACACATTCTTCAAATAGATATAGAACCAATACTTTTCTTACAATGAGTAAATGATGTATTTGAAACCTATAGCTTTTACATGCAAATACTTGATATTCAGAGGTGACTACTGTTAGTGAGCATTCTCTTTTGGAACACAGATAGCATTTAAACCTTAATAAAAGGTGAATTTTTCACCCACATTGATTTAACAGTTCAAGAAGAGACACTGCTATTCAAACTATATATATAGCTTCTTAGATTCTGAGATCTGCAAAGAAGAATTCACAGATTTAGGCACTGTATGCTCATGTAGA
Organism: Lepidothrix coronata; assembly: GCF_001604755.1. Taxonomy (NCBI): domain Eukaryota; kingdom Metazoa; phylum Chordata; class Aves; order Passeriformes; family Pipridae; genus Lepidothrix; species Lepidothrix coronata. The sequence goes on along the minus strand of NW_016690185.1, from coordinate 6,578,030 downwards.
AAAGTTTTTCCTTTTTTAGCTTTCAGATGCCCTAGGTAAATAAAGCTGTTTTCCTTTTTTGCCAACAGCAAGGGATCTTGTATGAAGGGCAAGTAAGAAAAAGAACTATGAGAAAACTTTATTCTTAATACTGTGACTACTACTTCTGAGCATTACAGCAAGATATCCTGGAAACTTTGTGCCAAACAATACAAAACCAGAAAACAAACAAACTTATTACCTAACATACATTGCTGTTTCTCCTTTATTTTTAAGGAATGCATCTAACTTGCAAAGAGAACTTCAAAGATTTTAGCGTCCATTCTGCACCTTTGGGAGCCCTACTACCATTGAATCTTCTGCTTTCTAACACAGATTACAGTATCACTATTGATCTAACACACTATAATTGCCAATCATTTATGAAACAAGCACAAAACACTACTACAGCCCTTCACATGTAAGATGCAACACAGTGCACAGGGGATCAGTAAGAGAACATGGAGTATTTGACTACTGAACCACAAGCCAAGGTTGCTTACTTCATCATTAGTGTGAAAGAAAATTAGAGTATGCCAATAATTTCTTCATTAGCTCACCACCCACAGTGCAAGGCAGCTTACTGAAGCAACGAAACCCAGAGATCTGTTTCTTTCCAGACTACTGAGCCATTTGTTATCAGTGTTGTGATTTCAAAGATGCTTCTGTCTGAAAAAGAATCAAATTTGTGTTTTCAGAAATCCGTTTTTTCATTAAGATATGAAAAAATAAAAAAAAACCTTTATCAAGGTGTCACAATAGTTAAGCTGGTCTGAGGTGGGGATATTTAAAAAGGCTTTGTTTAACCCAGCAATGCATATGTCCTAGGTAGTCCCCACAGAAGGAAAACAGGCTCTCAGAAGGGCAATTGAGAGCAGGCTCTGAAACATGGGTAATCTGACTTGCCCACTAAAGGAGCCTGTTGATTGTAAGTCAGCTTTTCTCAAGCTCCCTGCAAGCCTGACCTTTCCTGATTTTCATTGCCTTTGTACTAATCCCTGTCCCCAAAGAGAAAAACTACTACCTTTGACTGACACCAGCAACTCCTCTACTCGGGAGTAAGGAAAAGAGAAGCTAATATAATTATTGGGAAGAACTTAGTTCACTTTTTGCCCATCACATGGAAGTTAAGCTGTTTTTGCAATTAGTGGTTGTTAGCTGTTCCCTGGCTAGTATAAACTAGCAACCAACAGTTGCAGCTGTTTTGTACTCCATTACACAGGAGAAACTGAGATACTGCTAGTAATAAATCAGCATAATTTAATTTTGATTTAATGTTTATCCTTTTTTTCTTTAATAGCTAATAGTATTTTGATCCCTTTTAAACATTCTTGTCTCTCACCACAATGCTCATTTTGATAAACTGGTTCAGACCTATCAAACTTTATTTTGAAAATATCCTTTTTTCCCCCAAACCTTCCATCTATAGAGTGTCAGTGTATCTTGCCTAAGCAGCTAATACTTAGGTGATAAAACTATTTAATTATCAATATGTTGCTTGCAGGTTTTTTTCACTTGTGAAACTTTTTGTGATAGTTCCCCTTGGATAGGGGGGAATGCTAGGTTTACAGTAAGAAAAAGCTGTAGTTACTAATTGCAGACATAAATATGCACCTCCAAACCTCAGAGAAAACAAACTGCTTTAGTCATTAAAGTTACCCAACAGTATAAACATTCGAAGACTGTAATGACAGCTTGTTCTCATTTCTTTGCTTACAGAAATTGGACTGCTTCTGGCTGCTATCAATTAGCACATCCCAGCACTTTGCAGGAATGTGGCTGTTAGCAACCCCACATTTGTGTGTCGAGATAGAAGCCATGTGCGTCTAAATATCTGTCCTTGGCTCTCCTAAGCATGATGACAGCTTGGGTGGCTAAAACACTGTCTGGCATTTCACTGAGCAACAGCTTGTAAGAACAATAATAATAATAACAACATACCTTTATAATATGGTAATACACTTATAGTAAATAGAAACTATTTCTGACTAGAGAATATAAGGCTACACTGGAACAAGGTGGGTTTCAGCCTGATCTCTTTTTCCAGTACCAAACACTTAAACTAAGGCATCAAAAATAAGTCAAAATCTCATATTTTATTTATAAAAAACACAAGTTTTTTTAAGAATTGTTGGAAATGGAAGAAGAGATGTATCAATGAACTGTTCAACAGTCTAAATAAAAAAAGCATAAGTGATGAAATGTGGGACTAGAAGTTTTTTGACTTTTCTTTAAGCTACTGCTTAGATGCCTGAGAACCTAGAAATAAATAATCAGTCTTTGCATCGTTCATGTAAAGTATCTTCTCCAATTTGACTTTGCTCCAAACATGTTCTGTAGTTAAGCTTACGCTTCCTATGTTGCTGTTTCCTTTAAAAATTCAGTTGGTGTTTTGGTGGAGGTAGGCTGCCTCCTCCAAACATTTCCACCACCCTCCATATTTTGGATGAGACAGTCAGATCTGGAAAAGTTATAGTTAGCCTAAGCAACTGCCACTACAGTTGACCTTCCTCGGCAGCTCAGATAATCCAGTGCATTGCTCTGGGTTGTGAGATGTGACATCATATACTAAATGCTGAAGCTTTACAAAGAACTATCAGCAAACATGCAACCAAATTTTCCCTTATTAGGGATTATTCTTGGCTGCTTTACCTCAGCCCCATTTCAGCTCATACATGAGTTTAGCCACTTCCACAATACTTTACTCCAACAATCAGGATCTTGAACTCAATTCCCAGAGCCGCCAATCTGACACAGTATGACATTATCACACTTAAAGGTATTTGAGAAGGTGTTGAGTTACTTAAGCACAGAAAAAAGAGTTTTATTTAAATGAGCTGTTTATTAATTGCAATTAGATTTATTCTTTCCCATCTGTTTATAGAAGTCTTTAATTTCTGAGTTAGGAAAAAGTAGCAACATATTTATGACCAACTTAAGTGCTGCCTCCTGTTCCCTCATTCAAAAGAAACAAGAATAAGTTGTCTCCCTTTCTTGCCACACTGAAACAAATGGCATTTTCTGAGCATGACAAAGCATTTCAGTCAGTTGATAAGATCATTGCAACAGTTTGGACTGGATTTCAGATTATCTGCCAGACTTCAAACTCAAAATGCTACATCTTATAAAACAGTTTTAGAATCACAGAATCATAGAATCATAGAATGGTTTGGGTTGGAAGGGACCCTAAAGATCATCTAGTTCCAACCCCCTTGTCATGGGCAGGGACATCTTTCTCTGGACCAGGTTATTCAGAGCTCCATTCAACCTGGCCTTGAACACTTCCAGGGATGGGGCCTCCACAGCTTCTCTGGGCAATCTGTTCCAGTGCCTCACCGCTCTCACAGCAAAGAGCTTCCTCCTAATATCTAATCTAAACCTAAATGAATCTTTTAGCTTGGATCCATTCCCCCTGTCCTGTCACTGCATGCTCTTGTAAAATTCCCTGTCTGTCTTTCCTGTAGGCTCCCTTCAGATACTGGAAGGCTGCAATCAGGTCATCCCTAAGCCATCTCTTTTCCAGGTTGAAAATAACAAACTCTCTCAGCCATTCCTCATGAGAGGTGCTCCATCTCTCTAATCATCTCAGCAGTCCTCCTCTGGACTCACTCCAACAAGTCCATGTCTTTGTTGTGCTGACAACCCCAGAGCTGGATGCAGTACTCAAGTGGGGTGTCACCAGAGCAGAAAGCAAGGCTGCTTAATGTTTGTCCATCTTATACTTAACAACTACAGTACAGTAAAGTTTCTCTCATTTTGTTTTAATTAATTCTTGTCAATAAATATTGAACTTGTTGAGAAAACAATTTTACCATTTTCAAACTATTTGAAAATTCACATCAAAAGTTTTGGAGGAAGGAATATGTTCCTGAAACTAATGAAATCATGGAGTTAGCATACCACGTCCCACATCTAGAAATCTAGGTTAATTTATTTTCAGAGATTTGAGTCCATATCTCGTCATCAAGTATTTTGGGCGGAGAATTTTATTTAAGTTCATGGTATAAACTAGGCAAAGAGTGGGTCTGAGCATCCACCTCTTAGCTGACTCCAACAGAACACAGGAGAACTTGGAGGAGGTTGTCGTCACTCCTCCTTATTAAAGTTATGATACTTGGAGAAATTAATCCCTAGCTCAAAAAAGAATGTTCCAGGTCAGTAGGAAGGAGGCTTCAGTCACTACCCTTAGAGTCTACTTACTGATCCTACTGTAGATATTGATATAGTACAATTTTCATTAGGTAATGACTTGGGAACAAGAGTGACCTTTTCTGTCCCTTAGGGTCTTGGGAAAAAGTATACAAAGTAACCAAATTTCTTTTAGCATATAAGGAGACTAAACCTCCATCACTTTTTTTGTAAAAAATAGGTGAACTTATCTCACAGACAAAGCAGAAAAAATTATATCAGCAAATCAAGAATTTGACAGAGAACACTTGCCTGTGAAAGCTAGCAGCATGCAGGGGAAAAGAGAATTAAATGTTCTTTGCTTTTGACTTGTAATAAAATTTTCAGTGCTTCACAGTGCCTCTGGTAGCTCTTCAGACACTCTCTAAGGAGCTGTGACTCATCAGTTGAAGAATGCTAGTCTGGAGATCACTTTTGTTATTGTTGTTGTTGTGAATAAGCGTATCTGAGGCCATGCCACCTTTACTTTAGTGCTTACATCCATAACGGAAGTTGAAAATGTTATGATTTTGCATTGTTCAGCATATTCCACACTCCTAGGAGTAAAACAGTTTTGCTGGAAAGCAGGGCAGATGTGATTATGAAACATATTATTACATTTGCAACAAGTTATTGCTCTATTCTATGCAAATTACTCATGGTTAAAATTTCATGTTAATGGCATAGAGGAGTAGCAGGAGACAAATCCAATGCAATGAAAGAAGCTAATAAAGCAAGGTGTCTCTGGGCCTTCTGTCTCCCTGTGTTATCTATACTGTTCTTTAGCCAGCTGCACATCCTAAATTTTATGATAATATAAGCTGGAAAACTCTAATTGGGAGCACTCTGGCTGATGTATATATGAATCAAGAAGTCTCGTGATAAAACTGAAGAAGAAACACAGGAAAGCCCCATTGGACATGAGCCCTCCAGAACATTTTTGTGAGGGTTTCTGGGTTTTGTATATTCTTTACAGATCTTCATGCTCCAAAAAAAGACTAAAGTGGAACACGTAGGGAAGGGAAATGTGAGCAGAAACATTCCCAGAAGTTTTAATTTGCTTTGAATGAAAAATATCTTCAAAAAGATCTGGAAAGTTTTAAAGATGAGATGTTAGAATGATGACAACATTTGTGGTACTGTTAATGTGAATCAATATCAGAGTGACATAATATCAGTACAAGTTATCCTACTCTGAAAATAAATAGATCAGGAAATTTAAGACCTAATTATGTTGTGTGTGGAAAGCCTGAAGCAAGAGATAAAAAGAAAAGGTTAGTTGGTGCTGTATCAGTAAATGAGGCCTAAATCAAGGAGACAAAGAAACATAAAAGCTGTAAAAAATATACTACTTAGGACCTCTTCCTCCTCTTTCTAGCATCCATAGCCAAGAATAGCACTGATTCCCTGCCCAGACAGAATAGTGTTCACCACAAGAAAGGAGAAGATAAAAAGAAGGTGGGTCTATGAATCCTCTCTCAGACATCCAGAGTCTCTCTGACCAAAACATATATCAGAGCCTCATGCCATGACTACTTTCCACTGGGGAGATCTACTGAGTTAATAGTACATTTATGTGGGTGGAAAAAAAAAGGCTACAGAAGAATGTACACATGCAAATAATGTCAGATGCAGTGAGGATGCAATGTAGGATGCAGTGAGAATTAGGATCTTCACATGTAATACTAAGAGCTTTTAGGCAATAGATAGCTAATTCTGCTCAGGAGAGAACTTTCAGCCAGAAAGAGCCACTGAGACCTTACCTCATTTAAGACCAATACTCTGAAAAGGTGTTGGGACTTATAACCGTGTTCATAGGGCTCATTCCCAAACCCTGCTCACACGCTCTGATTATCCACAGAGCCAGGTGGATAATTATGTGTCCTCATGGTTGAAAACAACAGAGGACACAGATGGACTTGGATGGGAATACCAGTCCTACCTGAACTGTTACCAAGAATAGTGGGAACATGACCTAGAAGATCAGAAACCAACATTAGGTGTAAATTTTAAAATTGCGAGAATTCCAAAAGGTACTATAAAAATGATTGAACTGCATTGATATTAGTGGATCAGGATCCATTTGACTATAAGAAAAAGTCGGGATGCCTGCTAGAGTAAAAAACTGTGATACAGTCTAAATGTTATATACCAGAGAATCATTAAAGAATCTAAATGTTACATATCAAAGAAACATTAAAGTAAAATAGGAAACTGTTGGAAGAGCTAAAGGGAAGACTACAAGGTTTACGCTTTACCTGATTTAGTATTTTACAGAAGCTTAATTGGGGAGTTTTCTAGTTTTATGACTGGAAGAGAACTTTATATAAGACCAGGTAATGTTTGCAGAAACATTTGGTTGAATAACAAAACCATCAGAAAGTATTTTGATATGTTCTGCAAAACACTGCAGAAGTAAAAAAGATCTATACAATTGTTTACTACTTATGTAAACTTAATTAAGCTGAACTCAAGAATTTGTACTAAAGCAAACAGTTTAGGCCTTGGGCTGAAAATGTACAGCCAAGTGCTTATTATACTTATTATCTCCTCAGTGGTCTTTTCACTTTCCCTTCCTTTCTGCCTCCTGCTATGCATCCTCAGCAATTTTTAGCTTGATTTTTTCACTTGAAAAAACTAAATTTTGGAATTCTATAAATAAATAAACCAAAATTCTAAACAATTCTACAAGCGTGTTCTTTGATGAAAAGGCACACACACACACACCCTGCCCCTGATTTTCTCTTATTGCCCTCCTGGGCTTCTATAAACAGTTTTCTGTTCAGGTAGACATTTTCAGGGGGAGTTACAAAAACAGAGAGAGGTGATTTAGGAAGCTGTAGGGCATGTTCACCATATGGCATGCCCAAAGGATACTAGCAACACAATAAAGTGCAACTTATCATGTAATACTGCTGTATTAAGCATATCGTTGCCTCCACTTGTAGCAGAGTTCTGAATCAGAAAACATGAGTTAGTGCATACATGATAGTTTTCATTCTCCAAGTAGTCCATAGCAAAATTTATTTCTAAGGAATAAAATAAGAATGTGAAAAGAGGATAAAAACTTTCTTAAGCAGATCAAATACTGACATTTTCTCTTCTGAAATGGTTTCCAAGTTTGGTAATATGCAGGCCACACAATGCAAAAAAGTAAGGGTACTCCCCCAGCGCATAAGTTGTTGCCTGAAGACTCAGCTTTCTGATTCAACATATGATCAACTATTGCCCTACACTATAAGCAGAATACAATCCAAGAACTTGTAAGGCCTTTGTACTGCTGTACATGTACATAGATGGTACAAAGTACCTGAGAGTCTGACCTAGAAATCCATCTATTCTGAAGTTGGTTTAAATCCTTTGTTCTTTCTCTTTGGAGCTCTGAATGAAAACAAAAGCTTTTAGCTTTGCTTCTTTTTTTCAGACACTACCAACCATTGTTAAAGCTTCATACAGTGAAGTACCTGAAAAATCTCTACTGAAACTCTATGATTTAGGAAAAAGGTAAAAGAGAAAAAAAGAAGGAAAGAAGGAAGGAGAAAGACATCCCACTTCCACTGTCTGAAAAAGATGAGGAAGGTGGGATTAAAGCTCGGATGAGAAAGTTCAGACAAAAAGCACAACTGACAGATGATATAGGTTCATCATGCATTAAAACATGTGTGTTTGCTGGCTGATTTTTAGCAGCTTCTTCTGTAAGAGCAACCACTTGCCACTGCTTTACCAACAAATGACTGAAGACAAAAAACAGCATCCATCACCTGAACGGAAAACTCTCTACTGCTCATCACCAGGGCTCCTTGTGCTACAACTCTGCAGGGTGAGTGCTCTAGCCTGTTTACTCTTAGATAAATTGAACCATATTCAGATATCATCACAAGAGAGCTGATAGAAAAAAACCCATAAAAGTGTTGGTTCAGCAGTAATGAGGCCTACAGGTAAGCATCCACCATCTTTTGTTTTCACAGAAACACAGAAGCATAGAATGGTTTCAGTTGGACAAGACCCCCCTGCCGTGGAGAGGGATGCCACACACTAGGCCAGGTTGCTCAAATTCCCATCTAACCAGCCCTTAAAAAACTTCCAGGGATGGGGCATCCATCACTTCTCTGGGCAATTATTCCCCTTGCAGGGAATAATTTCTTCCTAATTTCTAATCTAAACCTCCCCCCTTTCATTTAAAGCCACTAACCCTTGTTGTATCACTACATGTCCCTTTTTAAAAGTCCCTCTCTGCCTCTCTTGTAGGACCCCTTCAGTTGCTGGAAGGCTGCTACAACATCTCCCCAAAGTCTTCTCTTCTCCAGACTGAACAATCCCAAGTCTTTCAGCCTGACTTCATAGGAGAGATGCTCCAGCCCTCTGATCATCTTGGTGGCCCTTCTTTGGACCTGCTCTAACTGGCCTACGTCCCTCCTGTGCTGGGGACCCCAGAGCTGGATGCAGCACTGCAGGTAGGGTCCAACTAGAGCACAGTAGAGAGGCAGAATCATCCACCTCAGCATTCTGGCCATGCTGCTTTTGATGCAGCCCAGGATAGCATTGGCTTTCTATGTCGCAAAAGTACATTGCTAAGTCCTCTTGATCTTCTCATCTGCCAACACCTTGAAGTCCTTCTCCTCAGGGCTGTTCTAAATCCATTTTCCATCCAGCCTGTATTTGTGTTTGGGATTGCCCTGGCCCAGGTGCAGGACCTTGTGCCTGGCCTGAACATTATGAGGTTCATATGGGTCCATATCCTAAGCCTGTCAAAGTCCCTCTGGATGATATCCCTTCCCTCCAGCATGTTGACCGCACCACACAGTTTGGTGTCATCAGCAAACTTGATGAGGGCACGTGAAATCCTAATTGTTTTCTCTGTGTTTCTACTTGTTTTATTTCATTTTTCCTTCACTTTTAAATATCTGAGTTGTCATCATTCAGTTTAAAAATTACCATTTTAACACAAAATCTACACCACAAGTCAAAATGGGATGTAATTATAAACTTTTAATATCATTATGAAATTAAATTATAAGAACATCTTATGAAACTGCAACTAAACATACTAAATAGATGGTAAAATTATACTTTACTACTGCTAAGTGAAGCTGGAAACAGGATGGAGTTTTGAAAGAAATCAGTTAAAAATGTAAAATTGATCATTAATTGGCCAAAACTTCACAGATAATTGAGCTAACAACAGCTAATCAAACAAGAATTACAAGTTAAACAAATAAATCCTTCCCTCATAGTCCCTCCTTTTGAGACCCTGCTCACTATTAAATGTGACTCTGTTCACTGGTCATTTAACAGACCAGACATTTTTAGAGTTCATCCTTGCTCAAATTGTAGAGGCTTGACACTGATTTCATAAAACAAAGCCTTCAGCACCAGTGACTCCTGTCACAGCACATTACCTCCTCAGTAGTACTGGCAGAGTTGTCTGAGAGGCTTTGTTGCGAAGCAGACCAAGGCATTGATCCAGCTGGAAATAATCCCATGGATTTTTTTTTCTATTTTTTTTTTTTTTTATTCAAATCAGATCACTTTCTCCCTCTAGATCACAGCAGGAGTGGGAACATGTAGGGAGGCGGCAGACATCCTCTGCCTGGTACTTCAAAAATGCTAGGCCACAGCCTAGGAAGTTACTTTTCAAGACTTATTCCTTTTAAATGGTTGTAGGTAATACATGTAGAAGCAGTCACAGATACTCAGCAATTAAAACATGTCTGAGAATCTCCAAACTTTGTAATGAAGTACATAATATAGCCTTAAAGCTGTGCACAACTGTACTTCCGCGCAAGACTGAATTATAGAACTTTGATAATGTTGAGATTTCTTTTTTTTCCCCAATTACATATTTCATATTCCATTTTCCCCTCTATACCACTGATTTTACAGCAGCTAGGCTCAGGCTGCTGGACACTCTGCACTCTGTCTCCACTTAATGGAGAAGAACATGGGTGCATTCAGTGTACTCTGCTGGCTGGAGCCTTGAACCAGACCATCCATGTTGAACTCGAAAAGCTGAGCTGTAACAGATTGTCCTGACTCACACCAGTCTATCCAGGACACTTCAGTGCAAACCTACACCTATAATTAGGGGCCCTGTGTGCAGCAAACTCCAAGCTTGAGCTCAGATGAGCAATAATAAGTGGTAGTTGGACGATTTATAATGAGCAGTTGTGAGGAAATCTATATCAAGAACAGGTACTTAACTGATGGGATAGACATGCTGAGAGTTATTCTGCTGCGAGCAGTTTGTTACTGCAACATTCAGTTATTGCTTCAGGGGACTTTAAATATCATTTCTCGTGGCCCAGATGATCACAAGTATTCAGGCACAAACAAGAAATGTAAGCTTTCCACAGTGCTATTTCACTGAGACACAGATGGAGCTGTATGATTTATTTGAAGTCACCCAGGGATACAGTAGCAATCAACCTCACCTGGCCTATTCCCCAAAGCACAGCCAGCCTTCATCATAGATGCTGACTAAGTACACAGTCGGTGTGGGGAGCAGAAATGGATTTCTCCTCTGGATTCTGTTTATTGCTATATACAATTTACATGGCTAGCAGCTTGTTATGGGGTTGATGATTCACTGAGATGTCTTACTAGATCATACTTGCAGTATAACTTTAACTGTGGGTGCAACTAGCGTCACTGAGGCTGGTGAGCTGATTATACTTTGGCTAACTTGTTGGCAATTCAAACACAGGATTTCTAAACCCTAACGTCTGATTCAGTGGCAGGTGGCAGAAAGCTCTACATAGAGAGTCAGGAGTTGAGGAAAAAGGCACAAAATTGTCAGCTGTGACTCAGGCTCTGTAAGACCCCAGGCTCTTCTCACAAGCTCATCAAAGGGGTTTTACATCAAAAAGATATAAAGCCCCAAAAATCCACTGATGGATTTTTTTTAAAGGGGCCTTCAGTTCTTTTGTACCTTGAGGCAACGTACAGGAAAAATGCTATAGTGCTTTTCAAGGGGTCAAAATAACACACTTTTACTGGGAAACTTTGGACAATAAGGGAACTTAGCGAAAGTTTAAAACAGGTATTCAATCAACATAAAGCATTTAACAAAGCATTCATTTAACAAATTCCAATCCATCCAGGTTTAAGTTATCCAACTATCCAGAAAAGGAAATTAAGAGAAGGAGAAGTAGTAAAGAAAGAGACGGAAAGAGAGAAAGAGAGAATTATAGCTACGGCCTTAGGTCCAGCATAGAAACAGCTACCAGAAATCCAAGAACAATAGGGCCATGACCATGCAGAGGTCGTATTGTGTTGGCTTTATTTGCTCTGGACTCCTGCAGCCACTCCCCCTCTAAGTGGGGCCTTCAGTCTACTAGCCATTCTGGGGCTGGGTTAGGGGCTTGGGGGGATGTAGTGTGGGGCAGTGCTCACAATGTGCCAGTGACTGACAGCTGAACTATAGGCTCTCAAGGAGGTGGAATTATGAGGGGCAGAACACCATTCCACCTTGGCAGAGCCCGATCTGTCCCTTCCCACACATACAGAGTTGTTTAGAGGCAGTAATAAGCTTAATAACTTTTTCCAGTCCCTCACATTTTCATGGTCTGAAGATAACATCATGTCACTGAAGCCATGTATGTAGTACTCATAGCACCTCAACTGCCTGGCTTTATCTGCACTTGGTCTTTTAAGACTCATTGATTATGATCTCAGCACAAGTTCTTCTTTGCACAGAGATATTTTATACAACTTGACCATGACAAAGGTCTTGTACCTTTCATTGGCACCTGTTGTAAGATTGTTTTTAATTAGCAGTGCAGACTAGAAAGATCTCAAGATCCACACTCTGCCTGTTTACTGTGCTCTTGAACATGTGTTGTGAAGCCTGTAATGGTTTGCTGTAACAACCAATTCACTGTGTAAGGGGTGATGAATGAGTTATAATATTTTACTGCTCCTGGCTAAGTACATGAAGTGTTATGTGCAGAGCATATTTCAGGATTTATTCAAGTACGAGCATCGAAACACTCATGTTCTTTGCAGGAGGCAAGAGGAAATACTTTGATATTTTTTAGTAGAACTGAAGCATTCTTTGAAAAGGTTTGCTCTGGTTTTGCCATTTTGAAGTATTAAATACAATGTAGTTTAGCAGAGTTATGCTTTAATTATATTCTAACATCTGCCATTATGTATAACATCAGGAGAAGTGGGCTGTTTGTGAGATTTTCCTTATAGACTGGGTGTGTTGGAAGCTGCAGGGAGGCTGTCCATGCCAAAGAAGCAGGAGGAGGCAATGACCAGTGACAGGATCTGTCAAGAACTGGAAAACCGGACAGGCTTCTGCTTCTGCTGTGGGGTTTCTCCACACACATTTGACTTAGGTCTGCCGCGTATCACTGAGATATCATCACCTGCTTACATTGTCACCCCAGGTTGCTCTCTGCCATTTAGTTTCCCTTCTGTTAAAGAAGGTGGGTTTTTCTAGAGGAAGGGACTACACTATAGTTGTCCTATAGTAATAATGTTAGAGGACAATTGTACTAATCTGATATTCATAATTGTAAAAATATGTGGGCTGATGCAATGACCACAATTTGTCCTCCTATCTATTTTAATTGAGAGGTTTCTCCTAATCTCAACATCTTCATTCCCAAGACTCAGCTGCATTTAGAAAGAAGCACTTTTCTAAGTTCTCTTCTAGCTTTACATCATTAGATTTGCATTAAAAGTTGACATTTGGCTGGTTTTCACCCACAGTAGAAAGTTACAATCACTCTATCCCTATCACTCCATCCCTCTTTCCCCTGTTTGAGTCAACACCAGGATGTTGACACTGAATGTCTTCTGTTGGAATTTCATGACAGGTTGCTGCCTGCTGACTATCCTATTGGTCCCTGACATCAGCAAAACTCAATCTATGTGAAAGTCAAACAACAGAGAGATTCAGCAACTGCAGGGGAGAAAAAAAAGCAAAAAAAAACAACCTCACTACAACAAAACAAACAAAACAAAATCCAGTCTTTTGTGTGTTTCCTATATTAACACATATACTTACTGATAGCCTTATAAAGCCTTCAACACGGTCCCATACAACATCCTTATCTCCAAACTGGAGAGACACGGATTTAAAGGGTGGACTATTTGGTGGATATGAAATTGTCGGGATGGGCACAGCCAGAAGGTTGTGATCAATGGCTCAATGTCCACGTGGAGGCTAATGACAAAGCTCTGTCTTAAGACCAGTGCTCTTCAATATCTTCATCAATGACAGAAACAGTGAAATCGAGTACACCCTCAGCAAATTGACATATGACATGAAGCTGAACATTGCAGCTGATACACCTGAAGGATGGAATGCCATCCATGAGGACCTGGATGAACATGAGAAGTGGGTCCATGAGAACATTATGAAGTTCAAAATGTACAAGGCCAAGGTGTTGCACCTGATTTGGGGTAATCCCAGGCATCATTACTAGTTGGGAGAAGAAGTCATTCAGAGCAGTCCTGAGGAGGGGAACTTGGAGGTTCTCTTGGATGAAGAGCTGAACATGAGCCAACAGTGTTTGCTCACAGCCCAGAAGGCCAGCTGTGTCTTGGGCTGCATCAAAAGAGGAGTGGCCAGCAGGTAGAGGAAGGTGATTCTGCCCATCTGCTCTGCTCTCATGAGACCCCACTGGGAGTACTGCATCCAGCTCTGGAGTCCTCAGCACAAGAAAGACATGGACCTGTTGCAGCAAGTCCAGAGGGCCACTGCATTGGAGCACCTGTCCTACAAACACAGGCTGAGAAAGCTGGGGATGTTCAGCCTGGAGAAAAGAATGCTACCAGAAGACCTCATTTGAGCCTTGCAGTGCCTGAAGAGGGCTTATAAAAAAGAGGAGGAGATATTTTAAATGAGCAGATAGTGATAGGACAAGGGAGATCAGTTTCAAACTTAAAGAAGAGAGACAGATTAGATGTTGGGAAGAGATTTCCTGTGAGGGTAGTGAGGCACTGGAACAGGTTGCCCAGGGTAGTTGTGGGTGCCCCATCCCTGGTAATCTTCAAGGCTGGGTTGGAAGGGCTTTGAACAACAAGATCTAATGTGTCACATGTGTGTCCAAGCCAGGGGCATTGGAACTAGATGATGTTTGAGGTCCCTTCCAGCCCAAGCTGCCATATGATTCTATGGGAGGTTGTATACTTCCCCTGGTATCAGAAAGATGTATTTGTGTTGTTTTAATCAGAGTGAATACTCATCCTCTTCTAAACTATTGTGTCAGCTTAGCTTTAAGGGATCTACAAGGTCATCTTTTCCCCACACAATCAGAATGCTGGGAATCAGGTTTTATGCTTCGGAAGTCAGGACTAGCCATCAACAAATGGCCAAAAAGCAAAAGTGATTGAAACAAAACCGCACTGTCAGCCACATTTGCTTCTTGATTCTAAATCTGCAAAGGACTACATAGCTTTACATAATTCACATATTTTCATGGAAGACACTTATATGCATTGTCTTGCACAGTAAATTATAGAACCCTGGCCAATGTACACCTTTCTTGGCAATTAATCACACTGATATAATTTGAAGATGCTTTCTCCAATTTGTTTTTTCACCATCATCATGAAGATGAAAGCCTGAAAAACATATTTAGCTAAGTGCTTTCCTATTGATTTATTTTACTTTACTAAAACCTTTTTTTCTTAATGAAAAGTAAGAAAACACTTAAAATCTGCATCACAAAAATCCAGAGTTGCGATAACTTTTTTTTAAAATGATACTGCACAGATACTCCACTCTGCCTTTAATTCTATGAAAATAAGCTGATTTTGTATAGATATTATATAATATTAAACCTTTGGCCCACAGGTATGAATGTTCATAAAACACCACAGGCAATAACATGTTTTTCTCCTCTTCATCTTGACCATGACAGTGGCAATTTCCTGTGTCTGTGTCAAGCAATATTAGAGGATGCCCTGGACAAAGTGTTGCCTACAAGGATTGGGTTAAAACCTGTAGCATTACACATTCAATTTCAGATAAACAAGGTTTAAAAATGTATCCTGTTTGGAGCGCATAGCAAGAGAACAGCATATGTTGAAGGCCTGATGCTCCCAAAGTCAGTGAACCATGATAAGAAACCAGAAGATATTGCAAGAAGCCGCTTGCTGAGCAGATTTCAGAGAGACTTGCTGCCTCTGTCCAAACCCAGTGTGCATCAACAGGCTCTGCAGCCTCTCCCTCACTGCCTCCATCGGGTCTCTGACTGCCTGCTTTCAAGGCCAGCTGCAATGTGGCACAGCTGTGCTAGCTCAGATCACATTGACATGTAAACCCAGCAGAAAGCTGGCAGAAAGAGCTGTGAAAAGCTTTGTCAAGAGCCTGCACCCCTTGTCTCAGGAGCCGCCTTTGTCTCAGGAGCTGCCCTTGTCTCAGGCCTATACTGCAGCTACATGGTAGCTGTTCTGGTGTCTGGTCCTGTTTCCTACTTATCCTGACCTTGCATTGCTGATTTCAACCTCCCGGCAGGACCTCAGACCTCCCTCATCACCACAGACTTGTGTCTCCGGACATGGCAGCGGGAGAAGCTGCCTCTGTCCTCTCAGAGACCTTGACCAGGTTGGAAGTGATGACATCAATAATAGGAGTACCAGGGTAATTAAAAAAGATTTTAAGGCTCTGACCCGATCACTTCATGGGACAGGAGCACAGGTAGTAATTGGCTCAGTTCCTGTGCTAGCTGGGATGAATGAGGAGATAAATGAGGAAAGGTTTAGGAAAGCACAGCTTACCAATAGGTGGCTTAGAGGATGGTGCTATCGTCAAAATTTTGGGTTTTTTGATCATGGGGCAAACTCCATGTTGCCTAGTCTCGTCAAACCAGATGGGCTTCATCTATATGGGAAGGGCAAAAGAACTGTAGCCCGTAAGTTGGCAGGGTTAGTTAGGAGGGCTTTAA